>NW_003314320.1:651957-723752 GCF_000143415.4 Selaginella moellendorffii
GGGGGGGGTGGGAGCACTATGCTCCCCCCCTCTCCCTCCCCCTACTAAATTGATTACTTTGTTGGAAGAGTCTAAAGGAGTAATTGTATTAGATTCTTTCAATACTTCAATTTAGATTGCTTATATTACAATTAGTTTCAAGAATTCAATTGTAAACAGTTTTATAGTGTGTTAAGGTACTTATAGAGTAACTTAGTTCTATGAAATGTCACTTTTGTAAAGAGTTTCCACAATATGAAGAAGAAAGAATTCACATTTTTTATATTAACCTAAACGATGTGATGTTCACAAGAGTGGTAATTCATATTGGTCAATATAACCATCAAGTGATGAGTGGGACATACTTAAAGTCTTTAGATGTGGGTACATTTGTTGTTTCAAAGGTAGCAAATTAATCTCTAAGAGCTTGACTTGCAATTATAACTACTAAAGTAGCAAATTAATTGATTCTTCAAAATTTTTTACAATCAATTTTAAACATTATGACACTTTCCCCTCAATAATTAAGCAAAGAACAAAATAGTCTTTTGGCACTTACCAACAAACAACAATAAGATCTAGTCAACTTGAAATATTATTTTGTACTTACTTTAAAATAGCTTTAATCTTAACTTCAACAATATTAATCTCAAGATATTACTTCAATGCCATCAACACCAAAACAAAGTTAAAAGAAAGAAAGAGCAAACCACAACTCAAATCTCTTTAACAACCTAGCTAATCAATATCAAAGATAATTTATTCAATATCCTCTTTACATGATGCAAATTGTGATAGAAATCTTTAGAAGGAAATCTTTTTTTTAGAATTCCTCAAGTTTTAATATAGTTTTAAAGCTCAAAAATGAGTTTAATTATTATATTAATAATTTTCTTTTATGTAGAGCACAATCCTAAATGATGATAGCTATTTATGAGATGAAAGGAGAAGATACACTAGCTCAAGTTTTTTTTTAGACACTAAATAAAACATACTAAATTGAAATAGAACCTTCACCAATGTTTTATGGTTTCATGAATGATGAAGCATAAATAAATTAGCAAGTTATTAAAACTGTCTACCGTGGTGGTTTAAACAAGGTTTTAGTTAATTGAAAGGTAAGCTACTTTTTCCATTGGGAGCAGAGTTTATATAAACATACAAAGAAATATTCAAGTTGAATATTGTGATAAGCATAAGTAATTGTGTTGAAGATTAAAAGTTGCAAACACTTTAGAAGAGTAGAAAAGAAATATAAATTCATATATAATTTATGGTGGGCTAAAGGTATGTTTATGAAAAAGTAATTCCAATATTATAGACTTGGTTGCTATAGTGGTTTACTCATTTTTCACATTGGGGGACTAGTTATTTCTTAGATAAGCAAGTATTAGTATTGATATTTTTATTAATTCTCTTTTTATTGTAGATGAGTTTGATTTTTTATTAATTATTTTTCTATTATAGATGAATTCTGAAATAGTTGCTACCCAAATTCCAACAACAAATCTTACTGAGAGTTATTATATGATGTGGCTAACAAAAATAAGTGGCTTTAAATGTATACCTTTATCTAAAGCTTGGTAGAACAACTTAGTCATGTCTATCCTACAATAAGCTTTTGTGCATATTTATATGAAAGGTTAAGTTATATGAAATGAACCAAATCTTGAGGATTTGGTGGCAAGTTTATTTGTTACAATATCAATATGATTTTTTAATTGGGAACCTTAAAACTGTTAAAAGGAAGCAATGAACAAGTGAGTCGATGCAGTTGATAGATTTGCAACATCCCAAGTACAATTATATTATTAAAAAATGAGGAGGATTAGTGCTTTTGAGAAACCAAGAGTTTAAGTGCTTCTAAATCCTTCGCAGCACTATGATCAGTTCATGTGGTTTTGTCCAACAGAAGTACTTCACATATAGTTTATTGTAGCATAGATTATCCAAAAACTAGAATGTGTATCACATATTTAGCTAGTTGAATGAGGGGTGAATTTGATGAATTTGGAATTTCAAACTTTAATTGAAGTAAACTTTAAATTTGAAGAGAACACTTTATAGTTATAATTACAAGCTCAACCTCAATATTATTCTTAAGAAGTTCTAAATAAGAAACAACAAATATATGAAGATTACAAATACTTGGTCAAAGGAAGCAAAAACAACATACTCAAAAGTATTATAGCTAAAGTGTAAGTTAAGAGTGTTAACATCAAACAATAATATCATCATCATGAATATATAGTTTTTGCTTATAGAAGTGATATTATAAACAGGATTATAATCAACTAATTCTCAAGTTGCACTTGCACATACTTCTTTCAATATTAGATTTCTGATAAATCTTTCATCCTTTGCAAATATATATATTTTATATATTGTATGCTTCTTGGGATGGATCCAAATGGTATTTCCCATAATAGGGATTTTATATAATAATAAAAATTTAATATAAATATACATTATAAATTAAAGGACACTTAATTATATAATTAGTATAAATACTTATTATTAAATATTAAAATAATAATTTCTTTTGTAAATGAGTCGATAAGGCAAAACCTCTATTAAGATTAGATGCTGGTAGTTTACACAGATCTGAATATTATTAAAATTATAAATTTTGTTTAAAATACTTATTTAATAAAAATCTATAATAATAATAAGAATGACCTTGGGCCGAGGTTAGTGGGAAATGTTGTGGCAGCCAATGGGCAAGATGCATGTGCGGCCGGGAAAGGAAAAGGGCATGGTGACAAATGTTACACCATGCACTCCTAGAACTCCATGGCTGCTCTGCATGGACGCAGTTGTGTGGGCATTCCTGTGAGAGTCTATGCATCTGTGAGCTCATAACAGGGGCAAGTAGAATGGTAATCAGGCACACAATCTAGGCTCCTTTCGGGATCAACTCACTTGCATATAGTGCATGAGCAACACCACAAGCAGGGCTAGTGATGGAGTGCATCAGAAATGAAGAGCTGGGCTATGCTCGAATCCTAGAGCTGACTGGCACCATGGCAGTGGGTGTGGGTGATGCAAGGTATGCGAGTGACCTGAAGGTGTGTATGACTTGAAGGCATCGAAAGAGTTCTTTGAGCTGTCAAAGGAGGGGAAGCTGAAGAAGCTGAAGTACACTGCCAGTGATCCTCTAGCATCCGCTTGAAGAGCCTGAGAGCTGAGGCTATGTCTCCCTGGTGGAAGTAGCCAGAGATGATCGCGTTCCAAGTCATGGCGTTGCGTCCCACGCTGGCTGCCGAGTTTGAAAACTTTGCGAGCTTCCGCCATGCAGCCGCACCGTCTGTAGAAGCCCAGCAAAGAATTCATGACGACCACCTCGGCTTCCATCTCGGCATGACGGATCTGCTGGTGGATGGCCCTTCTGGTCTCCAGAGCCGTGGAGCTCCTGCAGGCCCGGAATGCGGCAGCGTAAGTTGAAGCGTCAGGTACTAGGGACTTGCTGCATCCACGAGAAGAGATCCAGCGCAGCCAGTGCTTGCTCTGCCTGGACATATCCAAGCATCAGCATTGTCCATAAGACATCGTCGTGGCTCTCCATCCAGTCGAAGACTCTCCGCAGGTCCACCTCTTTGTAAACCACCCCTCGCGGGTAGCCCTCAACATGATTACCATCTGATTTCTGGTGTATACATCTCGATACTAATAGTTGCGAGTAAGAGAGGCAGGAGCTGATGCAAATCAAAGCGAGCACGAAAGGATGAAATGCCACAGTTTTGAGGGTAGCCTTGGGGTTCCACACGTTGAATGATTTGAGTGTTGTGACAATGAGCATTTGCTACTAAAAACTTAACAAAATATTCTTTAGTGTGCCAGAATATTCTTAAGATATTCTTGTCAATGGTAATGTTTGGCTCCTTGTTCACACCCCATATTTCACACTCCATCCTAGAGCACCTTTCACTCATGATAGAGTGGCTCCTCCTCAATGGGCTTGAACATTGTGGAGATCTAGGAGAACACCACCAACTTGATGTTTGGATCTTTGGCCCTCGTTTTTAGATATCAACACATTGATCTTCCTTTGTCATCATCTGTTACATTTTGGTGTTCTCTTTTTTCCCGATTTTCTCTTCGGCCAAAAATGTCGTAGCCTCCACACACAAGCGAGCATGGTAAGTCACTGCTACCTATAGATGCTACCTTTGTGTGTAAGTGTGCTCTTGTATGTCCTCCGCCTCCCTCTCCATGCCTTTCTCTTTCCTCTTGATTTAGAATAATCTACCCTTGAAGAAGCGGGCGACATTGCAGAAATGATTTAGGGTTGGAGGTGGTCTAAATTTATTGTCAACAAACCCACGGTTATGGGCGATTAAATAAACGCTAGAAACTGTATATACAAGTAATTCCGAACCAAAATGGAAAAGAAGGAAAAAAAAAAACCAGCGAACTAAGGAAAAGAGGAGAGAAAGACTTCCTACACCTAGCAGCAACCAAAAGAGCCACACACAAACACAAACCTCAAGGATGCGTGGAAGGACGGGAGCAGCAAAGACAGCGCAAGCACCAGTCTCGTTTGTTTCGCCAGTAGCTTCCTCGATTGGCCGGCGGCGGCATTCGAGCGGGGCTGGCGTTCCATTCGAATGGCAAACTGGTAAGAAAAACAGAGAAGAAAACATTGCGTTAGCTACGTAAGAACGAACACGGAAAAGAAAAACCACAACTTACATTGGGAATGCGAAGGAGCGCGTACTCGTACTGCTGCCGTCTGAGCGCCTTGAAATGCTCCCCCCGGAAATGGGACCCGAGTACCCAGACAGAGATATCGGCCCAGAGAATGGCAGCGGCGCTACGTCCGCGTCCTCGCCCTCGTCAAAATCTTGCGACGCTGGCCTCAAGATCCGGTCTTTACGTCGAGGGCTGAGAGTACCGATGAGATCCTCCTTGTAGTTGTGGTCGAGCTCGAGCTCGCCTCCTCCTGGTAATGGTGGTGGTGACAAAGTGGCAGAAGTAGTCGTCGCGTCCTCCTCCATTAATGAGCCTTGGACCGCTACCGCATTTCTTTTCTCCGGTGTTTGATCCTTTCCCTGTCCAAGAGTCGTCTCCTCGAATCCTTGACGTGATCCCGCGGATTCTTCCCTGAAGCTGGGAGTTGTGGAGCTTGAAACCACCTCCTCTCTTACTTCCCGGACCTCTGACGAATCTGGGAGATCATCGTCCTGGTTTCTCAGTTTTGGAGCGTCGCCATTCTCATGCTCTTCTTCTCCTAGCTCGCTTCCTCCTATGTTGCTTAAGTCCACCACCGCATTTGTTGTTGGCTGTTCCAACTCTTTTCCTTTGTCTTCTACACCGTCTAGCTCTTGCTCCCTGTCGTGACACCGAGACTCATCGTGAATTGCCCCCTTGTTGCTCGCCACCGTCTCGGATCTCTGCCTGTTCTGCAAATCTGAGTTTTGCAGCACCGATTCCAGCTTGCTGCTCGCGAAACCATTCTCCGTGTTGCCCAGGTTCTCCAGAAAGAGCTCCGGAGCGAGCCAGCTTCCCTGCTGCTCCTGATGCTGCTGCCTATCCATCCATGGCTTGCGATTCCTCTTTGGATCCTTTGTAGGAGATAAAACCATGGCTACCACAAAATTGACAGCCGTTCGATGCCGTCGCGGACGGGACAAATCCTGCTGTGTAAATTTTCCTGTTTAGCCGCCCCACCCCTGGATAATCTTGTTCGATCGGAAGAAGGAAATAATTTTTCCCCCAATTTCTCGAGAATGCTGGGGAGAGATCGCAGCTGCTCTCCTCGCGCCCGCGGCTAGAATGCTGTCGTACGTAAATGCGGAGCAATAAATGCTGCTGACCCCGGAAAAATCTTGAAGGAAAGAAAACTTACAGCAGATCGATCGCCACGGCCGAGCCATAGATCGCGAGTGGAGCAGCAGCGCGCCGATTGATCGAGGAGCAATCCCGCGGGGATTTGTGGCGGCCGAGCGGCGCCCTCGCCTCTCCCTCTGGCGCAAATTGACTTATCACAAGGAGTGAATCCCGCTTTGGCATTCTAGGGCGTATGGAAAGATTCCGTCGCATATGCCGCCATTTTAAAGCATATCGAGCATATTCAGCTAGTTCTGGGCCATGGATGCACGTGTGAGGCCGTACAGTCATTGACCTCGCGGCAGGTTCTGGGCCGTCGGATATCCAGCCCTCGCATTCCCCCTCAGAAATATCGTCGGCCGGCCCTTCTGATCTCGACCGTCCACCTCCCTGGGCGGAATGGCCATCAAATTGCGAATTCTGGAACCCCCGTTCCATGGTTTTTGCTCGCTCCTCTCCTGCGATGGCGATGGCGGCACCTGGATCCGTGTGTTCTTCTTCCTCCCTGCTGGATTTTGGAGCGCTGGATGATCCGTGCCACCGCCTGTGCAGCCAGTTCACGGGGACGAGGATCCGCTGTGGTGTTGCACCCCGGAGCGCAAGGCTTGCCGCGGCGCAGAGGAAAAGATTGGCCGCGGCCAGGGCGACGCTCCTCCAGCAGCAGCAGCAGATCATCCCGATGTCGCCGCAGGATGGAGGCAAGGATTTCGTCACGGACACGATGCCGGTGAGTGTTCTTCCGCCTTGCATGTCGAATGCGGTGTGATCTTTGCGTGGAATTTCGCTCTGTCGCATCATAGGTCGTGCCTGCGATCGACAAACCCGGAGGGATGTGGACGAAACCGAGCTTCCAGCGCAAGACGAAGATTGTTTGCACTATCGGGCCATCGACCAACACCCGTGAGATGATTTGGAAGCTCGCGGAGACTGGCATGAACGTAGCACGGCTCAACATGTCGCATGGAGACCATGCTTCTCACAAGAAGGTGATCGATCTCGTCAAGGAGTATAACGCGCAATCCGCTGATAATGTGATCGCTATCATGCTGGATACCAAGGTGGGAAGATCATGTTTTTATTTTCTGGTGTTCATGGTTTCTCTTTTTGCTTCTTTCCAGGGACCGGAAGTAAGGAGCGGAGATCTTCCTCAACCAATCAAGCTAGAAAAAGGAGATGAGTTCTCGTTCACGATCAAGCGTGGTGTTGGCACTGAGAAGTCCGTCAGTGTCAATTACGATGATTTTGTGAACGATGTCGAGGTTAATGACACTCTTCTTGTTGACGGTGGGTTTTATGCGAAGGTTTTTCTTGCAAGTGCTTATCATCCTGTTTATTTCTTCACCAGGAGGAATGATGGCCTTCCTTGTGAAATGGAAAACAAGTGATACCGTGGGCTGTGAGGTTCTCGATGGTGGCGAGCTCAACTCTCGACGTCACCTTAATGTCAGAGGGAAGAGTGCTACCCTTCCTTCAATAACGGAGAAGGATTGGGAGGACATCAAGTTTGGTGTGGAGAATGAGGTAGACTACTATGCTCTTTCTTTCGTTAAGGACGCGCAGGTAGTGCATGAACTGAAGTCGTATTTACAAAGTAAGCAAGCATAACCATTGTTCTTTTGTTTTCCATATTTCTTGGCCTGAAATTAATTGTCTGACAGAGTCCTCGGCGGATATTCATATTATTGTGAAGATCGAAAGTGCTGATTCGATACCAAATCTTCAATCCATTATCGATGCTAGTGACGGGGTAAGACTAAGGTTTACTTTACGCCGTTTCTGAGAATTATATCGCATTCTTTTGCGTATCCAGGCTATGGTTGCTAGAGGAGATCTTGGTGCCGAGCTTCCTATTGAAGACGTTCCCCTCCTTCAGGTTGGTTCTCGCTCTCTAGAAACTTAATGTGATTCAAGCTTCCGTTTTCCGCTTGGTTCGAGCAGGATGAGATTATTACCAAGTGCCGAGAGAAAGGCAAGCCAGTTATTGTGGCGACCAACATGTTAGAGAGCATGATAAACCATCCGACACCCACGCGGGCCGAGGTCTCGGACATTGCTATCGCTGTGCGGGAAGGTGCCGATGGGATAATGCTCTCGGGAGAAACGGCTCACGGAAAGTAATATCTCGTTCCTGCTGCCTTCTCGCTTGTCTGCTTTAAACTATTCTATTTTACAGGTATCCCCTCAAAGCAGTGAGAGTGATGCACACTGTGGCCTTGCGAACTGAGGCTACACTTTCCGAGGAGGATTCACCTTGCACTCTTGGACGTGCTTTTAAGGTTTCTTTCTTCTGTTTGCCATGTCCGTTTCGTAACAATTCCTTTTTCTTTGTTGTCAGAATCACATGAGCGAAATGTTTGCTTATCACGCAACGATGATGGCAAACACGCTGGGAACATCGATCCTGGTCTTCACGAGGAGCGGTTTCATGGCTGCCCTCTTGAGTCATTACCGTCCCGTGGGGACTGTCTTTGCCTTCACAAACGAGTAAGCTCATCCCTCTGGCTCTTTTCTACGTTGCTAACTCACAGCTCTTCTCTATTTCTCTTTTCCAGTAAGAAACTTCAAAGACGTCTGGCTTTGTACCATGGTGTAAGGCCAATCTTTATGGAATTCTCGGATGATGCCGAAGAAACATTCTCTGGAGCCTTGGGCACTCTCCAAGTAAAGTTTCCAAATCTCTTCATTCTAGTCATAGCATGGATTGATCATCTCTTTTCCAGAATCGAAGCTTGATCAAAGGTGGAGAACAGGTTGCTTTGGTCCAAAGTGGGAAGCAGCCAATTTGGCGATCGGAGTCAACACATCACATTCAAGTTCGCAAGGTCGCTTGAGAAATACTACAAAATTTTGGTCACCAAATCGAGGAAATAATTTCTTTTTGTTTTTGAAAGCAATATCGTTTTGAAAGTGATCGTTTTTCTCTACATTAATTTGATCTATTCTTTCTCTAAAGCTTTGCCCATCCCTGCTATTAAACTTTGATGCTATGGTTGCTGACTTTTAATTGACTTTGATTCGATTGTCTGCGGGAGATCCCAACAGATTCCAAAATCTTGTTACCGTTAAGTTAATCTCCTCGTCAAAGGTGTTGATCCGCCCTGGCCATTTTGTGCGCATTTAATGGGCGCGTGACACGTGTCGATGTACGCCGCCGTTAAAGCCCGCGCATGCGTTGGCGGGTTCTAACCGCAGGATCGGCAGAATCGACGGCTGCTTGTGGGCGGGTTAAGCAGCATGTTTAGAGGTAATGAAAGCTGGCTTTGGATTAATCGCGACGCCATAGCCAGGAAGAAATTTCTTTTCTCATATAGTGTGTCTGCCTCTCAAATTTCTTGCGGCAGCTGCCGCGCGCTATACCTCCGATCTTGCTGCCACTGCTCTCCAGGACGAATTTTTTTCTAGGGTTTCCTAGGGTTTAGCGCGCCTTGCCCGGTGGTGGCATGGCATGGTAGATTGTGAGCTCCAGATGCGTCGGTGAGCTCCAGATGTGTCGGTGAGTTCCTACATTCTTCCCAGAAAGTCTTCTCGAAAAATTTCCCCTCTTTCTTGCGTGGCTTTGCCTCAATTGCTTTCTTGTTTGCATGCCAGGTCTCGCGATCAATGGCGCGCGCGAGGAAAATCTCTCCCAACAGATAGCTAGCGGAGGAGGAGGGATCTCTGGCGAGAGGGATGGAGAGCTCATGCGGTGGCATCGAGGGCGGCATGAGAAATTGTAGCATCAGCGCTGGCGATCACGGTAAGGTGAGCGATGGCACGGCCTCGGCGAGCGATTCCAAGTCGAGCGGCTCCAAGGCGAGCGGCGCTGCGAAATCCAGCGCCCGGGGGTGCGGCGGTGGGATTGGGGGCGAGAGCGCCAAGAGCAGCGAGAGCCGGGGCTCTAACAGCAGCGCCGTGAGCGACAGCAACGATAGCAGCTGTAGCTCCTTCAGTGGCAACAGCAACAAGCCTCACAAGGCGAATGACAAGCGCTGGGAGGCGATCCAGGTTGCGAGAACTCGCGAGGGATTGCTGGGTCTCAGCCACTTCCGGCTGCTCAAGAGGCTCGGGTGTGGCGACATTGGCAGCGTCTATCTCGCGGAGCTGCGATCTACCAGCTGCTACTTTGCGATGAAGGTCATGGACAAGGGATCGCTGGCTAGCAGGAAGAAGGTGCTGAGAGCCCAGACCGAGAAGGAGATACTCTCCTTGCTGGATCATCCATTTCTTCCCACGCTCTACACACACTTCGAGACGGACAAGTTCTCGTGCCTAGTGATGGAGTTTTGCACTGGCGGGGACTTGCACACCTTGCGCCAGCGGCAACCAAACAAGCACTTTACGGAACAAGCTGCGAGGTAAAGTACTTTTTTTCTTGCGAAAGTTTCGATTTTGATTGCTGTTCTGGCTGAGAAACTGGAACTTCGAAGCTTCCAGCTCTTTTGGAAAGAGTGGAAGAGCATGGAAGTTTTGTGCTTGCCGGTTGGATTTTTCTTTCGGAGATGCTAGCTTTGAAACTGGAACTTTGAAGCGTCCAGCACTTTCGGAAAGACTGGAAGAGCATTGCTCGTTTGGAAGTTTTGTGCATGCCTGCCAGTTTGGATTTTTCTTTCGGAGGTGCTAAAACTGGAACTTTGAAGCTTCCAGCTCTTTTGGAAAGAGTTGAAGAGCATTGCTCGTTTGGAACTTTGGTGCTTGGCTGCCAGTTTTACTTCGTATCGGGTGACTGACAACTAGTTCGTTTGATCACACAGATTCTATGCCTCGGAAGTTCTTCTGGCACTGGAGTACCTCCATATGCTCGGGATCGTGTACAGGGACTTAAAGCCGGAGAACGTCCTGGTGAGAGAAGACGGCCACATAATGCTGTCCGACTTCGACTTGTCACTCCGCTGCGTGGTGAGCCCGACTCTCGTCAAGTCTGCTGCCTTGGACGGCGATCCTCTCCGGCGGCTGCCACTCTACTGCGTCCAGCCATCCTGCGTCCAGCCGGCGTGCATCCAGCCAGTGTGCGCGCAGCCATCGTGTTTTCTCCCCAGGCTCCTCCCGCAGATCTCCAAGAAAGGCCGGAAGTCGAAGAACGACGTCGGGAACCAAGTGAGCCCGCTGCCCGAGCTCGTAGCCGAGCCGACTGGAGCGAGGTCCATGTCCTTCGTCGGCACTCACGAGTATCTGGCTCCGGAGATCATCAAAGGCGAGGGGCACGGGAGTGCTGTGGACTGGTGGACTTTCGGGATTTTTCTCTACGAGCTTCTGCACGGAAAGACGCCGTTCAAAGGCACAGGCAACCGCGCGACGCTGTTCAACGTTGTTGGCCAGCCGCTCAAGTTTCCAGAGGCGTCCGAGGTGGGATTCCCGGCGAGAGACTTGATCCGGGGGCTGCTCGTCAAGGACCCGCAGCACAGGCTGGGATCCAAGCGCGGTGCTACGGAGATCAAGCAGCATCCTTTCTTTGAAGGCGTCAACTGGGCCTTGATCCGATCGACCGCTCCTCCGGAAGTTCCCAGGCCGTTTGAGCCGGAAGTTGTGCGATCGACTTCCACTGCTCAAGCTGTATCAGGGGAGAAATCTGGAGGAACAGGGACAGGGGCAGGGACAGGGACTGGAGGAGCAGCCAAAGGCGACTCGAATGGATCGAGCGCTTATCTCGACTTCGATTTTTTCTAGCGGCATCATGCTGGAAAAGGTAGAAAAAACCACTTTTTTCTCTCTAGCAGCATCGGCAGTGGCAGCAGCAGCAGCAGCAGCAGCGATTTTTATTTATAGTTCTATAAATTTGGATCGATCGAAGAACAAGGAGACGATTGACGAAGCTGGTGTTGCTTGTAGGTGAAAAAAACGAAAGAAAAAAAATCCCAGGCGTGACACGGAAGTGACTTGCTCGTTGTCTCCTTTGTTCTTGCTTTCTCTTGATCTCTACGCTCTCTATTCAGGTGTATATTATATAGTGATCTCTCCAAAGGCGGCAGTACTTCCATTTATACCAAGACGCCTCTTCCGGGAACTTGGGAAGAACAAGGAAAAAAAAAAATAATCAATCTTTGTCAAAAGCTTGGTGGTTTGTACCTTGGTGAAAATCAGATTTTTTTACTCGTGGTGTCGGTAGAAGTATACGGTGGGAGAGATCGAGATGTTTGCTGGTCCCTTTGTGTGCTTTGCAGGATCTTGTCCCGGCACTGTTTGCTAGCTGCGCGAATGGCAGACCATGTGGTGCGGGCGGAATATTCGACAGGCGGTGACGGAATATTTAGACGGGGATGGATATTCCGGTTACCTACGAGGAGGGACACTGTTCTTGATTATCGTCTCTCAAAGCACACGAGAAGATGGATGGAAGGCGCGATTTGCCAACAATGGGGGAGCTTCCAGGCGATGGTGCGTAGGGTTGCTTCTCGGCAGCGAGGCGGCGGAGCTAGCATCGATTGTCCGGTGAGCGCTGCGTCGGTCTAGGCTGGGAGCGATCGATATAGCGCCTTGCGCTTAGGGCTTTTGGACGAATTTGTGGGAATTCCTGGCGAATTCCTGGCAGCGGCTAGGCAGCGGCTTGTGGTTGGGAAATTTCGGTAGCGCAGCTCTTAGCTAGCAGGGATTTCCAGCACCGAGCGGGAGTTTTAGAACAGGTGATGAGAAATCTTGTGGCAGTGGCGCGATGTGGGATCGGGATAGAATCACCAGCGGCGGCTAGGCAGGAAAATCTCTGGGAAATATTGCATGGGATGGAGTGGCGGCTCGCGGCGCGTTTTATAATGCCTTGAGAAGAGCCGGGTTTAATTTTTCTTTCCTCTCTTCCTACGTCTATGGAGGTTTTGTCCACACGACATGGATGATATGGAAGCAAGCGAAGCATCTTCCACTCCAGGTAACAGCGAGCCGCCGGAGCAACGCTCGTTTCTTGCGCAGACCACTGAAGAAGTTGCCAGAGCCGCCGTAGCGGCCGCTGCCGCGATCAGGCCTCGACCATCCATTGTGGTTTCGTCCAGGCATCCGGTTGATAGCAGCAGTGCGTTCCAGAACAACAATAGCTTTAACAAATGGAGGCGCCAGCTTCAAAAGGTGTGGAAGTGGGGCTTGTACCCGCGTGAAGGTGGCAAGAAGAGCTCTTTCAATCCAGAGCTGCTGACCAAACAAAAGCGCCAGTGGATCGAGCTGCAGCTTCAAGCGTTGGTAAAGCAAAAGCTCTTGGATTGTCTCTCTTTTTGACGCATTGCTGCAGGAGAAGAAGCAGAAGAAGGAACCAACCAGCATCTTTGAGCATTTTGTGGTGGTCGGCTTGCATCCCGAGACTAATGTGGAGGTTGTGGAGGCCGCGTTTGCGAAGAAGAAGGCCTGGGAGAGGAATGTGGAGAAAGCTGAGCGGCTGAGCGAGGCCGATCGGCAGTATCGCGGTGCTCCGGCTCCTACGTTGGAGCCTCAAGTAGGTGATTATTGTTTTCATGCATCTCGTTTGCTTACGTATCGATTTTGAGATTGCAGGTACTCTTCAAGTATCCTCCAGGGAAACGTCTACCTTTAAGAACCAAAGATCTCCCATCGTTTTGCTTCCCGAGTGGTGTCGAAGTACGTGCGTATAGTAAGCTTGCCTAGCTGTGACTGAACGAACTCTTTGATTGCCTGTAGGCCAAAGTCGTTGAGCGGACCCCTTCCATGAGCGATTTGAACGAGGTCGTTTATGGACAGGTACTGAGACTTTTTGTTCTTTCAGTTTTATTCACTTTTATCATTTGCAGGACCATCAGGTGCGAGATGATCTGTCTTTCGTTTTTGTTCTCAAGGTGTGTAAAAGCTCTCTCAATCATAAAAAGCTACATCGTATTAAGTTTGCAGGTAGCAGATAATGCAACGCTTTATGGAATCTGCATTTTCGTTCGCGAGATTGTTCAAAGGGCGCCAGGATTTTTTTCAGTAAACACGCCCTTATCGTCGTCCAGGTTGACGCGAAGCCGGTTTCTGGTCTCCGCACCCCGATGCTACTGCATTCTCACGAAGCTTCCTTTTTTCCACCTACATTTTGAAGTATTGCAGAGGTACGTGCTAAAAGAGCGAGTGCTCTACGATTGCTAATGGTTTTTTCTTCTCTGGCAGTATTATTGCACAGGAGCGGCTTGATCGGATCAACCAATGTGTTAGCGAAATGAAGATATCCGACTACGTGCCTCCACTTGTTAAGCTCGGAAGTAAGGCAAATGGGAAAGCCAATTCCCCAAGGGATGACGATGAGGACGGCTGGATGGAGAGTGCAATTCCCGTCGAAGACGTTCTAGGGGCAACAGCAGCAGCTGCGGGCTTGATTTCCGAGAGCGAGATGAACTCATTTTCTTCTCTGAAGCACTCTAGCTTCTCCGAGAGAGACACTGAGTCGGGAGAAAGTGCTGAGATTTGTGCGACTGCCGAGAGTAGAGAATCAAACGGGCATATGGTGGAACAGAATGAGTCAGAGTTGCAAGCGTCTTCGCCAGATGATGTCCTTGCGAGCAGTACTGTGGATACGCCTCCGTCACACCGTGGCCATGAACGAGCTGAAAGCTCCGACTCCATTTACAGGTACGCCGTGCAAACACGTTCTAATGATGTACGTCTCACTCGTACTTTTACTGTGGCAGTGTTGTGGAAAGCTGTACTCAAAGCCTGGATTCTGACGAAGAAAATTGCGAGACAAGCGGTTTGGGTCAGGATGACATCGGTGTAGACTCTGTTTTCAAATGGGCCGAGGTGCTATCAGTTGTTTTCATTTATCTTATATTTTACATGTTCTTCTCTTTTCGCCTTCAGGAAAATAACTGTGACGCGTTGCGTATAATCTGTATGTATTACCACCTTCCAGTACCTCCCAGAGGCAGTCCGGTGTTTTTCCGGCCTCTCGACCATCTACAACCTTTGAACTTTGTCAGACCTCGGGAAGCAACCGACGATCCAGATGGATCGAAGAGCGGCCTGGAGCTAGCTGAGGTAACAGTGTTTTATAGTTTCATCTGATTCTAAACCTTGGACGCGTTCAATATAGGCCCACGAAACTGCAGCGGCGGAAGAAGAGGCCATTCTACTGTCGCTGTGGACTGTGTCTACCGTGTGCAGATCACTCTCCCTTGATACCGTGGGTTTATTTGATACCCAGTGCTTGCAGTGCTATCTAACTGTTTTTCTTGGCAGATACTCTCTATGGTTGCTGGAGCTTTACTCGAGAGACAAATGGTGGTTGTTTGTCCGAACGTTGTAAGTGGCATGGATTTATTTGCAACAGTTTCTCAGGTTTTGTCTGCCGCAGGGCATTTTATGTGCAGTTGTACTCTCCATAATCCCCATGCTGAGACCATTTCAATGGCAGAGTCTACTGCTGCCGGTAAGTTTTAATTACGTCATGCCCGTTATCCCGAGCTTTGGCACAGGTACTTCCATATAAAATGCTGGACTTTCTCGACGCCCCGGTGCCTTTTGTAGTAAGTCATTACCTCTGTTTACATCTATTGGTGGTAGTGACTATAACTTCTCCAGGTTGGCGTCCAACACAAAAGCTCTGAAGTGCGCTCCAAAATTTCCAACTTGATGCGTGTGAATGTATATAAGAACCAGGTATAAGCTACTGCGTTTGATGCTCTCTTGGCTGAAAGCTTCCTTTCGTTCAGGTGACTGTGTCTTACTTGCCTCAGTTGCCGAGACAGAGAGAGCTGGTAGCGGCACTGGAAACGTATCACTCCGAGCTCGCGGCTGTGGACTTTAAAGCAAAGAGACATCCAGTCCACGAGTACACGGAATCACAGGTAGTTTGCTCCGGTTGGTGCGACTGAACGAGAGATGGTTTCGGCATTGCAGGCACAGGCAGCGGATGGCTTTTTGAAGACTCTTAGAAGCTACTTAGAATCGCTATGCGCGGACGTGCGCGCTCACACGATCACAAACGTTCAATCTAATAACGACCGAGTAAGTCTCTCCGGCTTGTTGTATCATCTAACGACGCATATCCCGTCCAGGTCTCGTTGCTTTTGAAGGAGAGTTTTATTGATTCCTTCCCCAGCCGAGATCGTCCTTTTATCAAGGTAACACAAGATAGTACTTACTACAGTTTTCACAAGAAAACTAAAAGCTCGTTCTACTACTTCGCAGCTGTTCGCTGATACTCAACTCTTTTCGGTACATACTGACGCCGTTCTATCGAGCTTTTGATAAGTGTACACTGGCAGGCTTGTAATTTTTTTCTTTCTTTCTTGGTTCCCTCACACTTTTATCCAGCTGACGGGGTGTATCTACATATAAAAGAGAAACTTTTGAGACAAAAATAGCCACTCATATAGTAAGTTAATAGTTTTACAAAACGGAGAAAAAAGAAGAAAAAATTCACCCAGTTTGGCGGAGTTCAGCCGTTAATGGCATTGAAGGTGAACCTTGAAAGCTGCTGGGGGATGGCGGAGATCACTGGGCCATATCTCTGCAATAACGATTCTCACATCAGCAAAAGAGAAAAAGTTTCTCAAAACAAGCAAGCAAACAAGAAAGGGGATGTCAGTCATTAAAAGTTTCTTCTTTTACCTGTACATTGTCGTAGAGCTCAAACAATGGAACTGCCAGTAGCTTGAGATTCTTTGGAACAGCGAAGTATTGTTTCTCGGGGAGGAGAACCACGAAGAGCTTCTTACACTCCTGACACAAGAAATAATAAAAGAAGAGAGAAGATCATACCAAACGAAGAGCAAAGATCGATACCTTTGGTTTGGTGATGTGAGGAGGGCAGTAAGGATATAGCAGCGTCTCAAAGTTTGGTCTCCACCAAATCGCGGCGCACTCTCCAATCTGGAAGAAAAAGAAACGAACAAAACCAAAGTTCTTCCTCTATCTTCGTGTATTTCCATCGTACCTGCCAGTCGGGCTGGATCGAAGCCGCCGTTGGAGCAAGCTTGCTCGTGAGCTTCCTCTTCAATCCTTCCACCTCTACACAATCGAAGTTAGCAGCGTGAACGATGAAAGAAAGCTTCTTTACCGTTTTCTCCAGTCTTGAGTCTTCCTCCGGGAAGCTTGAAAAACGTATTCCCGATTTGCAGGAGTAGCAAGTGTGGATGATTGTGTTCTTGGACCTTCGCAAACAAAGAAAGGAAAGGAAAACAATGAAACTCTACGAGAGAGGAAGACAAAAAATTACCAGCAAAATTCCCTCCACGCTCGTTCGCATTCCCTCCTTCATATAGCTGCACAGAGGAGATCTCCGTTAGCCAAAGAAAAATTCTTTCGCTCCAATCTCCCATTCCACTCGAAACTTACTTGGTTTTCATCCGCGCGAGCCGATCCGACACCGACGTGTCCTTCTCCATCTTCACCTCCTTGCTGCCAAACGTATAGCTCGACAGCGGGTAGACATTCACGACGGGGCCGGAAACCATCGCTCGCGCCTCGCGCTCTTCTTTCTAGGGCTCCTGGCAAAAACCCGAGCAAAGAAATCGCCACCGTCGGTTCTCGTGCAATCCCAGCCGTCAATCGCCCAACGGTCGAGATTTTCTCAATCACAGCCGTCGGACACCAACAGCCACGATATCCCTTGTACAAAACAACGAGCGAGAAAATTTGTATTTAGACCGCTTTCACAGTGAGGCCGCTGGGATGGTGGTGGTAGACTTCGTCCCTGGAAGGCATTTCCAAGCAACAATTAGCTCCCTGAAGCCCACCTTGGAGGACGCTACTGGAGCTATAGTCGACGTTCATGCTAAACGCTCCAACGCTTCCGTGCGATGAGCAGTCTGTCAATGCCGGCGAGAATGGCCTCGAGTTGTCTTGGACAGCAAGCTGCTGAAGCCTCGATCTCGCAAGCTTCGATGCCAATTCACCGTCCCCTACCTGTGGTTGTGTTTTTCGAGCACGGAGTGAGGAGGCAGTCGAGAAAAATGAGAGCTTTACCTTGTTGAGAGCTGCCATTTCCACGTCTCGAGCCGTCACTCCCCGCTTGACACGGTCCCGGACTTGCGTGCGTCTCAACGTCTTGAGCTCCTCCTCCAAGCCGACCTTTTCGCTCTTGAGCTTGTTGATCTCCATCAAGAGCTGGTTCACCGTGTTCATCAAATCCATCTTTTCTGGTGGTATGCGGCCGTTGCGTGGTTGCCGGACCAAGAACTGGATATATAAAACACGAAGCTCGCTCAGAGAGATGGACAATCAAAAGAGAGAAAGAGAAAAAAGCTTTGTACCTTTTGGTTGAGCTTCAAAGTTTCGAGCTCTGTTCGGGCTTTCTCGTTATCCTGTGGTGCCAGAAAAGCAAATAAGAACGCGATGAAAACCAAAGAGCAAATTCTGGAAATAAACAGCAAACCTTCCGCAGTTGGAAAACTTGAGAAACCAGCTGAGATCGCGCACTGGATTCCTCCTTGAGGCTGGCTTCTAGCATGGCCCTGGATGCCTCGACAGAATGGAGCTTGTCTTGCAAAGCTGTTAGCTCCTTCTGGACTTCCATAAGCCGTCCTTGACCTTGTTGCTCTTCCGTTTCATACATTTTTAGCTTAGATTTTAATTGCTGCACTTCGGCATTGAAGAGTTTCTGTAGAGCACAACAACGTCACGTTCTCGTTGAATAAGAACAAAGAATGTTTCTGGTAGACAGATAGCAAATAGAAACAAAAACAGACAGTACGCACCTGCAAGGACTGTAACTCTTGGCGAAGTAAATGCTTCTCAAATCCAGCCTCGTCACCGCTAGGCACAGCTTGGCCCGTTGGCTGCTTCTTATCCCGCGTCAGCTGCATCTCGTTGCGCAACTCCTCATTCTCTTGTTTCAACTGCGATCCCCCATTAACGGCAACGTCAAAATCTATCAAGCACACAGGAAACAAAGCTATAAACTAAAGACCTTTCCGCGAATGAGAACGAGTGTGTCGTTCTTTGCGTCCACAATCACCCTTAATAAAGTCAAGCTGTTCTCCAATCTCGTCAGCTGCAAGGGAAAAAAAACAAGTCATACACAGTACGTGAGCATCAACCTGTGATCTTATCTATATCTCTCCTTTTGCTTGCACAAGAGAAAAAAAAAAATCAAAATTCTCGTACCTGTTGCATGATAAGTCTGCCCTCTCCAGAATCTGGTGCTACTTTTTGCGGCAACTTGCCGACTTCAAAACCGGAAGGCTTAAAAGTAGGAAGAACGTGTCGTTGGAAGCTGTCCACGGAATCCGCGAGGCTGCTGACAATCGCTGTGCTCTTGCACAGAGCCTCCTCCAAACTCCGGATGTGGTCGGCCATTCGAGACTCTTGAGAGCCGGCGTTGTGCCTGGCCTCCTCGAACGCACGCAGCGCCTCCTCCTTCTGTATGTGCAGTTCATCCCTCTCGTTGATCACCTCCCGCAGCTGCGCCGACGTGCCTTGCAACAGTGACTTGAGCTGCTCCACCTCGCACTTGAGCTGCGAAGTTTGCGACTGGACGAGTGATGACACCTCCGCGTCACGGTGCTGTCGCAGCCTCTGGAGCTCAATCCTCTGAAATGAGAGAAAACGAATCACTCCTTAAAAGTAGCTACTTGAAAGAAGAAAAGCTCACAGCAAACTTGTAAAGTACCTGGTTTTTCTCCCTGGCGATGACATCGTTAAGCTGGCACCTCAACAAATCGTTCTCGTTCCTCAGCGACTGGGACAACACGCTTTCGACGTCTGTTAACTTGGGCTGGACTTTCTTCTGCAAATCCAATCGTGTCACCAAAAAAATAAAAATCCAAAATGTGGCACTCACATCTGGTGTAGATGATCTGTCGCCAACAACACTCCGATTTCCATCCATGTCTGCATCAAAACAATCGTCAGGATCCAGCACCACTCACGCTAAAATACATTTTTTCCTTCTCTCCTCGTGGATGGGAGCAAAGCAAACTAGGAGGAGGAATTACACATAGGCGACATGATCCGCCCACTGGGAAAAAAACCGAACTTACGCTGTGTGCCCTAAACCTATTTTACCGGTTAGGGCAAAAGTGGGCGCGCCGGAAGAGCGCCGCAACCTCATGGATCCACAATGCGCGGCGCCGAGGAGGAGGAGAATCGAGAAAAACTCTGCCCTGATTCATCGCGGTGATTGACCGAGCAATCGATCGCGCCGGCCACAGCGCGAAACTCTTTTTCTCCCGTTCTAGCCCTAAAATAAATTCGGACCCCCTTTCGCGCGCTAGAGCAAAGGGGTCGCTCGATCGAATCCTGCCACTGCCTGCCGTAAAAAGAATGAAAGTTACAGTTACGGTCGGGGCATAGTTGAAAGAATCTAGGTTAGCGTGTCACCGAATATGCCCTCCCCCGAGGAAGAGGAGAGAATCGCAGAGAGAGGGGGGCGGGGAGGGGGAAATTGTATCCTCGGGAACTCTGAATCGCGGCAATGGAATCCAAGGCGCGAGTAGTAATTCCATCCTCCTCTTCTCTCTCCCTCCTCCCCTCCTCTCTCTCGCTCGGCCGGAGGAATATATAGAGGGGATGAGGGCTTGGATTCGTTTCGCGATGCCCTACGGCAATTCCTCGCGCGCTTGTTCTTCCTGTTCTCCTTCGTGTTCTTGCGCTAGATCGGCGCTGCGATAGCAAGAATTGGGGTGACAATCGGCAATGCGGGAAACAGAGTGGGGTGTTTGACCACCGCTCTCCTCTCTCTTTTTTATTCCTTGATTGATCCCCTCTCCTCTCGCTTTCTCACAATATCACGGCAGCTGGGTCCGTGATCCACGGCGGCCTCCTCTAGCGCGTCGATTTCGTGTGGCCGGCCAGCGCAATTCTCCCTCTCCCCCTTCCAATCGCGCCATTGGGGTTCTTGGTGGAATTTCTCGCCATTGCTGTTCTTGCGCTAATGGTTATCATCGAGCAACGCGTCTCTTCTATGTCACCGTGGAGGCCAGATCGTCGCGGCTCAAGAATTGGTAGCTTCAGATCTCCCAGGATCCAGGGATCATCGCCACAATTCCAGGTAAATCACTGAGACTTCTTGTTTAGAGAATCTACACGTACCACCACTACTACTACTACTACTGCTACTGCTCCGGCTACTACTTCTCCGCCGAGAATTTTTTTCTTCGATCGACTGCATCATCCTTCTTCATCAGCCATACATACAGTCTCGTCGGTTGAGTCGGCCCATCAGAAACTAGAAATTCTTCGCCAGCCATCGCAGATCTTCTCACCAGCCAGTCCAAAAATACTTCCTTACGCCTCCCAAAAATTTAACGCGCAGAGAATCATTCAAGTCCGACCGCTACAGATCAAATTCTTCTTCTTCCCGAGAGTCAAGTTCTATAAAGAGCTCCCCTTGAAACGATGGATTGTGAATCCATCAAGCAAATGGAAGCTCTCTTAGAACAAGGTAAAGTTTCTCCAGTCTCTCGCAGGCACAGTTCTCTCTTCTGGTTCCACGAGAGTTCTTCTTTCCTTTTTGTTCTTGATAGATTCTAAGTTTCTTAGGACAGTGCTTGGTGGTTGTTCTAATGGCTATTTTTTTTCTTGCTCTCCGTTTTGTTTATTAGATTCTCGTCAACTTAACTAACACTTTGCTTTGATCGCATGATACGTTTCCTGGGCGGTGTTTGTAGCCGATGAGCCTCTCCAGCGATCTTTCCAGGTGACTTCAAACTTTTGCGAGATTGGCCCATGCAAGAGTTGTCTTTTTTGCTTCTTCTTCTTGCCTGAGCTTCGACTTCTCGTGTGGATGGATTCGCGTGTTAAGTGTCTTTCCTTGGAGCACAGCGACTTTTTTCCTTTGAATCTAGAAACGTGTTGCTTCCCTTTCCTGTATGTTTGTGTTTGTTTCCTTTTTTTCCTCTCTTTCTAATTTGTGTACGCGTGGTGGGGACTGTTTGGAAGCTCTTATGGTGGAATCGATTTTTTTCCGAGTGATGGGATTCGTTTCTTGACTGACTTCTTACAAAACCAAAAAGTTTCTGGGTGGACTTCTCACTCATGCTTTTACGTGTATCAGAATATGCATCAAGGATTCAAGGAAAATAATCTGGAGCGCTTTCTGCGAGCGCGGGAAGGCAATGTCGTCAAAGCCAACAAGATGGTAAACGTCATCGCTGTCAGTGAGTTCGATGCTAACTTGTTCGTGACAATCCCAGCTTGTGGATTCCTTAAATTGGAGAGTAAGCAACGACATCGACGACATTCTCTCTGTAAGCATTCTGATTTCCATTCGTCCATTCATTTCTCGGTTAAGTAAGGTCGTTGTTTGAGCTTTTTTCTCCTTTTCCTAGAAACCGATTGAGCCGAAAGAATTGTACGATGCAATCCGAGAATCACAGCTTGTTGGCATGTCCGGATTCGACAAGCAGGTAACTTTCAATCGTGAAAGTTCTTTAGTTTTTTTCCCGGATCATGTGGATAATCCAGATCCCGAGATTCTTTTCAGGGTAGACCTGTCTTTGCTATCGGAGTAGGACATAGTGGCTACGATAGAGCACCGGTGAGTTTTCTCTGAGCCAAAAAGCTGTCGAAAATTTCTCCTAAAGTTTTTAACTCCGGGATTTCTTGTCCAGCTTGACAAGTATGTACAATCGCACATTCAGATTAACGAATACCGTGACCGTGTTGTTCTTGTAAGTTTTTCAATGCTCCTCTTGTATTTTCCTTTTGTTTCTTCTCAAGTAGTTCTAAACCTTTTTTTCACTTTTGTCAACACATCCAGCCAGCTGCGTCAAGGCAATTGGGACGATACGTAGGCTCGTGTTTGAAGATTCTTGACATGACTGGCCTCAAGCTATCAGCTTTGAACCGGATCAAGGTAGGTTTTCTAATTCTTTTTTTGCCTGATATCATATACAATCCTTCTCCAGATCTTGACGGTCATTTCAACCATCGATGATCTAAACTATCCCGAGAAAACGGACGCGTACTACATTGTCAATGCTCCTTACGTTTTCACTGCGTGCTGGAAGGTAAACAACTTAAATTCTCTTCTAAGTTAAGTTGTTCCCTTCATCGTCTGGTAGGCTGTCAAACCATTGCTGCAAGAACGCACGAAGAAAAAGATCAAAGTTTTGCAAGGCTCGGGTAGAGAAGAGCTCCTTAAGGTGACGGTTTTCTCCATTAAGTTAAGGAGTTCTCCAAACGATATTTACCATTTTTTTTTTTCTCGACTTTGCAGGTCATGGATGCGAGTGTCATTCCGGAGTTTTGCCGGCCATCCAAAGAATCGAGAGGGAAAACCACGCCGATAGAGCCCAGCACTAGCTGCTTCTCATCGTCACATCCTTTCCACATAGAGCTATGGAGCTACATCAAGCAGCGAGCTCTCGAGTCCCAATCAAGGAAGTGTGGGCCAGCTCCAACTCTCTCTTTTCACGTGAAAGTCCCAGACAAAGCCTCGGAGGGGAGCTCGGAAGTCGTCCAGATCATCGAGTCGACGTTAGAGCACTTAAATCTGGACGAGGATGGTAGCGTTAGTGGTAATGGTAGCACCAGCGGCAGTAACCATGGTAGCAGCCACCATGGTACCGACGACGAAGCAAGCAGCAAAGCTCGAGAGTGAGCAAAAAATTTTCCCCATCTTTCTCAACTTCTTTTTCTTGCTTTTGACACCAACAATGGTGAAGAAAGCCTTTAGAGCAAACACAAAAATTTTCCAGCGTCTTGTTCGTCCTTTTTATTAGTGCAGTGTTCTCTCCATGTATCTATCTCCACGTTTTTTTTTTTTTTTTTCTCTTTCCTCTTGTTTGGAGCGTTCTGTTGTCAATAGAGAGATGGAAGGCAGTGGTTGGATTCGCATTTTTATATAGCGACAGTCCCGGGAATCGAACCCCCGACCGCCAAGAAGCGAAGGGAAGGAGAAGATGCAAGGCGCTGGTATTTCCTCGTTTGATCCGGCCGGGAGCGCCGAAGCGATGGAGTGAGGTTAGGGTTTTGTGTTGCGCGAGAGCTGGGATCGCCGAATATGGAGAAGCAGCCGGATTCTCCCGTCGCGCCTTCGTCTCCGCCGCCGGGCGAGGCGTTGCCAGATTCACAGGGCGAAAAATCGAAGAGCCTCGTGGCGCCGCAAGCGCAATCGATCCAGGTAAATTTTGATAATGTCGGTGAATCGCTACAGCGATTTCTTGTGGCGGCAGGCTGTGCAATCGCCGCAGCAGCAGCAAGCATGCAAGAGCGAGGATTATCGGAAGCTCTTCCATCTTCCCGTTGAAGAGGTGTGATCGAATTTTTCTTCGCGACGTCTCCTCCCGCTGAATTTTTGTTCTCTCTTTCCAGATTCTAGTCCAGGATTTTAACTGCGCCTTCCAGAAGAAGATACTCTTGCAGGTGCTCTTGTCTTTTTACTCACCATTTCCAGTTCTTGTGTTGTCCGCATTGTAATAAACTAACAAGCAAACAAACGGTGGCAGGGACACATGTACCTCTTTGAGCAATACATATGTTTCTACTCTAACATTTTTGGCTACGAGAAGAAGGTATCTATCCACATAGTTCTTCTACTTTCTTCAAGTTCTTTAATTTTTTTTTCAGAAAGTTTTGCCATTGAAAGACGTAGCGTTCGTGCGTAAGTCATGGACGGCTGGACTTTTTCCAAATGCTATTGAAATTGGCGCCTGGGGGAAGAAGGTAACTTTTGCAGATCGTTTCGACGTTTCACTTGTCGGCTGATCGCTGCGTTGTTTCAGTATTTCTTTGCATCGTTTCTCTCACGCGACGAAGCGTACAGATTAATTGTAAGAGGATGGTCACGTCACAGTGGTCATGCAAGAACATCAGAGTTGGTATGTCGCTTCTCTCTGAAGTAACTTTCCAGCAACTTGCCTTACGCTTTCTTTAATTCAACAGCTAGAGCAAATGATTCCTTCGCAGGCTTCACTGAGCCCGACAATCTGTAAAAACAGGTATAGTCTTACCCATTGGAGAGATCAATCGGTTTCATCTTTTTACTTCTAGCGAAATTCTCGAAATTCAAGAGGTGGGCTGCACGGAGGAAGGCGATGAAAAACAAGTTCTCCCAAAGTTGGAAGAGAGCACAGTTTCCAGCGCAGTAACGACTGAACCCGGTGTCAATGAATCGGTTATTTGGAAAATTGAAGACACCCCGCCTCCACCTTGTACGTGTCTATTCTCGAGGTAACATTCGGTCTGGAACATTAGCTTGCTAAGAAACAAATTTTGTGTTCTTGCAGTGCCTTTGGAGTTCAAGACAATTATGGAATCAGAATTTCCAGTATTTCTGTTACCTGGTTGCTTTTACTTCGAGCTCACCCCTGGCTGATAGGTTGACGTGCAAGACTTCTTTGAACTTTTCTTCTCTGATAATGCCACCAATTTTGCTGACGTTTTTCGTAAGAGATGTGGCGATGAAGGTGAGAACCGCACATTGGTTTCGGATCACACTGAAAATTATATTTTAGATTTTAGGTCCACCCTGTGGTCCTCGCATCCACGCTTTGGCCATGTCCGTGACATCTCTTTTCGCCACCCGGTGAACTTGTACTTTGGTAAGTGTCTTAAGCTACTTTACTCTCACTGATGTTTGGAACTCCGGCAGGTCCTAAGTCAGCTGTATGTAGTGAAACACAACGTTTTCGAGTGTACCGTGACAGGTAAGAACTCTGGAATTTTATTAATAAGTTTACAGTTTCTGTGCAGCCATTTGGTCATTGAGACGTCGCAACAAATGTCGGAGATTCCATACGCTGATTATTTTCACGTAGAGGTATTGTGAACCGGAATATCAATTTTCTGCTGAACTTCTGGAATCAGGTGCGATGGGATGTTGAAAGAGTTCCTAAACCAGTCTCATTTCATTCATATGTTCGCGTTTCTATGAACGTTGACTTCTCCAAAAAGACCTTATGGAGAGGTACGCTATATTCGCAGCGTAAATGCGTGAGAACAATTTTTTTATTCTGGTTTAGGCAAGATCGAGCAAGCAACACTTGACGAATGCAAAGAGACGTATTCACTTTGGGTGCAAGAGGTATGCTAGCTTTGTCCCAATCAAACTTTGTGACTAAAGATTAATTTTCTAGGCACACAACGTTCTCAATTCTAGAGCTGACCCGGGACGCGTGGAAGCTTCACTGGAAAATTCCCCCACAGGTGATCTCCTGGAATGCATAACTCGTTCTTTTTTTTACAATAACGTTTGTGGCCAGAAGGGAGCAAGCCATCCGAAGACTTGAGCTTGATCGCTGACAGCAGAGAAAGCGAGCACGTACGAACGCGGAAGAAAATCGCGGCACTGCTCGGCGGCATTCGCAACTTCGTGCTGCGGTTCCTATCGGAGAATCCTGTAGCCTGTGGGATCCTCCTCATCGCTATCGTCATCGTGCTAGCGCAGGTAGGAAACAGAAGTTTTCCTTGGAAAGTTCTCTAACTTCGTGACGATGGATGCTCTCTCGCAGGCCTTTACGCTCCTCACAGTGTCAAGCGAGCATCACCATCAATCTCCCGAGACGATTTACACCCCGGAAAGCATGAAACGATGTTATGGGGGATCGAGTGATGCTCTAGCGTGGCTAGAACAACGCGCTCGCACCGTGAAAGACGAGGTAGCATTGGCGGAAGCCCGTCTACAAAGCTTGCAACAGGACCTCTCGCTGCTAAAGCTCCACATGAATTTATTCGAGAGATTGAGAACACAACATCAGAAGATTTGATCGAGCTAATGGCGAATATTTTGGGTATATACATAGTTTTAAAGAGTAAAGGCAATGTGAAGCGTTGCGCCCGGTGCCAGACCTAGATTTGCCGAACCAAACGGAGCCCCCGAGCCTGAGGAGATGCCCGAACCTGGCTCTCTCACCCACAAGCCTGGTGCGCAAGCCCTAGAACGCTTGAGACGCCATTTCATCACCGCCACGCTACGCCGGGCGCCCGGGGCCGCGCATCGGTGGTCCGTGCTAGGGATTTCCAGCGCTCTCGGCCTGCTACCTCGAGGAATTCGAGGTATGGAGTGAGATTTCCAGGCGCGGAGTGAGATTTCCAGGGGGCGGAGCTGTGCAGCCAGAAAGGGCAGGGTAGGATGGTGCGGCGATTCTAGCTCGCGAGTGTGGAGGAATTCCACCGGGAGGGGGGCGGTGCGGCATGGATTCGGAAGATGACATGCACGACGCCTGCACCTCGGATGACTACGATAGGGATGAGGACGAGGACAGTGATATGATTCCAAGCGATGAGGACGGTGACGAGATCGGCGACGACGAGTCGGACTATGGCTTCGACGATCAGTCAGCTGATATCTTCCAGCCCAGCTCCAAATGCTCTCAGGTAAGCTCTAGCACTGGCTCCAGGGTTTGATTCCATTTGCTCTTCCTCTTTGCGCTACAGATCAACTTTGTCATTCTTAGTGAGGCTGAGATCCGGCAAAGGCAGGAGCAATCCATCACAAGTGTTGCGACCGTTTTGTCTGTACCACGGATAGACGCGGTTATTCTTTTGAGACATTTCAAGTGGTATGTATGCTAGTCGACTCGTCCTGGCCTTCTGTGGGACGCCAAATTGTTTCTTTCTCGTGACGCGTTGTTGCAGGAGTGTTAGCAGAGTAAACGAGGAATGGTTTGCGGACGAGCAGGGGGTACGGCGGTCTGTGGGTCTCCTCGAAAGGCCAACGTCCCAAAGCACTCCAATGGCTATAGAGGTAACTTTACGAACTCTTCTTCTTCGTCGTCTCTTCTTCTTTTGCGTTTGGAAAAAGTGCTGAGGGGATTTTGTTTTGCTTTGCAGCCGACATGCGGTATCTGTTTTGAGTTGCGCTCTGTTGATAGAATGAAGGCGCCCGCGTTTTGTAACCATTCGTTTTGTGACATATGTTGGACTGGTGAGTTCACTCGTTTTGCTTTTCGCGCTGCTAACTTTGGTGTTTGTGTAGGATACATGCATACGGCAATCACGGATGGGCCAGGTTGCCTGACCCTTCGTTGCCCCGATCCACCTTGTGGCGCTGCCATTGGGGATGACATGATAATGTCGTTGGTCTCGGAAGAAGACCGTAACAAGTACATGCGATTTCTCCTTAGATCTTACGTTGAAGATAATAGAAAGGTCTTTCCTCTTTTTTTTTTTTCTTTTTGTTTCCACTGAGTGGATTATTCATAGGAAGAATACTGAAATTTTGTTTTTGTTTTCTTTTTTTTTTCTTCTCGTGCGCAGGCGAAGTGGTGTCCAGCTCCAGGTTGTGAATTTGCTGTCGAGTTTGTACCAGGCAGTGGATCCTACGACATCGTTTGCAAGTGCGGGCATTATTTCTGCTGGAATGTAAATGTTTTTTTCTTCTTTTTGATGTCGCCTGGGGTTTCTGACGCTTGGTTTTCTTTAGTGCTTAGAGGAAGCGCACCGACCGGTAGATTGTGAGACTGTTGCAAAGTGGATCCTCAAGAACAGCGCGGAGTCAGAAAACATGAACTGGTACTATATCCAGCCTTTGTATCAAGTCATTGTCACGTACGTAGCTGTTGTCAGGATCTTGGCGAACTCCAAACCATGCCCGAAATGCAAAAGACCGATAGAAAAGAACTTGGGGTGCATGCACATTACCTGTACGCCACCGTGCAAGTTTGAATTTTGCTGGTAAGTTCACATTTCTATCGTTCTTGGCTAGATACATCATGTTTACCATCTATACAGGCTATGCCTTGGTCCGTGGTCGGAACACGGCGAACGAACCGGAGGGTTCTACGCTTGCAACCGATACGAAGCGGCTAAGCAGGAGGGAGTGGTACCAATTGATATTTACGTTTCCCTTCACGGACTCATCCTGTTTGTGTAACAGTACGATGAAGCTGAGAGGAGGAGAGAAATGGCTAAGAACTCGTTAGAGAGATATACACATTACTACGAGCGATGGGCCACGAACGAATCAGTTGAGTTTCCAATTTGAGTATCTGATAGGCCTTTCTAACTTCGTTCATGGTACAGTCCAAAACGAAAGCGATTTCAGATCTACAACAGATGCAAACGGTTCAGGTAAATAACCCTGTCTTTGAAGTTCTTTTCCTCACTTCCAGGCTAATGCGTTGCTGTTGTGCAACGCAGATCGAAAAACTCAGTGACAAGCAATGCCAGCCAGTATCCCAGTTGAAGTTCGTTACGGAAGCGTGGATTCAGGTGAGAGCCGCGATGCCGAAACCAGGAGCATAGATTTTCTTTACTGAGCTAATTCTGCTTGCAGATTGTAGAATGCCGCCGTGTTCTCAAGTGGACCTACGCATACGGCTACTATCTTCCTGAAATGGAGCAGGCCAAGGCTCAGTTTTTCGAATACTTGCAAGGTACTTCCGTAAGCAAGAAAGCAAAAAAAAATGCAAAAGAGAGACGCTTTTTCTCCGTGAAGAAGACAAAGCTTTAACACCTCGGTTGGCATGTCTTCAGGTGAAGCAGAGGCCGGATTGGAGCGCTTGCATCTGTGCGCTGAAAAGGACTTGCAGATATTTCTAGAGGGGGATTCACCCAACGCCGCGTTCAACGAGTTTCGAACCAGGCTTGCGGGCCTCACAAGGTAAGAGCGGAGCCTGTGTATGTATAGAGTATATAGTAAGCGTCCACTTGCATTTAGCTGCTTTCTTTCTCCCCTCTGGCATCACTCACGCCGCTTGTGTCTTGTCCCTATACAGTGTAACCAAGACGTACTTCGAGAACCTTGTAAGAGCCTTGGAGAACGGGCTCTCAGATGTGGAGAACTCGCGATCTGGGAAAGGGGCGAGCTCCAAAGCCTCTGGAAGTTCCAAAGGCAAGTCTGGGAAGATTAGGATTCTTGGTGGCGGTGGTGGTGGTGGTGCTGGCTCCAGGAATGGAAATGGTGGCTCCAGCCGCGGTGGCGGCGGAGGTGACGATCATTGGTCTTGCGATAACTGTACATTTGTGAACGTGAATGGGGCGACAGCGTGTTCCGTCTGCAACCGTGTGAGACCCACGGCCGCATTTTAGCGACGCAAGAATTCGAGGTGAGAAGTTCCGACTTTTCGTATTACAACCAACACAGGCACAGGTTCAACAGGAAGGACAAAAAAAAGTGAAAGAAAGCTGTAAATATGCTGGTTTAACTTATTATGTGTGTACATATCATGCCATTTTAGATAAATCAAAAGGATCAAAGCCTTAGAATCAAAAAGAAGAAAGGAATAGAGAGGAAGACAAAAAAAAAATCTGATCTGATCTGACCAGATAGAATATGACGTTTTACAAAAGAGTTCTAAGATTAAAAGAAAGAAAAAAGGAGAAACAAAATCTACTCCTCTGATACATCTCAGCTCTACAAAAAAAAAAAAAAAAAAAAGTGGCTTTTCTGTTGTGTCATGGATTGTAGAGCTTGTTGCCACACTTGCACTTCCACCCCTCAGGCTTGTAGTTGGAATATTCACTGCAGACTTGGCTTGGTGGGGAGGAAGATTCCCCCTGTGGGGAAGAAGAGGAAGAGGAAGAGGAAGAGGAAGGAGTGGAGGAAGAAGAGGGGCTCTGATGAGACAGTGGTGCTGGGACCTGGACTGCTTGGCAGGGGAGGCAGGAATTACACTTGTTGGAGCAGCTGGGAGGCCTGGATCCGATCTTGAAGCTCAGCTCGCCTCTCGCAGGCTGCACAAACGAGAATGGCGTGCGTGAATCCCAGCACTCCAATCCATAGCCCAAAAGCCCAAACGAGCGCGATGGATCTTACCTGCGCGGGGCTGACATCCAGATCGGTACTCGAGGATGGGTGTCCATGATATTCCAATGCTCCTCCTCCTCCTCCTCCTCCTCCTGGGAAAACAATCAAGACGAGCGATCAGCTAGAGGGAGTGGGAGCGTCGGGGGGAGCGATTACCGACTGGAGCGAGCAGGGATCGTGCGGCCGTGCAGCAGCAGATCGAGATGACGCTCTGGATCAAGAGCAAGCAGCAGTAGCTAGAAGAGCACGACGGCGAAGAGGAGGAGGAGGCGATCATCGCGAAGGACTTTGATCGATCTAGGGAGAGGAGTTGGATCGTCCTGGCTAGCCCTGGGGGTGTCGATTGGATACCGCGGCGCGACTCCCAGATTTAAGAAGGGCGGCCGCCATTGGGATCGATGAATTCGATATTGCGGGGATTCCCAGGAAGATCGAATTTTTCGGCGCTGACCTATCCGATCGATTGGGAGGAGAGGAGAGGAGGGAGATCACGATTCACGGCCGAGAGCTGGAAGAATGCCCTGGCGGCCGGGGAATTCCTGTTGCGTTTGTCTGTTGCGCTGCGCGCCCTTGTTCCTGTCTTGCATTAAAGGCACGCAACAGAAAGATTGTGTGTGGAAATCTGTGATGTGAGAGCGCGAGTGAGAGTGAGCGCGATTGAGAAGGAAAGACAGGACATGGATCGATCAATCCAAGTTTCGCATAAACCCTAAAACTCGGCAGGGAGAGTCTTTTCCCCTTTTATTCCCTGTCGCGTCATCTGCCACGTGGTCGACACGTCGGTGGGTTTTTGCCGACGTGTCTTGCGGGCCGGGGGTTAAACAGGCTTTGCGGTGTTATATAAGCAGTGGGCCATTTTCACGTGAGAGATGCTGCCAAAGATTTGCTCCTCAAAAGCTCTACACAAACATATGCCAAATCTCCCAAGTTGAGAGATTGGTGTGCTTGACTTTAAGAGATCACAAATAATATTAATCTAAAACAAATCTTAAACTCGCCCGTCTTCAAACGACAAGGCGGGTCAAAATTCTTGACGATCTTGTCAATCCCTCTCCATCACAAGGTAGAAAAAAGAAAGTTGCCATCCATAGATGGAGATGGTCACTGTTTACTAGATTGTCCCAGGTCAAAAATCAAGCTTTCCACCGTCACTTTTACCCCATCACTCACTCAACCATGTGATCCACTTGAACAATCACTGGCCTAGGTTTGACTTGTGAAGTGGTGGACTTTGAAGAGGCAACATTCATTTCTCAGAGCTTCTCCATCAAATCCATTTTCTTGTCTTGTTTTCCTACTACTGAGCTTTCCAAAACTAGTTGTATTTCATTAATATAAACCTGTGCTAAGCTCTTCTCCTCTAAAGAGTTAGGTGTGTGTAAGTATCATGGCATGTAGAGCTTGTTGCCACATTTGCACCTCCATGCCTCTGGGTAGTACTCTGTGGTTCTCACAAAGCCTGGCTGGATTGGAACATGCACAGCCCTGCATGGGGAGCAAAAGCCACACTTGGAATTGCACTGTGGTGGGGATGACCCCAGCCCACTCAAATCCCTCCTGGACTTGTCACCAGCAGATGGGCTCCTCCTGTTTGGGCTTGGGAAATCCAGCTTGGTCCTCTCCTGATGAGACAGAAACAACACACACAAACAAACAGATGATTCATGAGTAATTTGGTTGGTTTTGAAAAAATATATAACTCTCTCTCTCTCTCTCTCTCTCTCTCTCTCTCTCTCTCTCTCTCTCTCTCTCTCTCTGTGTGTCTGTGGGTGGAGGTGGAATTTACCTTGTGATCTTGGACTTCGGCACTTGCTGATACTGATGATGATGGTGCTAATCTCTTGTCATGGATTGGTTGCAACTTCCTGCTGCCTGTATTGCAAGTGCTAGTTAGCAAATCTCAAAACTCCACCAAGAAAAGAAAGGAGAAAAGCTTCTCACCTCTTGACAATGTTGGGTCAGCCACTGCTGATCCCATGGAAGAAAGAGCAAGCAGCAAGAAGAGACAACAGACTGATGTCCATCTTCTTCTTCTGCTGCTGCTCCTGGTCATGATCATCCTGTGATGATCGAAACCAGGCTGAGACTCCTGCCGCTGCTGCGGTTGCATTTGATCATCAGGTGTGCAGCAACATGAGCAGCATGAGTGACGATCCGTCTCCACTTCCGCCTGCGCAGGCCGGCCTTGTCTGATGATCATGTCAAAGCTCCTTGAGAGGAGGTGATGATGATCACTTGCACAAGTGATGATCTCCCCCTCTTCTCCGCTACTCCTCCACGATCTTTAAATGCTGGGAATTCCTACAACCAGGTTGCTGATCTCAGGAGGAGGGAGTGGAAGAGGAGGAGGAAGAAGGGGAGGAGGAGCTTGTACCTTGGCCTTTCCAACTGCAAACCATTTATAACTCTGGGCCTGTTGCTGTGCTAGGAGGTGAGAGAGCACTGATTCTGCTGCTGCTATATACTGCTAGAATGCTGCTGGCCTGGCTGCTATGCTGTGCCTTTTGCCTGAATTCCTCCCTGCTTGAATTCAATGCAATTCAATTCCTTTGGTCGTCGAAAAGCTCTCTCTCCAGCTGATCTCCTCTCGAGCAGTTACTCGTACCGCAAACGAGAAACTTGATGGCGAGCAAAGGGAAGTACTTTTGTTACTGCCGCCCCAAAGCAACGCAGATCGCGAGATCAGGAAGCGGTAAGAAGGAAGGGATACTCCCCCGGGAAGAAGCTCTCTTTCTCTTTCTCTCACTCCAGGAAGTTGAAGAACGTCCCTCACTCACAGACAGCTTTGACAAGAGCTCTCGCGATGCCTCGATGGTGGCGATGGATCAAATCACAAAGAAGAGATGGAGGAGGAGGAAATTCGTCGTGTCGCTGGCGAGAGAGAAAAGAAGTAGAAGAAAAAGAAAAGAAAAGCTGTGTGTGTGTGTGTGTGTGTGAGAAAGAGTCTACTCCTCAAAGTTGTCACTTGTCTATCTATTCCAAGTCCCTGCGGCTGCACTTTGCTCGTTCATTAATTTTCCTCGCTGCTGCTACGCCCTGCGCCACACTGCTCGCCTCTGCTCCACGAATGCGACCTTGCAAACTCCCACACAAACAAAACCCTTGCTTTGCTTTGGCTTTGCCCACTCAGATGATCCTCAAATGCTCCCTCCCTGCTGCCTCCACACACACTACAGACACTCTTGAAATCTTCTCAAACGCTCCTCTTGATAACAAGTGTGAGCCGCTCTCTGTGAGTCTGTCACTCTACAAATCGAATCTACTATCCACACACGCGCTGCTGGAAAAACGAGAAAGTTTCCTCCTTTCCTCACCTCTTTAGAGCAAACCTTACAGCGAGGGGGAGAGAGAGAGAGAGAGAGAGGTGGGGGATGCGGAACGAAACAAAACAGGGGAGATTACAGTAAGTTTGTCGATCAAGCGCCGGGCGCATAAGAAAGGAAAAACAAAATGTCGATGATCCAGGGATCAGAAGGCAGGGAAAAAGAGATGACAGACAGAGAGAGATGGATGGGACTGTCACAAATCGCGCTGCCGCTGCTACTGCTGCTGCTGCTACTCTCTCCTCTCTCTCTTTTTTAAGTGAAGAAAAAAATAAGAAAGCTCTCGTTTTCGCTTGTAATTGCTTTGACTGGATGGAAGCTGATGATCGATCGAGAACTGGGCGATCGCTGTCGAGTGCGAATCGAAGACCCAGAAGGCGAAAGCCCGAGAAGACCCAGATTGTGGAAAAAAGAGACAAGGAAAAACAGAGTGAGCCAAATTGGAGACCTTCTCTCTCGCCCAGCTATATAACTATTTCGACCATAGCTATGGGACTCCCCGGTCGCCTCTGCGATTGCCACATTGGCCCCAAAATCTCGTCAATTGATTTGATCCATTCAAACAAACCCCGGATTGATCGATCGAAGGAGAACTCCTTGCAGCCCATCACTCAGGGGGGACAAAAGAAAAAATACCGGAAGAAAAAAAGAATAGAAACACTCGTGCCTGAACTGCTAATTTCTAAAGATTTCAAACAAAGGTATGGAGCGTCGATCCATCGAAATTATTGCATTGTTGAGCGACGCAGGTTTGATCTGGTCTTCCACCTCGTCCTCTTGCGCAATTCTTACGGGAATTTCAATCGAGGTTTCTATAGACCTTTTTCTTCTTTTTTCTATCGTTTTTTATGCGGCCGCTGCTGCCGCGCCCGAGAAAAAAGAGTAGAAATTTAGGCAGTTATTAAGGAGATGGGATTAGTTTAGTGGGGGTGACGAATGCTTGTCTGGGGATCGGCCGACACAACGGCATTTCCTACGGATATTCGGCCATGCATTCACTTATTTGATTAGGGCGGTGGCTACTGACGTGTAACAGTCCGCCACCTTTCTGCTTTGACAGCAGCAGTCAATTTGCAAGCTTTTATCTTTTTCTAATCAAAAAGTTCTTAAACCCTAAACCAAAAGAATGTATGTCGTGTTTGTCAAAGTGATCGATTTTGCTGCTTTTGTAAAAGGCAGTCAAATGCCCACCAATGACCACCTTTCCTATGGGCTGATAGCAGTAGTTTACAAATTTTGATCATAATATATATACAACTCGCAGATGTGATCTGCTGGTCATGTGTTTGTATGCCGTGTTGTTTATTTACCATGCGTTGGTTGTAGTAGAGGTATACATTTGTTTATGGCTCCGAGCAATTGTTTAGGGGTTCTTGTATTTACCCTACAGTGGTATCTGCGTCACGCCGTCAATCCACCCGGAAATCTTTCCACACTGGCTTGATGTTCACAAATTTTATACACTTCCACCAAGTAGCCACTACATTGCGTGCTGCTGCTCTACTCGACCGAAAGAAGCGCATAAAATATGCCCCCAAGATAGATCATAGACATGATTTCTCGGGTGGCAGAACACGCTCGATTGAACAAACACTGAGACAGCGCTTGATATAGACAAATCCAGTTCTTTTCACTTTTCCAAACGCCTCGAACAAACCACGATTGATCCTGATCAGACGCAACCCAATAGTAATGTTTCACAGCTCAAAGGTGATGGGGACATTGTCTCCCGGGGATTCATACACGCAAGAATCTATCTTTCGCTTAAGCAGCTTGACTGAGAACGGAAAAATCTAGCATGGAAACATGCCACATACAGAATAGATTTTGTACTGATCGCGGCTACTACGTAGATACCACCAGGTCAAAATATTCCCCATCTCCCCATTTAACACAATCCACCACACCACACGTTCTCCGTAAAAGGTGAAAAAATCATGGCTTCTTTGCTTGAACTCCTGTCTGTCTTAATGGAAAATCTCGCAAAAGTACACACTGAACTGAAGTTAGTGTAACTTGAGAAGTCATAATTACCGCGTTTTTTTACCTGGGGCTCTGAGAGTCTGAGACACCCCACCTATTTCCTTAACCTTAGAATAGTACTGAAGTGTCTCAAGCACGAGATTTTGCGCTGACCGTACCAAATAATAACTATGAAAAGACGTGAACTATCATCAAGAGAGTGGCTCGTCCTCTGCGTTTCTTGCGTGTTGGAAGAAGGAAAAAGAAGAAAATGAAAAGAATAAAAGGCTTTGTTACTATTTCAGATTAGCATAATTATTAGTAAAAAAGGGATCTTCTGGCCTGTTTCATGTTCAGCAGTGGCAACATCAAGCTAACTTCAGGAAACTCATTCAATCCAACAACGAAAGCAACGAATATAAATGCTTCTTCGGAGACGAATAATGCATGCAAGAGCAGGAATCTGCAAGAATCTCAGGACACTTGTTTTGTCTCGTGTCGTGGCCGCTTGGCGCTCAGATGCTCCGACTGAGAAAGAATTGCGTCAGTGCTTAAGCAAAGTCGCTACGTGATGCACTACGAATCACCGTCTCTCAGTGCGGGCATTCCAAAACCATTGGAGGATCCACTGAGTTATCAACATATCGCACGGAATCGCTCGAGGAAGGCTCCAAAACAGCAAAGGGTTTTTCTTCGACGTCCGTGTTCCTGGGGAGGACAACTACAAAAGCTTGCGAGATCTCTCTCCAGCGCGATAAAACAACCCAAGACGCAGCCCAACACCAGACGCAGTGTTTGGAAGAAGCTCGTATAGTAGCTGCCATGTTTGTCTCTGTCGCCGCAGCCGAGAATTTATAAACCCGCACTGCAGGGATGGACGAACGAACGATTCCTTCCTTGTCAAAACGACTTGAATGCTGCAGTGGCTTTGCATGGCGGCCACAAGGAAGAAAAAAACGACGCCATACGGAAAGAGCTCTCAAGAAACACTTCACACTTCAGTCGACCACCTTCAAATCAATCGGTCTTGTCTGCTCTGTCCGCTCTCTGTCGTTATTTATACATACACATATACATATTCTTTTTTCTATCTTTTTCTCTTATTATTTTGGGTTTTCTGATTTTTATCCTTTCATCCATTTTCTTTTGCAGAAACTGCCTCATTGTGCTGCACTACTGCTGCATTGGTCGGTGGAGTTACGTATGTGTCTCTTACGTACGCGCTTTTTCTTTTATAGTGTTTATTCTTGTTTTCTCTTTTCTTTAGGAATACTATGCTGATGGGATGATCTTCTCTCTGCTTCCTCTGAAGAGAGTACATGAAGAGATGTCCTCCAAGTATTTTGAATAATTATGAATGGCTTATATACCCTTTGCTAGCTGGCTGGCTCTTTGGATAGATAGTCTCTCGGTTCCGTCCAAGTGGGCAAACGAGTTTATGGCTTTTGTGCCCGTTTTCCATGAACCCATCCACAGATCGAGAAAGAGATTTGCTTCTTCTTGCAACCGATCGCAATGCCCCCCACGCTCTCGGTTTTGGGAGATCTTACGTTAATGCCACTCACGTTGCACTTAAAACCTTTCACCAACACGCTGAGAAAACTGAGGAGAAGATTGATCGTATTTTGGTTGACCCGGAAATCTTGGCATGAGTCGAGTTGGCAGTGTGTCAAGTACTAGTAGCCATAAAAAATATTGAATGCAACCCTGGTATAGCACAAACTTCCGGCATATTTAAGTGAGATTGATGTGTGGTTTGCCAAGTGAAATCTCTTTAAAGATGCTGTATTAGTGTCTCATTCAGCGGCAGAGCGGTTTTGAGAACGAGCTGCATCAGCATCTCATATAGCTTTTACCACCAGGTCTTGAAGCTGACTGCCATATGTTTGGGCTTAATCTACGAGTTTCCAAAACTTCCCCACTAACAGTGGGATGTATAGGAACTTGCTCCTGAGAAAACTGAGTTGCATTCTGTTACTAGATCATTTGGAGCAGAATATGACCCGGCGGCTGGGAGAACTAGCTTGAAATTCTGCTTTGTTTGGATGGCGTACCCTGTCACTACTACTATAGTAAATTTTCATGCTTCTGAGATGTGATGCATACGTAATAGGTTCATAAGTAATTGGTTTTGGTATTTTGGATGAAGCTTCATTATCCAACACTGGTTTGCTGAAACACCAGCAAAATAAGTAAGTTTAATTCTTCTTTTTCCCATTTTTCTTTTCTCTTTTGATTATGCGGCCACATCCAAGCCACCTTGGCCTCACATTTATACCTTCCTTGGCTGATTCTACAAATATTGATCCCACCTCAACTAGAATAGCTCGAGATTATAGTGGTTGTGGTGGTCATGGCGGTCGTGAGTATTGGAAAATAAAAAGGCACAATGCCGTAACTTTCTTGCACACTATGAGCAATCAAAATGGCATCATCAGGGGTGGTAGAGCCATTCTTGTTTGGAGGAGCGCAAACTGCAACACAATGTTATCATTGCCAGGAATGTGAGAATGGTCATCAAGATGTTGTCTCTCAAAACAACAATAGTGATGCTAAAATACTTCTTGTAAATCATTTGGAAAACTAATGGATGTGTCTAAAGTCTTGGAGGGTTTATATACATATCTCATCCTTCTCTAACATGAACAGATAATAGGAGGTGTTTTGTTATTCTTAACCGTCTGTGGATGACATGAGGTCTCTTGTTATTTCTCGATTTATATTTGTCTTCTCCAGAGTTATTCATGATACTAAGGTGACGGTCTTAGGGCATTGTATCTCTGCAATCTCCAACATTCCATGGTCTCTAGTTTAAAATTACAAGAGGTCTCATGTTCTTAGATTTGTGAGGTGTTTCTGCTGATCATAACTCTTTACCCCAATTGTTATCTATGGCATATGTGCCCTTGTAACTTGGGGAGTATAAACACACTCTTCTATTACATGTGAGCCCAACCAAGTTTACGATATGATCTTGGGTGTTAATTGGCTACATGCTACTAAGGTTTATTCTGACTTTGAGAAGAACTTCCTCACTATTCCAAGGCATCATTCCTTTGTTGCTATTCATTGTGTTTGCCAGGGCTCCATAGCTATTATTGAAGATCTTCCTCCTTCACTTCCTAGGCCCTCTCCTACAGAGCAGGCTCAAGATGTAAAGAAGTTTCTTACTCATTTCTTAAAGCTATTTGGTCCTTTTAATCAGACTAAGTCTATAATGCATACTCAACATAGTATTTCTACTCTAGATGTGAAGAAAGACTTTGTCAATAATCTTAAAAGAAGAAGCATATGAATAAGTGTATGAGAGAGAAGTCCATGGGTTGACTTTTGTTGTGAATATAATTGTAAGTATTGAAAGTTATCTGTTAGAAAGTCCTTTTAAATATTATTATTTTACTACCATGATAATAAGAGATTGGTACTATCATGCTTCATGTGTTAGTCCCATTCACTATTTATGGAAAGTGTTATATCTACAGAATGTAAATACTGTTTAAAACACAATGGTATTGTTCCCACCCATATCCAAATTAATAATTTAACACCATTCCATATTAAAAAAGAGGGGGGGGGGGGGGGGGTAAAAATATATATAGTAGAGACAATGGGTAAAATAGGGTAGGTATGGCTGACCAATTTAAAAAAAAATCCAAGTTTCCCCTTGGGGGCCATCTTTATTTTACATTTACCTTGGGTTTAATCCCAAGTTCTATACAATGTTAGTTCTTGGAGTACTCATATCCTCACATTAGGCCATTGATATGTTGAAATAACACTAAATTTTATTTGACTTTATTTTGCATGTTGATCTTGGCATTGGGATGTTAAATGCTCTAAGATTGTTTTAAAATCACTTTGTGCTCCTATCCTTTCACTCCGTAAACTATACATTTGAAAGTAATTTAGTGCTTCAGTTCTTTTAGTTTTTAATTATATGCTTAGGAATTTAGCATTGTCCTTTTGTTTAATGGTTTATTTGAAACTCAAGTTCTACTCCACTACCCTTAGCCCACATGTCTAAGGTTTACATTCTGCTCTATGGTTATCTAATGGTAAATCACTATAAGGTAAAGGATGAAAACCACATGTTCTACAAAGTTAAATGAGATTAAATATGCATTTTATAATTGACTATAGTTCTTTGAATGATATTATGGTGGTTAACTCTTGTTTGATAATTTGATAGATGCTTTTATGAACAATGAATATTTCAGCATTAATGTATTTACAAATATCTATGGATTCTACTAATATGGCAAAGTTAGTTTTTTGAACTCTAAAGGGTTTATACAAGTTTATAATAATGCCTTTTGGAGCAATATAGGTACCTATAATATTTTAATTCAATTAAACTCACCACCACCTAAACACTATTTATTATATATTTCTCTTCTTTTCAATAAGAAGAACAAACTAGACCACCACCACCATAAACACCATTCTTATCTAACCCATCCATTCCTACTCTATATAGGGTGAGATTATTGTTTTAGATAGTCAATTACTCTTATAAATCCTTCTTTCTTTCTTTATATATATGATCCCACAAAAACAAGACATGGAAAATTGTTTAACCATATCCAGATCATTCATTAGTTTATTTGCTATAAAGTTTTTCAATCAATCTTTACAAATATTTGTAATTTTTTTGTAGAGAAGGAAGAGGCTATGCTCAAAAAATATTGAGGCTGTTTATGGTGCACTAAATGATAATACTATTAATGCTATAAAGAATGAAGATTTATATTAAACATTAGAGAGTTTTGAATTTATTATGGATTTCCATCTTCAAATTTTACATCCTTTATTTAATTCTCTACTCAAGGCTTAATAAAAATGTTTTAAAGCTTCATAACCAAGCTTATTGCATATAATTAATAGTCAAGAGACTCAAGAATACAATATTGGTCCAAACAAACATCTATCCACTATTATACTAGTCTATTGAAAAAATTATACAAAGGTTTGAGGAAATAAAACTTGAATTGATCAAGCCAATGATAAAGAAAGGCATTAATATGGGTTTAAATTGAAATATGATAGCAAACACTTTTTTTGCTTTATAAGGCTTGTTAAGGCAATTCACATATGTGAGTGCTTGGGATATGAGAATAAATATATTAATTGGGATTTAGACCCTTGTTTATATATAAGAATGGATAGACTAGATTTAGTCTCAAATAAATGATCCATATACTATAGTACTATAATTAATGCATTACCTAGGTAGAGTATACTTGTGTGTGTGTGTGTGTTTATATATATAGCTCCAGATATTCCACCTAACTTATTATCATCACCTTTTTTATCTTCTAAAGGAGAGAATGGTGAAAAGTATGTATGTGTCTATATATATGATAAAGATAAAAAAGGTGATGATAATAAGTTAGGTGGAATATCTGGAGCTTTTGCTAGATGATGTGAGACACAAAATCCCTAGGCCCCAAAGTGGCCGAAGCAAAAGCCAAATGAACGTAACACGTTTGGACTTTGGACTGAAAGCTTCGACTTGAAAGGTTGAGAGCAGAAGTGGAACTCCCAACAAAGTGCTCAAGGAACAAGCACGAAACGAGCAATAAGCGAGGCTCCAAAAAGGGACCCAAAAGGATCAGCACATGACATGTGGAAGTGTCCGAGATGGACCGAGACGGAGTTCTAGATGGAGTTCGGGATGGACCGAGACGGAGTCCGAGATGGAGTTCGAGATGGACCCAAGATGGAGTCCGAGATGGACCAAGACGGAGTCCGAGATGGAGTTCGAGAGGGATCTGAGATGGAGTTCAAGATGGACCCGAGATGGAGTCCAAGATGGATCCAAGATGGAGTCCGAGATGGACCAAGACGGAGTCTGAGATGGAGTCCGAGATGGACCCAAGATGGAGTTCGAGATGGACCGAGACGGAGTCCGAAATGGACCGAGACGGAGTTCGAGATGGACCCGAGATGGAATTTGAGATGGAGTCCGAGAAGGACCTAAGATGGAGTCCAAGGTTGAGACCGAGGCCGGGACCGAGACTGGGATCGAGACCGAGACCAAGACCGAGATCAAGACCGAGACCGAGACCGAGGTCGAGGCCAAGTCTGAGTCCGAGTCCGAGTCCGAGTCCGAGTCCAAATTCGAGTCTGAGAGGGTGAAAGCCCAAAGCGTTTGTCTCCTAGACCCTAGGGGGTTTAGTGAGCTCCAAATGTATAGTAAGGGGGAGGAATGCAGTGGAGCCAGTTTGGCCAGGAAAGGCCAGTTTGGCCCAGGAAGGCTATACCCAGTGTTAGGTGATGAGCTGCCCACTGGGAAGTCCAAGACTAGAGTGAACACGGACGGACAAGCAGGGTAGTTTGGTGAAGTGTTCAAGAGCCGGTTCTAGTTCCCCCGGGAGATCGACTGGCCGATGCTCCCAGTCCAAGTGTGGGTGGCACTACCTACTTGGATACCTGGCATGGCTCAATGGAACTTTGCTCTAAGCCCATGGCTAGAGCACCCAAAGATGGAAGGCGGGGAGAGTACCCATGAGGCTCGCATAAGGCTGTGGTGTTCCGAAATGTTGCCCCAAAGTCCCAAACTGTGAAAAGGAGGAGGAACTGTCCTCTAGTGTAGAGACCAAGGATACAGTCATGTGAGGAGGTAGTCCCAGAGGACCGAGGGACTTAATGGTCGGGCTTGTGGGCCTTGATCTAGTGGCAATGTTGGTGAACATAGCCATGGACAAAAAGGGACTTGGTGGGGACTGGAAAAGAGATATTGGGGAAGGCTAATCCCCATGTCTGTGGGCATCCTAAGGATGCTAAGGAGTGGATCAGGGATGATCATTCATGGATGGATGACCCAGTCTTTGAGAGATGGGACTGTGATGCAGATGGTGTTAGACCACCGGTATGACCAAAGTGAAGGGGCATGGCCTTAGCGTAATAGGTTGATATGTCGATGGTACCTTGGGGTGTCGGTCATGGGATCAGACACGTGGAGCACTTGGACCAAGTGCAAAGGTTGAGTGGCATGGATGTCATTGTTAGGGTTAGCAAGTCCCTAAGTCCAGAATGGGACTTATGGAGGTTGTGAGTGAGACTCCTCCAAGTGGTTGAATGTATGGTTAAGTGACTAAAGTAGAATGGAAAAATTAATCTCTTACAATTTGGTATCAAAGCCGTTCCTTAGTCTGACTTTTATTGGTGCTTAAGTATATCACCACTTGTGTTGGCATCGGAAGGTCCTAGGAGTGGGCCTATCTTTGAGGAGTAGCAAGTCGGGAAGACATGGCTCTCCACTCAAGTTCATGCGTGAACTTGTGTGCAATGTGGTGGATGGAAAAGGGCTAATAAGGGAACAACTTTGGGATCTTGGGAATAGCATAAGGGTTTCCTCGGAGAGTTGAGGATGTGATCCAAATGAGCATTTGATGCAACAAATGGGCTAATATAGTTATGGTAAACAATTATAGTTGGGATCACGGGAAAGATGCAGACTCCAAAACAATAAAGGAGTCACAAGAATACCCTCTTGACGTTGAGGCTAGTGCTCATGAATTTGAGACCAAAATTAATGACCGTGGAAGGTCAAATACGGAAAAGGACACAAGTCCTCGAAATGGTAGTCGGAGCTACCTCTAATAAATGCTGGAACAACCCAAGGAGTTTGGGGTGTACTCAGAGGATGAGATGGTATTCTCATCACATGGACAAGTGGTCCTAAGGGGCAAAAGGTTGCCCTAAGAGAACAAATCAAGTGTCAGAGTAACACTTGCAAAGATGGTCTTTGTGAGTAGGATGCGAATACAAGAAGTTGTATTCCAATGAGTTAGCACCTCAGAGGTAGGACCTCATGGGTTGTCGAATGACAAAGTTTAAAAAGCTGGATGACTCAAATAGAGTCAAGGAATAATCCTAAAGGATTGATGGAAGCATTTGGACTAAGGTGTGTTGTACCCTACGAAGGATGGGGGGGATCATAGGATCCAAAGATAAGAACAAAGGGTATTTCATCGATGGTAGAGTGGGCCATGCTAAAGTCATGGGAAAGGTGTTCCCAAAAAAAAAAAAAGCAACTTTGGCATAGAGTTGTGTGTGAACACTATGGTGTAGTGCTAATTGATAGTTGGCATGAAAAATGACTGTTTTGGTCTTGGCAAAGACCTAGACATAAGTAAGAAGTGTCATAGAGGTAAGCTCATGGAGCCATTAGTGTGGAGACACCAAATGTGCCAAAGTAAGATACCTTGAGGTTATGTTAATGGGTTCATAGGAACCTTTTGCCAAGGGAATGGCATAGCCTAAACTAGAAGGCATGTGGTTGGAGTGTGGTGACCCAGCACCAAGTAATGAGTTGTAGGACTTGACAATTATGGGGCAATTAAGCGAGAGATGCAAGATAATTGGTTAAACGGGTAGAAAGTAGCTACCCAAGACTTCTTAATGGCATAAGGAAGTTAGATATACCCTTACGAGGGATAAATTGCTTATGTTGCGATATAGTAAGTCAATGTCGAAAAACAAAATGCTCATTATCAAGGAGACTATCATTAGGACACCCAAACGCTCTGGAACACTAGAAGGTGGTGTTTAATATTGCGAGGGCAATAGATAAGGCCCAAAGGACTAAGTCCTTAGCAAATGATGGATAGGAGATGCTATCCAAATGTCCAAAGTTGTGGAGACGGGAGGAATCCGTCTACCCGATTTGGACAAAGCTAAAAATGGGATTTTGGCAAGACTAGTGATGGGCATATGGAGGCCCATAAGTAGCAATAGTAATCCTAGTGTGTGGGATTATAAAGTGAGCATGCCCAGATTGAGGAACCACTCCCTAAGTTATTGGGTAGGTTCATCACTATAAACACTTGCTAAGGCATGGTAAAATGTGGAAAGTTATCCTTTTAGTATGGAGGAGAATAACCAAAGGAAACATATGGGGCCAAAAGGCAAATGTAAGCCACAAAATTTTTCCTTTCCAATTTGCCAGCTTACCTTGTCTATTTGACCAACACTGCCTTGGCTTGTGCTAAGTTCCCTCGCCAAGGTTCCACCTATTTTACCAGCTTCTACTTGGTCCTACTTGGTTTCAGCTACTTACTGTACGAGCAACGGAGCGTTAGCCATCCATCCACGGATTCCCAAATCTCTCCCAATCCCCCTCCCCGGGTTAGACTGGACTTAAGGTTTGGCTACACTCCCCACAGGCACAAGCAACCAAGCACACCAAGCCTCCAGGTTCCTAACACCCCTTGGTACAACAAGACTTGATCATGGGACCCTCTAAATCCCAAGCCTTGGGTGCAACACTTGCTTCGGAACATCGGGGTGAAACACCGTGGCCTAACGGCCCGGCATGGGTACCTCTACCCCCCCACTTCCATCCCGAAGGGAAGGCCCAAGCCCCTAGGAAGGGCGAGGACCAATGAGCCACAAGGTACTCAAGTGGGGCACCACTCCACATGAGCCGGGAGCACCGCCGTCGGTTTCCTTTCGGGAGTGGGAGCTGCTCTTGAGCACTTCCCTAGGTGGCCCCTCCGGCACCACCCAAGCCCATGTTCACTCCCACCCAAGGCCCCTCGGCCCCAGTCTCAACCTCAAGTCAGTTTGGAAGCACCACTAAAGAGTTCCTTTAAGACTGATTCCTGGACTTCACTATCCCTACTATACTTTTGGAACCCCCTACAGAACCCCCTACAGCCCCCCCCCCCCCCCCCCTGGGAGACGCACGCTTTGGGCTTTCACCCCTTGACCCGTATTAGTATTTGGACTTAGTCTCAAATTTGATCTCGGACTCGATCTCGGACCCGACTTCGGACTCGGTCTTGGACTCGATCTCAGACTCGATCTCGAACCCAGTCTCGGACTTGACTTCGGACTCGACCTCGGACTCGGTCTCGGACCTGATTTGGATCTTGGACTCTGTCTCGAACTCGGTCTCGAACTCGGTCTCCAATTCAGCCTCGGACTTGATCCCGGACTCTATCTCGAACTCGGTCTTAGAGTCGGTCTTGGACTTGATCTTCGACTTGGTCCCATCTGATGAACACTTTATCATTTTGGTCATGCTTTCGGGGATCCTTTACCTATGACACCTCGGGGAGTCGGTTCCTTACAACTCCACCACCCATAGAAGAAGTTCGATGCCCACATCGAACGTCTCTTTTTATCCTACAACTTGTTGACCATGTCTCCAGGGGCATCCCCCCACTTAGCGGTGTGCCTAAGTTAGCCTCCCCGGCCAAGAGCCCATGACAACAGAATATAGGTGTCCCTATACCCCTCACCTCACCAAGCCCTAGTATGGTGTCAGGACTTGAACCCAGCCTTGCTTTACTAGGGGGTTGGGACTCGAACCCAACCTTCGTAGAATATGTCTACGGATTCGACATCCCCGCAAGGAGTTGGGCGTAGTGCCCTATGCCTGGTCGACCTAGCCAACCCATGCTAATTAGCTTACCTTCGGCACGCCTTCAGGTCCTAACATATGCCATTGCTCAACTTCACAAATTGATATTTTAATTGAACTTTGCATAAGTACATAGAGTTCTGCCTTGCAGAAATTCCTCCATTAGATCTCGCGCGTTCGCTAAGTTCTCCTCTGGTTCCCATATTGCTTTGTAGTGTGGAAATCCTTTCCACTTCACATGAAACTCTCTCACCTCGCGCCCTCGTCGCTGGCTCTTGCGCGCATTGAGGATGGCCTCGACTTCGTATTCTTCCTCCCCTTGGATAACCTCAGGTAAAGGTCTTACTTAGTCCTTCCAAAGCGGATTCTGAAAGTACGGCTTGAGTAAGTTCACGTGGAACACTGGGTGCATCTTCCCTATCTCTCAGGGAAGTCGGAGATGGTAAGCCACTTTACCGATTCGTGCCTCAATTTCGTAAGGCCCCGTGAACCTGCTTAAGGAACTCAAGATCAATTCATTTACAGGAATACATGCATTTTTACCTTTGGGTCAACTTTCGGGTTATCCCACTTGGTAGCCTGAGGTTCTTGGTGTTCAGCCACACCTTCTCCCCAGCTTGGAACTCTACGTCCCGACGCTTCTGGTTTGCGTACTTGGTTTGCCTTTGTTGAGCCCATTCCAAGGAATCCCTCACTAGATTCCAAATGCTGAGTCTTTCCGCCGTGAATGCCTCCACTGTAGGTAACTCTCCATGATACTCGGCCACGTCGAGTTCCACAGGACCTTCAATAGCTCGCCCATTGATGACTTCCTATGGACTCACCCCGATATTCGAATGTGGTGAGTTGTTATAACACATTTTCGCAAGTCCCAAATGACTTACCTAATCGGTCTGGTCTGCCGAAACATAGCATCGCAAATAATCCTCCAATTGCCTATTCACCCTTTCCGTTTGTCCGTCTGTCAAGAAGTGTTATCAAACTTGACTTAATGCCCCATACTTGTCTGTGGGTGATAGGCTGTGCTGAATTTCAACTTGGTGCGATATTGTTCCAGGAGAGTTTTCCAGAACCTACTAGTGAAGATCTTATCTCGATCTGAGATAATCTCTTCTGGCCTTCCCCACACTTGAACCACTTGTTCGAAGAATAGCTTTGCCACACCTTCCGCATCCACTTCCATTGTGGTGGGTATGAAATGTGCCATCTTCGAAAATCGGTCCACCACCACGAATATCGCATCAAACCCCTCGCTTGGGGGGAGTCCTGTGATAAAGTCCATCGTAAGACACTTCCACGGACAATCTGGAATTGGGATGCTTTGCAACAAGCCCCCACTAGCCTTAGTCATGGCTTTGACCTGCTGACGTGTTGGACATGTCTTTACATAGTCTTGGACGTCCTTAGCCATATCTGGCCAATGGTACTTCCTCTTGAGTAAGCCTATCATCTTGGGCACTCCGCCATGTCCCGCAAGAGGTCCGTCATGACACTCTTTTAAGGCTACCTTCCTTAGTTCCCCTTTTGGAACATACACCCTCATTTGCTTATAATAGATGAGTCTGTTGCATTCTGCATAGCCCGTTTTCTCTTCCGTTGGCAACTCACCTCTCTAGTGAGCTTCTCGTGCCTCTAGATTCCTTAGCAACACTTCTTGTGCTAGACCATCATTCTTATATGCTGTCCATACATCGTCCCAAAGGTTGTTGTCGCATTGGATCGCCAACTTCAAGCTCGCTTTTCGACTTAGCACATTTGCCACGATGTTGCTCTTCCCAGGCTTGTACAAAATCTCGCAATCAAACTCGGCCAAGGCATTGGCCCATCGACCCTATTTCCCTCTCAGGTCGGGCTGTGACAAGAAGTGTTTCGTTGCCACATTGTCCGTGTAAACCTTAAAGTGTCTCCTAAGGTAGTGTTGCCACTCCTTGAGTGCCTTGACCACCACAAACAATTCTTTCTCGTGGGCAGGCCACTTCCTTTGAGCCTTGTCCAACTTCTTCGAGAAGAACGCTATTGGATGGTTGTCTTGCTTCAAAACTGTGCCCAATGCAAAGTCTGAAGCATCTGTTTCAACCTCAAAGTCCTTACCAAAGTCTGGTAATGCCAACACGGGAGCCTTCCTCAACTTTCCTTTGAGGTGGACGAATGCCGCCTCGCATTCCGTTGTCCATACCATCTTCCCTTTTCCCGTTTGGTCCGTTAAGGGCAGGGCTACTCTCGAATAGTGTTTGATAAACTTTTGGTAATAGTTGCATAGCCCCAAGAATGCCCTCAACTCATGTACATTTGATGGTCGCTCCCATTCCTAGATTGCTTGGACCTTCTCCGGGTCCACCTTGAGCTCGTCCTAGCCCACCACATGCCCGAGAAATTTTACCTCTTGTTGAGCAAAGTCACATTTGCTCTCTTTAGCATACAGTTTATGTTCCCTTAGTTTCTCAAACACCTTGGTCAAGTGTTCGACATGCTCCTCTAGAGTCTCACTATAGATCAGGATGTCATTGATATAAACAACCACGAAGTGATCCAAATAGGGTACAAAGATATGGTTCATCAATGCCGAAAATGTTGCCGGCGCATTGCACAGCCCAAAGGGCATCACCAAAAACTAAAAGCTCCCACACCTCGTTCGACAGGTTGTCTTCTCGACATCTTCCTCTACTACCCTGATCTAGTAGTATCCTAACTTTAGGTCGATCCTCGAGAAGTATTTTGCCTTTCCCAACTGATCGAACAGGTCCTCAATCCTTGGCAAAGAATACTTGTTCTTCTTTGTATACTTGTTAAGCAACTGGTAGTCTATGCACATGCGCATAGATCCATCTTTCTTTTTCACAAAGAACACCGGCACCCCATACGGTGACTTGCTCAACCTAACATACCCTTTGTCCACCAACTCCTTTAGTTGGCACTTGAGCTCCTCGAGTTCTTTTTCGTTCAAACGATAGGGGGGATGAACCACCGCCTTAACACCCTCGACTAGCTCAATCTTATGTTCCAGTCGTGTGAGGGGCAACCCCGCCGGTAGCTCCTCTGGCATGGTATCTTGGAATTGGTCCAACACCCACTGGATCACTAAAGGTACTTCTTCCGTTCCTGTCTTTTTGTCACTCTTCACCGAGAGTAAGCACAAAATGCTGCCTTAGTTCCTTTAGTGAGTTGTCCTTCCATGGACACCAGATTTAAGCAAGAATCTTTGGCCTTGCTTTGCCCTACCTTCAGATCTTGGGCTTCCACCCTAGATCTTTTTCCTTGGGCATTCGCTAGTACCACAAAGTTTCTACCTTGTCCATAAAGGGCTACCACGAACCGATTGAACCAATCCATTCCGAAGATCACGTCAAATCCCGCCATGTCCAACACGGTGAAATCCATGTCCACTTTCCATGTCCCTACTTCAACTGTCGCTTGTCGAAGTACCTCATTGGTGCTTTGGCTACCTTGAATAAACTCTATAGTCCTTGGTTTGCCTAGCCGCTGCACCATTAGTGTGGCTTGCCGGACTATGTCTGGAGCCACAAAATTATCCGAAGCACCCGTGTCAATAAGGATCTTAACAAAGCTACCTCTGAGCTTGCCTTGGAGGGCTAGTAGATGTCGCGAATGACTCTCTACCAAAGTTGCTCGTGTAATGAGTAACTTTGAGTTAGGGACTGGATCACATACCTCAGTTTGGACTTCACCCGACTTGATGGCCATATTGGCTCTAGCCTTCTTTGGGTAGGGACATTCCCTCGAAAAGTGTCTCGCTTCACCGCAATTGTAACATATGTTGTTTCCCATGCTGCTATATGACTTGACTTTGTTATCCATGGGTTTGTCTCTTTTTGCTTAACTCCCCCATGTACTTGCTCACTGGCCATCGGACTTGCCTTTCCGGAACCCCGAGGACTCATTCTTAGAGAAACTCTTCTTGAATTTCCCTCTGCTATACGTTCCCCTTGGTTTGGTCCCTTTGCTAAGCGTGGACCCCGACCCCGTCATGTTCCCCTTTCGCAGTTTATCGTTGAAATGCACCTTGATGGCCGCATCCAACACTTCCTTGCAGTTGGTTGGGCTCCAATGCATCACCTCACTGCGAGCCCAAGTTTGCAAACCTAATATGAAGGCATGGAACGCATCCATATCCCCCATGTCTGTGACAAGTATCCTCTTTGCCATAAACCCATTCACATACTCCTGAATGGTTCCGGTCTGCTTCAGCCTACTCAGCTCGTCCCTTAGATGCAGAGTAGCATTTGGAGGAACGTAAGTCACGCGGATCCTCGCCTTCATCATTTCCCAAGTGGCCACTGATCCTTCGTTGGCCTCTGTCGTTCTCTACCAAGACTTGGCATTATCTGCTAAGTATGGTTTTGCACATAAGACCTTCTCCGAGCTTGGTAACCACAACGCTCGGAAGTAGTCCTCCATATTGTAAAACCAATCCTCCACCACCTTATAGTCGTTCACTCCCTTGAAGACCAGTGGGGGCTTTGGTTTGTACTAGGGAACTGCCTCACTGGAGTCCTCCTCATGCAAGGATTCCTCATCCATAACCTCTTGTTTGGCCAGAGGCTCCAGCTCTGGCGGAGGTTCCGTCTCCGCCTGGGTTCGCTTATGCCCTGCCTTTGCCATCTCCCAGTAATCTGCCTCTATCCTTTGCTAGAACTGAGGAAGAGGCTCCGATACCAAATTGTAAGCCACAAAAGTTTTCCTTTCCAATTTGCCAGCTTACCTCGTCTATCCGACCAACACTGCCTTGGCTTGTGCTAAGTTCCCTCGCCAAGGTTCCCATCTATTGTATCAGCTCCTACTTAGTCCTACTTGGTTTCAGCTACTCACTGCACGAGCAACGGAGCGTTAGCTAAACCTTAGTAGCCGAACCTTAAATCCACGGATTCCCAAATCTCTCCCAATCCCCCTCCCTGGGTTAGACTGGATTTAAGGTTCGGCTACACTCTCCACAGGCACAAGCAGCTAAGCACACCAAGCCTTCAGGTTCTTAACACCCCTTGGTACAACAAGACTTGATCATGGGACCCTCTAAATCCCAAGCCTTGGGTGCAACACTTGCTTCGGGACATCGAGGTGAAACACCGTGGCCTAACGGCCCGGTATGGGTACCTCTACCCCCCCACTTCCATCCCGAAGGGAAGGCCTAAGCCCCTAGGAAGGGTAAGGACCAATGAGCCACAAGGTACTCAAATGGGGCACCACTCCACATGAGCCAGGAGCACTGCTGTCAATTTCCCTTTTGGGAGTGGGAGTTGCTCTTGAGCACTTCCTTGGGTGGCCCCTCCGGCACCACCCAAGCCCATGCTCACTCCCACCCAAGGCCCCTCGGCCCCAGTCTTAACCTCAAGTCAGTTTGGAAGCACCACTAGAGAGTTCCTTCAACACTGGTTCCTAGACCTCACTATCCCTACTATACTTTTGAAACCCCCTACATCCCCCCCTCTGGGAGATGCATGCTTTGGGCTTTCACTGTAGCGCACGTGGTTTTGACCCTTTATCCTATGGTGATTTACCATAGGATAACACCACGAAGCGGAACCTAAACCCTCTTTGTGCCACGTGACAGATGCCACATGTCACATGCCACATGTCCATAGGAACCCGAGGTTCAGGGCCTTGGGCCACTGAACGAAGGAACGGTGCCAAACTCCCAAGCGTGGAGCCAAGGAGTGATGGAACCGGACCACGGAGCAACTCCCGAGCATATAGGCCAAGGAGCGAAGGGACAGGAGCCCGGAGCGACTTGGAACAGTCCTGAAGCAACCAGCATCCCAATGCCAGGACTAACACGCAAAACGGAGCCAAACGGAGTCTGGCGCTATTTCGGCATACCGATGGCCTAACGTGAGGATATGGGTACTCCACCAGCTAGCATGGAATGGAACTTGGGCTTAGACCCAAGCCGGACGCAGAACAAGGACAAGCACGCAAGCGGGAGCTAGACTATGCCTCAGGTTGGTCGGCCATGCCCGACCTACCCACTATCCCTACTATACATTTGGAACCCCCCACAGCTCCCCCCCCCTTGAGGAACACACGCTTTGGGCTTTCACCCCAAGCCTCCCTTAGTATCAGGAGTTAGTCTCTAGGACAAGCTCGAAACTTACTAAATATAGAATGTCCCTAGATTGCGAAATTGGACACGGAACGAACACCATTGTGTTCAGGCCAACCTCTACATTCCGTAGATATGCCAAATGAGCAAATCTGGACACTTTCCATAATTAGCATTTAGGACCGAAATGAGACTAACACAAAGGGCATGATAGCGAGGGTGTTTGGCAGACACGGTAAGCTATCATGTAGCGATATTGAGGGACCAATCTCAATACGTGAGGGTTCTTGTCACTAGCCAGTGCAAGACATAACGAGACGGGAACTCCTTACCGGGCTAAGTATGCTTAGCTAATAACACGTAGGAATTCCGTCCTTATGCTCGTCCGGTCTAAGTACACTCGAAATGCCCAGTTAACTCCACTAGCACAAGAGGGACTGATAAAGGGTCCAGCAATACTGACCTCCTGCCGTCGTGGCAGTAAGGTAAGAGTGTCCGTAAGGACTGGTCGACAGGTAACTTTCGATACCCGAAGTCACATTCGCGACACTCTCCCCCCCTTGGGAAGATCGACATCCTCGTCGATGCACACTTGAGTCTAGAATACCGCCAAGGAAACAACTCCAGAAAAAGTTCACGGTACTCACACTATGTGAGAAATGCACCGACTTAAATGAGTTAGGGGGAACCTCTTTGTCTAACGCTGATGCGCTACCAGCTCAGACACCTTTCGGCCGTCACCGACAAGGAAATGACCAACGGAGTCAGCCACCCTTGCTGCTCTGGGTGTCACCCAGCTACAAAAGTGTGATATGCCCTGCCCGCAGGAACATAGAGAGAGAAGCCAGAGGCCCCAACCCTCCTGAGTAAAGAAACCAAACCCGTCGGTAAGGTTTAGATAGACTACTGTAAACAGGTAGTGTAGAGTTGTTTACACGGTCACGCCCTTTCACAGAATAAGGAACATCGACAGAGAGGCAGGTTATGTGACCAGTCGACAGTAGCTATCCCATGACTAGAGATTTCAACATGCACACGAAGTGCCGAAGCCAGTCTGCCTATACTGGCCCAAACTCAACGAGCAATAGATGGACAATATCAAAGTCAGAGACAATGATATCTGAGAAGCTTAATTACTAGTGATTATATCTTAGAGTAGAACACAAAAGTATTCCACATAAGTTATCATCCGATAACCTAGTATTTATAGTGTAGGAACCACCAAGATCATCAGTTCGGGAAATATAGGATTAACCATCCAACAAAATTCAATAGCAAGTAGATCATCAAGAAAACTCAATGAGGAAACTTAACTACCAAAAATAATAGATAGTAAGCCAACAACTTACTAGAGAGAACTCAAAGAACACAAAGTATCATTGACTAACAAGCACAATGCTCGTGAATGTATCACCCAAAGGAAATAACATCCAAATCTATCAAAACTAACTCGAGCAACGATCAACAGAAGAGAATGAATGTGGTAAAACCAACAAACACTCATGCCTGCCAACTATCACAAAAGCTAATCTGAATAGATCCCAGCCAACAACACCAAGGAACTCAAGTTGCCTAAGCAAGTGTTAGCAACATCCTACTGATGTCTCAAGCCCAAGAGACCAAACCAAAGCAAACCACAAAGAACATGTGGTATTGCAAAAAGCCATAAGCTATCAAAGAGAATAACTAACCATCATGAAAGATCATCAATCATTCCATCAATAAAGAGATGCATAATCATCGTCTAAGAAGGAATCCACCATCCCGAAGAACGGCAAACCATTCTATACCAACAATAATCAAACAAAACTTTTTGACATGGATAATCAATTATCCTAGATGATAGTCAATCATCACCAATGATTGCTAGATGCAAATACTAACTTCAACATTGAAGCTAATGAGCCAAAATGCCTTCCCCAACAACTTCTAACAAATGGAACAATGAGCATAAAACTCAAAGAACCAAAGCTCGAAGAAGCCTATAGCCAAGTCTTGCTTAATAATGATCACAAGTCTCATAGAAGCTAACTTCAATGCTAAAGAAGTAATCATGGTGCAACCCACAATGTCTTCTTCAATACATCCATAAGCCAAACTTCATAATGCCAAAGCTAATGAAGAGCATTTCTGCATCAATCCAAAAGCTAAGCACAATGGAGCTATGCTCAACAAGTGATCACTAAATGATCCTCCATGAATCCATTTATAGCAAGACGTAACTCACTTCATAGCAAGCACAAGAAGAATCATCAATGATAGATATTTCAACTAAAATCCCAAAAGGATTCAAAATATTCCAACATCAATCACTAACTCTCCCACTTGTAAAGTTAGCATAGTCCATGACTAAATCACTTTTCAAGGAAAAGCTCAAAGCTCAACCCCTACTAAATAATCTCATCTAGAACACAACAAACTCAACTTGCCACTCAGTTCATTTGAACGTCAACACAGTTGCTAATTAGCAAATGCATGAATGCCAACAACACAAAGCCATAGCCAAATCATCAACACTATCTTCATTAAGATTAATAAAACTCAATATCAATCCTAAGGAGAGACATCTCATTTCACTTTGAATCTCAACCTCAATAATGTCAACGACAAGGCATCACTTCAATGCCATCAACACCAAAACAAAGCTAGAAGAAAGCACGAGTGAATCACCACTCGGAGCTTTCCAGCAACCAAGCTAACCAAAGTCGAAGATACTATACGTAGTATCCGAGACCAATCCTTCAGCAAAACTTAGTTTCAGATAACACATCATCAAGGAGTGAATCACCACGTCCAAGACTCAATGAAATCCAACACTACGGACTAGATGTAACCCAATGATATCGACAGAGGTAGAGTCGATATATCAACATGAAAAACTCATGTAAGTCTAACGACACAATCCTCCGCAACACCATTCGATAAAGCAAGCCCATCACTGCTGAATCATCATCGAGCAAAGCAAGTGTCAACAGTCCTTGACGAAGTCAACAAGCAATCACTAATTGCAAAGCAACTAACACTCACTCCTCAACTTGCCTTCACAAGACCTAAACACCAACTCTTGTCATCAAGTTATATACTTGTCCAACATGAACATAATACCGCAGGTACGAGATAAGAGTTCATAGACAAGCACAAACTAAATGACCACTCGAATCCAACTCAACCGCAATAAACTCACAAAAACATTTAGCCATTTAGCTCTGAGCATGCCTTGAAGAGGCTAGCTATACAATCAACACTCAGTCGAAACTAAAGTGAAGACCATGAGATGGACTCATATTGGTACACAACTTCCTCATAGACAAAGCTATAGTACGGGTACCAACATCGCAACCTCAAACAACAAAATTGGATATCACCATCCTCAGCCAAGGCACAGGGCCACCAAGACCAAGTCAAGATTAGTGAGAGCTCACTACTCTCATAGAGTCTAACGTAATGCAAGGTACAACCTGCCACTAAGCACAACGCTACAAAAGAAAGGTACAAGGGTCACCTTTCTGAGAAAAGTGCAACGGCCACTTTTCTATATCAACTCTAGACTCTATCCAACTCAATTGTTTTAGCCCCAAAAGTTAACATCCCTTTCGGGCCGCATTATACAAACTACTTACTAAGATCTAAGCCAACTGAAGTCAACTCCAACCTCTTCACTAGTTTGTATTGGCTTACGAAAACGGAATGGTTTTCGGTAAAGTGACCAACAGATCAGCCATTGGAGAAGTCTAAGAAAATTTGTGGAAAATTTCCCATCCTAGAGAAAGAATGACTCTCAGTCCAGGATTGCAAACTTTCAAGACTCAACCAACTTCCTCCTACCTACAACTTCACATAGGTTCACCTCAACACAAATTCTCATGATCCATCAATATGCTTAAGCATCAAACATCTTTGCCCATTTTCCCGATATCCAACTTCGACATCCGCAAAATGCAAAATGAACATCCAAGGCTTGATCACAAAGACCACATCTTCGGATATCCATATTGCACTAACACTCTTCTTCAATCACCTTCAAGATCCAATGTGAAGCCAAAACACTAACAAGAAAAATGACATGGAAAAAAATCAAGATCCAAGGAAAATTCCTCATCACTTGAAATAACAATGCCACTTCCACTAACACAAGTGCTAGCAATGTCAATGCCTCAACTACACACCTTCTCTATACAACAATCTACTCCAAGTGCTAATGGACCAACCGACAAGTCATAGCAAGTGAATGCTATAACCCTTTTTCAACACCAATGGGCAAACTCAAGGAAACAAAGTACCAACTTAAGCTTAGCACAATGGATCACCTCCAAGAATCCAATTAAAGCTACTACAATGCTACTACGTGCAGGTAGACTAGCTTCACCATCAACCACTTTGGGGTTGATCATCATTTACCCAAGCAACTCTGTAAACACATTGCTCATTATCACATGGATATGATATAAATCACAATGACTTGATCATCAATTGAGTAACGCAATGAGCAATGCTTATGTCATTACTTCAAACGTTTATGTGAGTATCAAATGCCAACTCGATTCGACAAAATGCAACATAAATGCCACACTCCACCAATAGAGATTTACGACACCCAACACCACTAACTTTTGTTCACAACACAGACAAGCTCATGCCACTCTCTTTCCGACCAATCTCAAAACTATTCCAACACCAAGCTACTCAAGGAGAAATAGCAAGGTTCCCCGGAAAAGAATTGAGCATTGCAACCCAAGCCTTTCAATAGCGAGCCTAGACAAAATGGTTTAGTGTTTCACCACTATCCATCCCATAACTCACCACTTGTAAGACCATCACTACCAACATGCATCAAGGTAGGGACTCTTGATTGCATAATGTGAACACAAGCAATGAGTTAACACCTCGTTGCAAATCATCTCTCCAAAAATAGAAAATGATTTACGTATTTGATCCTTCGTCCCCGATGACTCTCTTTTCAGTCTCATCTTTGACTAAACTTTAAGCTTGCTTTCGCACTACCTTCAGTTCAATCCAAGAAAAGTTTATGAGAGAGCACGGCCATGACTACTTGAACCAATAGACTAATCCCTATAGTCTTAATTGTTCCACTTATAATCATGCCTAGGAAGGATCCACTAGTGCCGTGCTAAATAGCTACAAACCAGCCTATTTGCCACTCATAGCAAACCCAGAGAGTTTGCTTTCACCCATGGCACAAGGAACAACTCATAGAACCACCGATAGGCTAACATTAATCCTGCCAACTCAAAGTGTAACCTCGAGTTGCTAATGCGCCTCACTCACGAGCCCAAGCGCAAACTCCTGTAACAAAACAATTTAGTCCACCCTATGAGCCCAAGAGCAAGCTCACATATTATGAAACACAGAGGTAACCAAAACCTATCCCAAGGAACTAATGTGAAGTTTTTGCACCAAAACGTGTACCCACTCGGATCATCGTTTTCATCTCTGCGTATGCAACGAGACTAGTTGCCCAATCTCATTGGATAGTTCTCGCCGAGACTCTACCTCTGATACCAAATGTAGCGCACGTGGTTTTGACCCTTTATCCTATGGTGATTTACCATAGGATAACACCACGAAGCGGAACCTAAACCCTCTTTGTGCCATGTGACAGATGCCACGTGTCACATGCCACGTGTCCATAGGAACCCAAGGTTCAGGGCCTTGGGCCACTGAACGAAGGAACGGTGCCAAACTCCCAAGCGTGGAGCCAAGGAGTGATGGAACCGGACCACGGAGCAACTCCCGAGCATATAGCCCAAGGAGCGAAGGGACAGGAGCCCGGAGCGACTTGGAACAGTCCTGGAGCAACCAGCATCCCAATGCCAGGACCAACACGCAAAACGGAGCCAAACGAAGTCTGGCGCTATTTCGGCATACCGGTGGCCTAACGTGAGGATATGGGTACTCCACCAGCTAGCATGGAATGGAACTTGGGCTTAGACCCAAGCCGGATGCAGAACAAGGACAGGCACGCAAGCGGGAGCTAGACTATGCCTTAGGTTGGTCGGCCATGCCCGACCTACCCACTATCCCTACTATACATTTGGAACCCCCTATAGGCCCCCCCCCCCCCCCCCCCCCTTGAGGAACACACGCTTTGGGCTTTCACCCCAAGCCTCCCTTAGTATCAGGAGTTAGTCTCTAGGACAAGCTCGAAACTTACTAAATATGGAATGTCCCTAGATTGCGAAATTGGACACGGAACGAACACCATTGTGTTCAGGCCAACCTCTACATTCCGTAGATATGCCAAATGAGCAAATCTGGACACTTTCCATAATTAGCATTTAGGACCGAAATGAGACTAACACAAAGGGCATGATAGCGAGGGTGTTTGGCAGATACGGTAAGCTATCATGTAGCGATATTGAGGGACCAATCTCAATACGTGAGGGTTCTTGTCACTAGCCAGTGCAAGACATAACGAGACGGGAACTCCTTACCGGGCTAAGTATGCTTAGCTAATAACACGTAGGAATTCCGTCCTTATGCTCGTCCGGTCTAAGTACACTCGAAATGCCCAGTTAACTCCACTAGCACAAGAGGGACTGATAAAGGGTCCAGCAATACTGACCTGCCGTCGTGGCAGTAAGGTAAGAGTGTCCGTAAGGACTGGTCGACAGGTAACTTTCGATACCCGAAGTCACATTCGCGACATTCACCCCTTGACTCGTATTAGTATTTAGACTTAGTCTTGGATTCGATCTTGGACTCGATCTCGGACCTGACTTCGGACTCGGTTCTTGGACCCAATCTCGGACTTGACTTCAGACTCGACTTCAGACTCGACCTTGGACTCGGTCTCGGACTCGGTCTCGGACCCAATTTGGATCTCGGACTCTGTCTCGAACTTGGTCTCAAACTCGGTCTCCGATTCGGCCTTGGACTCGATCCCGGACTCTATCTCGAACTCGGTCTCAGAGTCGGTCTTGGACTCGATCTTCGACTCGGTCCCATCCAATGAACTCTTTGTCATTTCAGTCATGCTTCCGGGATCCTTTAGCCTACGACACCTCGGGGAGTCGGTTCTTTACATCAAGTAGTATTGGGATGGAATTGAACCATAGAAATCGAAGGGCATAACCAACAGTGGTTATGCAAGTTGAGAGTGGAGAATCAAGAGGGTGCTCGAGGATGTTGTTACTAGCAATTGCGATGCCATGGAGAGTCTAAAATGTGGAATTATCCATGTTGGACCATATGGTGAGTAGGGAGCTTGCAAAGGAGAAGCCTTAGCAAGCTAAGGAACAAAGTTCCTTAAAAGTTCCCGAAGACAATTCTAGGTAGATAAGTACCTAGAAAGCCAAGTGTAAATGGTTCCTAGAGTGCGCAAAATCAGAGTGGTGCAATAGAAGTGTGGTCTTGAAGCTGGCTATGAGGTGAGGCTATCAAAATTGGGGAAGTAGTTCCCGAGTGTTCAAAGAGAGGGCTTTGAACAAAAGTCGATGGTTAAGGACTTTCACGCTTATGCATGAACCATGTTACAGTGGCCGGATGACTTGCTACGCGAGATTGGCGAGTCAGAGGAACAAATCCCCTAGTTTAAGGTGCTAACTTCAAAAGGGGTGGCCCATAGGGCCGAGCATGGAGGAGTCCATGCATGATCACAGACTTGTCAAGTGAGAGGACTTAGTAGTGAGGAGGAACTAGGTTCCAAAGCTGTGATCTATAGTGCGCTTTAAGTACAGGTTGGTGCACCGGCATGGGGACTCACGCCAGGCATCCGGTGTGATGCCGTCCGTAGATGCATATATGGAGGTTGGGTTTGAGTCCCGACCCTCTAGTGCTTGGGTTCGAGTCCCAAATCACTAGGGTGTGGTGATGGTTTGGAATATGAGGACACTCATATTTCGGTGGTCATGGACTCTCAGTGAGGAGACTAGCTTAGGCACACCGCCAAGCAGGGGATGCTCTAGAGTTGTGATGCACAATTAAATTGTTTAGAGTGAAAGCTCGACATATCTAACTTGAACACTTTGGTGCAAAAGGCACCAAGGATGTGGTGAATGAGATGGGGACACCTAGTCTTAGTTGCTATAGATCCTTGGCCAGAAGGGCTGGCTTGGGCACACTGCAAGTGTGGGGGATGCCCCTAGGGTCATAGCCAACAATCTAAAAGGGTCTAAAAAACCTAATTCCTATTGGTAGACCTGTTAAGGGGTCAAGATGAGATCATTAGGTGATCTTGTGGCTAAACAAGGACAAAGTCCTTGTGAGGTTAAGGGATAAAGTTCCTAGTTCAAAGTGTTGGTTTGAACTATTGATGATGGTGTGGCTTGGTCAAGATGATCAAGTGGGAAGAACACCTAAAGGAAATGATTTGTGACTATGTGATGGCATAGTGAGTCCGAAAAAAGTAGTCTCTATAAGAGACCCATGGGAAGGTCACAAAGTTGGGCCAGGGATAGAGCCTACAGTAGAAAATCCTAAAGAGACCTACTAGGGGTGAATAGCCTTTGAACTTGGCAAAACAAAGTCTTTGCTATGGAACCGAAAGGATACCTCAAGAATAGAGGTAGTGACCCAATGTTGTTGGGTGCAACAATCAAGGATAAGAGCAAAGGACTAATGGCTAAGAGAAGAGCCATGGGAATCATGGGAAAGAATCCAAATGGCAAACTTAGGCCGAGAACACTAATGTGTTGGGTGCTAACAAATTGTGGGAAAGGCAATGTTTTCCCAGGGATGGATTCCCAACCACTCCAATTTGGCAAAAGTGGAAGCTCCAAGAGGGGGAGCAGTAAGGTAGCCAAATAATAAGGCCATAGGTAGCCTTAGCACAAGTTATGATAACTGGAACTTAGTGCCAAATGTGGCATGATATCAAAGAGGGGATGATGGTGCCCTCAAGTAAGAACTTCCTAGGATGGAAAAGTGGAGTTGCACCATGGGCAACGTAAGGTGTTGGGGACATCTAGGAAATTGACTATGAGAAGTCAAAATTAAAAGTTCTAAAGTGCAAAGGATATCTCAATTGAATTTGAGACTACTCGAGAATGAGTAGTGGAACTGAGTTAGAGAGGGTGTCTCTAACGGGTTTAGCGAGAACTGACCCAATAAAAGGGAGCAAACCACCCTAGGTGGTCTAGTTAGTCTCTATGTTGAAGAGGCTATGCTCCTTAGAGGATAGACAAGCCATGGTGAGCCTTCGGAGTCAAACCATAAACAAATATTGGTTGGGTGCCAAGGATGGAAATGGTAATACAATGTGGGTGTTACTTTATAAAAGGGTTTATTGTTCGATGAGGACATCAAACTTCGTTTATGGGTGGTGGAGTTGTGAGACACAAAATCCCTAGGCACCAAAGTGGAGCTGAAAGGGTGCCACATGGTAGTGGCCGAAGCAAAAGTCAAACGAACGTAACACGTTTGGACTAAAAGCTTCAACTTGAAAGGTTGAGAGCGGGAGTGGAACTCCCAACAAAGTGCTCAAGGAACAAGCACGAAGCAAGCAATAAGCGAGGCTCCAAAAATAGACCCAAAAGGACCAACACATGACACGTGGAAGTGTCCGAGATGGACCCGAGTTGGAGTCTGAGATGGACCGAGATAGAGTCCGAGATGGAGTCCAAGATGGACCCGAGATGGAGTCCGAGATGGACCCAAGATGGGGTCCGAGATGGACCGAGATGGAGTCCGAGATGGAGTTCGAGAGGGATCCGAGATGGAGTCCGAGATGGACCTGAGATGGAGTCCAAGATGGATCCAAGATGGAGTCCGAGATGGAGTCCGAGATGGACCGAGACGGAGTCCAAGATGGAGTCCGAGATGGACCCGAGATGGAGTCCGAGATGGACCCAAGATGGAGTCCGAGATGGACCAAGACGGAGTCCGAGATGGAGTCCGAGATGGACCCGAGATAGAATCCAAGATGGAGTTTGAGAAGGACCCGAGATGGAGTCCAAGGTCGAAACCGAGACCGGGACCGAGACTGGGACCGAGACCGAGACCGAGGTTGAGACCGAGACCGGGATTGAGACCGAGACCAAGACCGAGATCAAGACCGAGACTGAGGCCAAGGCCAAGGCCGAGTCCGAGTCTGAGTCCGAGTTCGAGTCCAAGTTTGAGTCTGAGAAGGTGAAAGCCCAAAGTGTTCGTCTCCTAGACCCTAGGGGGTTTAGTGAGCTCCAAACGTATAGTAAGGGGGAGGATTGCAGTGGAGCTAGTTTGGCCAGGAAAGGCCAGTTTGGCCCAGGAAGGCTATACCTAGTGTTGGGTGATGAGCTGCCCACTGGGAAGTCCAAGATTAGAGTGAACACGGACGGACAAGCAGGGTAGTTTGGTGAAGTGTTCAAGAGCCAGTTCTAGTTCCCCCGGGAGATCGACTGGCCGATGCTCCCAGTCCAAGTGTGGGTGGCACTACCTACTTGGATACCTGGCATGGCTCAATGGAACCTTGCTCTAAGCCCATGGCTAGAGCACCCAAAAATGGAAGGCGGGGAGAGTACCCACGAGGCTCGCGTAAGGCCGTGGTGTTCTGAAATGTTGCCCCAAAATCCCAAACTGTGAAAAGGAGGAGGAACTGTCCTCTAGTGTAGAGACCAAGGATACAGTCATGTGAGGAGGTAGTCCCAGAGGACCGAGGGACTTAGTGGTCGGGCTTGTGGGCCTTGATCTAGTGGCAGTGTTGGTGAACACAGCCATGGACAAAAAGGGACTTGGTGGGGACTGGAAAAGAGATATTGGGGAAGGCTAATCCCCATGTCTGTGGGTATCCTAAGGATGCTAAGGAGTGGATCAGGGATGATCATTCATGGATGGATGGCCTAGTCTTTGAGAGATGGGACTGTGATGCAGATAGTGTTAGACCACCTGTGTGACCAAGGTGAAGGGGCATGGCCATAGCGTAATATGTTGATATGTCGATGGTACCTTGGGGTGTCGGTCATGGGATCGGACACGTGGAGCACTTGGACCAAGTGCAGAGGTTGAGTGGCGGGGATGCCATTCTCGGGGCTAGCAAGCCCAAGTCCAAAATAGGATTTATGGAGGTTGTGAGTGAGACTCTTCCAAGTGGTCAGAGGTGTGGTTAAGTGACTAAAGTAGAATGGAAAAATTAGTTGCTTACAGATGATTACAGACTACCAAAAGAACTTAAAGGTCTAATGAAACCATTAATGTAATTGCTAATAACCATGATAAATATAAAACCCAAAGTTATGGCAGAAGTATCAATTGATTACAGAATCCTAATGAACCAACTACAACTGTGTGTGCAATAGCCAAATGCTAGAACCAACCTTGAAGGTATAACTTTGAACTGAAGCAAGGGACTTCAAGAGCTATTACAATCTATAAAACACCATTATAATAAATAATACATCTCATCTTTAAATTTGCCTACTATTTGAGCTCTAAGACCACTATTAACTCAAACTATGACTATCAACAAAACTTGCCTTCACATCTTCCCTTTTATAAACCTTTAAGACCTGTGTTAACTTAGACTCATAACCTTTATCCTCGTCTAACACTACATATAAAAGGTCAAACTTACTTTGTTCGTCCTCTACATCCTTTTTATCCTCTCTTTGAAAGAATTTTTTTATTAAACACTAGCTCTATTTAGACTTATTACATTTATCTTCACTCTACTATCTATGTTTAATCTCACTTCACTATGGCATTCATTTAGTCTTACTACATGAAGGTTAGATATTTCATTCGAACTTGCTATGTTTATCTTTATTCCACAATTCATTTTGTTCATCTTTACTCCACTATTGTACCTCATTTTATCATCAAGACAAGACTCCTATCCATCCCCTCTACCCCCTGTTTCAAAGAACAATAAGTTTGAAGTGTTAGGGTAAATAGGAGAATGTGAAAAAAATTGAAAAAAAACATTTTTATGGAAGAAGAAAAAGTGGATAAAGAAGCATCAAAAGAAGAATTTTTAGGAGCTGTCAAATCAAAAATGGAAAAATATAAAAAGGGTATATACTTAAAGTTTAGAAAATATAAGAATGCTTTATTTCGTTAAAGTGGAACTTTTCATTATCCCACTTATGGTGTGTGGCCACATGCCATTTTTATAACAACAATAAAAAATTGAAGTTTTAGCTTTATAATTTATAAATTAAAAACTTTTCATATGATTTTGTGTTATAATATTGTGAAATATAAAAAATAAATTAAAAAACTGATAGAAATATTAATAAATATTAATTAAGTACTAGGAAATGGCATGTGGACACATGCTAATTAATGTCCCACTTTACTGAATAAGTTCCACTTTAACGAAATAAAGCATAAGACCTCCTATTATAAAATACTTTGGCCACCACAACAAGAGATTCACACCACTTATTCTCATCAAAAAACAGCTTAGCACTTGATATATGAAAACTAATATATTCTCAGAGGAACACATAAACTCCTTAGTAATAATAGTAAACAAAGACTCTCAATAGCACTCACAACTAGGGACATACACTCAATTTAGAACTTTAGCCTAAATGACTAAACCTTGGAATAAGGGAATTATGAGAAAAAAATCCCTAAGCCCTAAAGTGGAGCCAAGAGGGTGCCATGTGGTAGTGGCCGAAGTGAAAGCTAAACAAGGGTAACACGTTTGGGCTAAAAACTCTGACTTGAAAAATCGAGAGTGGGAGTGTGTAGCACATGTGGTTTTTACCCTTTATCCTAAAGTGATTTACCATAGGATAACACCACGAAGCGGAACCTAAACCCTCTTTGTGCCACGTGACAGATGCCACGTGTCATATGCCACGTGTCCAAAGGACAGTGGTGCGGAACCCGAGGTTCAAGGCCTTGGGCCACTGAACGAAGGAACGGTGCTAAACTCCCAAGCATGGAGATAAGGAGTGATGGAACCGAATCACAGAGCAACTCCCGAGCATACAGCCCAAGGAGCGAAGGGACAGGAGCCCAGAGCGACTTGGAACAGTCTTGGAGCATCCAGCATCCTAATGCCAGGACCAGCACACAAAACAGAGCCAAACGGAGTCTGGTGCTATTTCGGCATACCGGTGGCCTAATGCGAGGCAATGGGTACCCCACCAACTAGCATGGTATGGAACTTGGGCTTCGACCCAAGCTGGATGCAGAACAAGGACAAGCACGCAAGCGGGAGCTAGACTATACCTCAAGTTGGTCGGCCATGCCTGACCTACCCACTATCCCTACTATACATTTGGAACCCCCCACAGTCCCCCCCCCCCCTTGAGGAACACACGCTTTGGGCTTTCACCCCAAGCCTCCCTTAGTATCATGAGTTAGTCTCTGGGACAAGCTCAAAACTTACTAAATATGGAATGTTCCTAGATTGCAAATTTGGACATGGGACGAACACCATTGTGTTCAGAACAATCTCTACATTCCGTAGATATGCCAAATGAGCAAATCTGGACACTTTCCATAAATAGCATTTGGGACCGAAATGAGACTAACACAAAAGGCATGATAACGAGGGTGTTTGGCAAACACGGTAAGCTATCATATAGCGATATTGAGGGACTAAGCTCAATATCGTGGGGGTTCCCAATACAAGCAAGTGCAAGTCAACGAATGAGTTTCTCTAACCAGGTCAAGTATGCTTGACTAATAGCACTTAGGAATTCCATCCTTATGCCCATTTGGTCAAGTGCACACGCGAGGACCAGTTTCTCAACTAGCTTAGGTGGAGACTGATAATGGGTCCAGCAATACTGACCTCCTGCCATCACGGCAGTAAAGTAAGAGTGTCCGTAAGGACTGGCCGACAGGTAACTTTCGATACCCGAAGTCACATTCACGACACTCTCCCCCCCTTGGAAAGATCGACGTCCTCGTCGATGCATACTTGAATCTAGAATACCGCCAAGGAAAAAACTCCAGATAAAGTTCACGGAATTCACACTATGTGAGAAATGCACCAACTTAAATGAGTTAGAGGGCAACCTCTATGTCTAACGCGGATGCACTACCAGCTCAGACACCTTTCGGCCGTCGCCAACAAAGAAATGACCAACGGAGTTAACCACCCTTGCTGCTCTAGGTGTCACCCAGCGACAAAAGTGTGATACGCCCTGCCTGCAGGGACATAGAGAGAGAAGCCAGAGGCCCCAACCCTCCTGAGCAAAGAAACCAAACCCGTCGGTAAGGTTTAGATAGACTACTGTCAACAGGTAGTTAGAGTTGTTTACACGGTCACGCCCTTTAACGAAATAAGGAACATCGACAGAGAGGCGGGTGATGTGACTAGTCGACAGTAGCTACCCCATGACTAGAGATTTCAACATGCACACGAAGTGCCGAAGCCAATCTGCCTATACTGGCCCAAACTCAAAGATCAACATATAGGGACTATATCAAAGTCATAAAGAATGATATCTTAGAGATTTAATTATCAGTGAATAATGCTTAGATTAGAACACAAATGTATTCCAAGTAAGTTATCATCTGATAAACTAGTATTATAGTATAGGAACCACCAAGATCACTATAGTTTGGAAATATAGGATTGACTATCCAACAAAATTCAATAGCAAGTATATCAGCAAGGAAACTCAATGATGAAACTTAACTACCAAAGATTGTAGACAGTATGCGAAACAACTTACGAAAGATAACTCAAAGAACACAAAGTATCCTTAACCAACAAGCACAATACTGCAAATGTATCACCCAAAGGAAATAACATCATAATCTATCAAAACTAACTCAAGCAACAATCAACAGAATAGAATGAATGTGGTAAGACCAACAAACACCTATTCATGCCAATTACCACATAAGCCAATCTGAAGAGATCTCGGTCAACAATACAAAGGTACTCAAGTTGCTTAAGCAAGTGTTAGCAACAACCTATCGATATCTCAAACCCAAGAAACCAATCTAGAGCAAACTATAAAGAATATGTGGTATTGCAAAAAGCCAAAAGCCATCAAAGAGAACAACTAATCATCATGAAAGATCATCAATCATCCCATCAATAAAGAGATGCAAAATCATCGTCTAAGAACGAATCCACCATCCCGAAGAATAGCAAATTATTCTATACCAACAACAATTAAGCAAAACTTTTTGACAAGGATAATCAATTATCCTAGATGATAGTCGATCATCACCAATGATTGCTAGATGCAAATACTAACTTCAACATTAAAGCTAATGAGCCAAAATGCCTTCCCCAACAACTTTTAACAAATGGAACAATGAGCACAAAACTCAAGGAACCAAAGCTCGAAGAAGCCTATAGCTAAATCTTGCCTAATAATGATCATAAGTCTCATAGAAGCTAACTTCAATGCAAAAGAAAAAATCGTGATGCAACTCACAATATCTTCCTCAACACATCCATAAGCCAAACTTCATAATGCCAAAGCTAATGAAGAGCATGTCTGCATCAATCCAAAAGCTAAGCATAATGAAGCTATACTTAACAAGTGATCATTAAACGATCCTCCATGAATCCATCTATAGCAAGATATAACTCACTTCATAATAAGCCCAAAAAGAATCATTAATAATCGCTATATTCCAACTCAAATCCAATAAAGATTCAAACATTCTAACATCGATCACTAACTCCTCCGCTTGTAGAGTTAGCATAGTCCACGACTAAATCACTTTTCAAGGAAAAGCTAAAGCTCAACCTCTACTAAATAATCTCGTCTAGAACACAACTAACTCAAACTTGCTACTCAGTTCGTTTGAACGTCAACATAGTTGCTAATTAGCAAATGCACGAATGCCAACAACACAAAGCTATAGCCAAATCATCAACACTATATTCATCAAGACTAATGAAACTCAATATCAATCCTTGGAAGGATATCTTATTTCACTTGAATCTCAATATCAACAATGTCAATGACATGGTATCACTTCAATGCCATCAACTCCATAACAAAATTAGAAGAAAGCAAGAGTGAATCACCACTCAAAACTCTCTAGCAACTAAGCTAACCAGAGTCAAAGATACTTTACCTAGTATCCGAGACTAATCCTTCAACAACACTCAGCTATAGATAACACATCATCAAGGAGTGATTCACCACATCCAAGACTCAATGAAATCCAACACCACGAACTAAATGCAACCAAATGATATCAACAGAGGTAGAGTTGACATGCCAATATGGAAAACCCATGTAAGTCTAACGACACGATCCTCCACAACATCATCCGGTAAAGCAAGCCCATCACTGCTAAATCATCATCGAACGAAGCAAGTATCAACAGTCTTTTTGACAAAGTCTACAAGTAATTACTTGTCGCAAAGCAACTAACAATCACCCTTCAACTTGTCTTTAGAAGACCCGAACACTAACTCATGTCATCGAGTCACATACTTGTCCAACATGAACACAATACCCCAGGTACGAGATAAAAGTTCATAGACAAGCACAAGCTAAATGACCACTCGAATCCAACTCAACCGCAATAAACTTACTAATGCATTTAGTCAATAGCTCTGAGCATGCCTTGAAAAGGCTAGCTATGTGATCAACACTCAGTCAAAACTAAAGTGAAGACCATGAGATGGACTCATGTCGGTACACAACCTCCACTTAGACAAAGCTATAGAACGGGTACCAACATCTCAACCTCAAACAACTAAGCTGGACATCACCATCCTTAGCCAAGACGCAGGGCCACCAAGACTAAATCAAGATCAGTGAGAGCTCACTACTCTCATAGAGTTTAACAAAATGCAAGGTGCAACCTGCCACCAAGCAAAACACTATAGAAGAAAGGCACAAGGATCACCCTTCTTAGAAAAGTGCAACAGCCACTTTTCTACACCAAGTCCAGACTCTATCCAACTCAACCACCTTAGCCCCAAAAGTTAGTATCCCTTTCGGGCTGCATCATACAAATTATCTATTAAGGTCTAAGTTAACCGAAGTCAACTCCAACCCCTTCACTAGTTTGTACTGGCTTACAAAAATGGAAAGGTTTTCGAGCAAAGTGACCGATAGATCAGCCATTGGAAAAGCTTAAGAAAATTTGTGGAAAATTTTCCATCCTAGAGAAAGAATAACTCTCAGTCCAAGAATGCAAACTTTCAAGACTCAACCAACTTCCTCCTACCTACAACTTCACATAGGTTCACCTCAACACAATGTGAAACCAAAACACTAACAAGAAAAATGACATGGAAAATCAAGGTCCAAGGAAAATTCCTCATCACTTGAAATAACAATGCCACTTCTACTAACACAAGTGCTAGTGATGTCAATGCCCCAACTACACATCTTCTCCATCCAACAATCTACTCCAAGTGCTAATGAATCAACCGACAAGTCATAACAAGTGAATGCTATAACCCTTTTCCAACACCTTATGGGTAAATTCAAGTAAGCAAGGTACCAACTTAAGCTTAGCATAATGGACCACTATTGAAAATCCAGTCAAAGCTACTACAATACTACTTCATGCAAGTAGACTAGCTTCTCCATCAACCACTTCGGGGTTGATCATCGTTTACCCAAGCAACTTCGTAAACACATTGCTCATTATCACATGGATATGATATAAATCACAATGACTTGATCATCAATCAAACAACATTATGAGCAATGCCTATGTCACTACTGCAAAGGTTTATGTGAATATCAAGTGCCAACTCGATTCGACAAAATGCAACATAAATGCCACACCCTATCAATAGAGATTTACAACACCTAACACCACTAACTTTTGTTCACAACACGAACAAGCTCATGCCACTCTTTTTCCGACCAAACTCAACACTAATCCAACACCAAGCTACTCAAGGAGCAATAGCAAGGTTCCCCGGAAAAGAATTGAGCATTGCAACCCAAGTCTTACAATAGCAAGCCTCGACGAAATGGTATAGCACTTCACTACTATCCATCCCACGACTCACCACTTGTAAGACTATCACGTCCAATATGCATCAAGATAGGGACTCTTGATTGCATACCGTAAACATAAGCAATGAGTCACACCTCGTTGCAAATCATCTCTCCAAGAAGAGAAAATGATTTACATGTTTGATCCTTTGTCCCCGACAACTCTCTTTTCGGTCTTATCTTTGACCAAACCTCAAGCTTGCTTTCGCACTGCCTTCAATCCAATCCAAGAAAAGTTTATGAAAGAGCATGGCAATGATTACTTGAATCAATAGACTAATCCCTATAGTCTTGATTGATCCACTTATATTCATGCCTAGGAAGGATCCACTAGTACCGTGCTAAATAGCTACGGACCAGCCTATTTGCCACTCATAGCAAACCCAGGGAAGGTTTACTTTCACCCATGGTACATGGAACAACTCATGGAATCAACCGAACCATCGATAAGCTAACATTAATCTTGCCAACTCAAAGTGTAATCTTGAGTTGCTAATGTGCCTCTCTCACGAGCCCAAGCATAAACTCGCGCAAATGGAACATCTCACAAACCATCCTATGAGCCCAAGCACAAGCTCACATCATAAGATACAAAAAGGTAACAAAAACCATACCCAAGGAATAAATGCGAAGTCTTAGCACCCAAATGTGTACCCACTTGGATCATCGTTTTCATCTCTGCATATGCAACGAGACTAGTTGCCCAATCTCATTGGATAGTACTCGCCAAGACTCATCCTTTGATACCAAATGTAGCGCACATGGTTTTTACCCTTTATTCTATAGTGATTTACCATAGGATAACACCACAAAGCGGAACCTAAACCCTCTTTGTGCCACATGACAGATGCCATGTGTCACATGCCACGTATCCAAAGGATAGTGGTGCGGAACCCGAGGTTTAGGGCCTTGGGCCACTGAACGAAGGAACGGTGCCAAACTCCCAAGCATGGAGACAAAGAGTGATGGAACGAACCACAAAGCAACTCTTGAGCATACAACCCAAGGAGCGAAGGGACAGGAGCCCAGAGTGACTTGGAACAGTCCTGGAGCATCCAGCATCCCAATGCCAGGACCAGCACGCAAAACGGAGCCAAACGGAGTCTGGTGCTATTTCGGCATACCGGTGGCCTAATGCGAGGCAATGGGTACCCCACCAACTAGCATGGTATGGAACTTGGGCTTAGACCCAAGCTGGACGCAAAACAAGGACAGGCACGCAAGTGGGAGCTAGACTATACCTCAGGTTGGTCGGCCATGCCTGACCTACCCACTATCCCTACTATACATTTGGAACCCCCCACAGTTCCCCCCCCCCCTTGAGGAACACACGCTTTGGGCTTTCACCCCAAGCCTCCCTTAGTATCAGGAGTTAGTCTCTGGGACAAGCTCAAAACTTACTAAATATGGAATGTTCCTAGATTGCGAATTTGGACACGGGACGAACACCATTGTGTTCAAAACAATCTCTATATTCCATAGATATGCCAAATGAGCAAATCTGGACACTTTCCATAAATAGCATTTGGGACCGAAATGAGACTAACACAAAAGGCATGATAACGAGGGTGTTTGGCAGACATGGTAAGCTATCATATAGCAATATTGAGGGACTAAGCTCAATATTGCGGGGTTCCCAACACTAGCAAGTGCAAGTCAATGAATGAGTTTCTCTAACTAGGTCAAGTATGCTTGACTAATAACACTTAGGAATTCCGTCCTTATGCCCATTTGGTCAAGTGCACACGTGAGGACCAGTTTCTCAACTAGCTTAGGCGGAGATTGATAATAGGTCCAGCAATACTGACCTCCTGCCATCGCGGCAGTAAGGTAAGAGTGTCCGTAAGGACTGGCCGACGGGTAACTTTCGATACCCGAAGTCACATTCACGACAGAGTGGAACTCCTAATAAAGGGCTTGA
>NW_003314320.1:723889-726182 GCF_000143415.4 Selaginella moellendorffii
AGTGGAACCAATTTGGCAAAGAAATGCTAGTGTGGCTCAAAAAGGCTATACCGATGTGTTAAGTGATGATATAACCACTGGGAAGTCCAAGGCTAGAGTGGATACAGACAGATAAGTGAGGTAATTTAGTGAACTGTTCAAAAGCTGGCTCTAGCTCATATGGGAGATCAAATGGTTGATGCTTTCAATCCAAGTATGGGTTTACTTGGATATCTAGTGTAGCTTAATAGAACCTCACTTTAGCCCCAAAACTAGAGCATCCAAAAGTGGAAGGTGGGAAAAGTACCCATGAGGCTCGTATAGGGCCATAGTGTTTCTAAATGTTGTCTCAAAATCCTAGACTGTGAAAAAGAAAAGGAGTAGTCCTTCGGTGTAGTGACCAAGGATACAGTCACACGGTGAGGAAATCTCAAAGGACAGTAGAATTTAGTGGCCGGGCCTGTATGCCTTGACCTAGTGGATTGTGGGCAAAAAAAGACTATGGACAAAAAAGGACTTGGTGGAGACTGAAAAAGAGATATTAAGGAAGGTTGTCCCCCATATTTGCAGGCATTCTAAGAATGTTAAAGAGTGAATCTAGGATGACCACTCATAAACAAATGGCCCAATTTTTGAGAGACAAGATTGTGCTGTAGGTAGTGTTAGATCACTGGTGTGACAAAAGTGAATAAGTGTGGTCTTAGTGTAATAGATTGATATGTTGATGGTACTTTTATATAGCAATTATGAGATTGAATATGTGGAGCACTTGGACCAAATGCAAAGGTTAAATGGCATGGATGTTATTCTTGGGGCTAGCAAGCCCTAAGTCTGGAATAAGACTTATGGAGGCTGTGAGTGAGATTCCTTCAAGTGGTCGAAAGTGTGATTAAGTGACTAAAGTAAAATGGAAAATTTAATCACTTACAAAAACACTCAAACACCAAAACTAATCAAAAACTTCATTAATAGAAGTAAAATTCTTAACTTCATGCATATGCTCAATATTTAAATTAGTATGAGAATGACAAAAAACACTCAACTTAACATTGGGTTAAAAATGAGAATCATAAGAATTATAAATGATTGATGTACCAAAAGAAAGAAATATTGTAGATGGAAAAAAACACTAGAAACATGAGAAAGTGGTTTAGGCTGAGAAATAAGAAAAAGTTAGGAAAGAGTAGAGGTATATAGAGAAAGGATTATAATGGTAAATTGAAGGATTAACACCTACCCCATAAAATGTCCAACTTATGTCCAAAGCTATCTCTATAATAATTAAGCTCCTCATCATAATCCGAAATCCACTCAAGTTCATAAATATTTTTTCCCATAAACTTGATCTTTAAACATCCTCCAAAAATCAAATTACATCATATGTAACTCTTCAATTTACGTCACAATCACACTCAACATTAATAGGAAATGGTAGGACATTGAGAATAGGAGAAGTTGTATAATCACATCCTATAAAAATTGGAGATAGCAACTTACTAAGGATGGGCACAACACCAATACAATCACCCCTTACAGCACCAAAAGTGCGATTGAATAAAGTAGCATCGGTAGCCTCAAGTGACATACCTTGTATGGCATGACAAAAAAAAGAAAATGCAGTAAAAAGAAAAAAGAAAAAATAGATTAGATTGCTATAATCTTAGATTTGGTAAAAAACTATAATATATCTAGAGAAGAAAGGAAGAACAACAAAACAAAAGTAATAGTAAATCTGGAACACTAAGCAAAGTATTGCAAAAAAGCTTTGCCCTCTAGGTATAAATTGCAATACCCCCTGAACACCAATATGACTATTAGGGGTATGGGAATAAGTATATTAATTGGGGTTTAGACCCCTACTTATACTTATATCTTAAATGGACAATTTATATGTTATAGTATTATAATTAGCGTATTACCTAGGCAAGGTAAAACATGTATATACACAAACATATACACACACATATATATACATATATATATACATATACATACATATATACACATACATATATACATCATATATACATATATACATATACATATATATATATATATATATATATATATATATATATATATATATATATATATATATATATATATATATATATATATATATATATATATATATATATATATATATATATATATATATAGAGAATGTGATGTGTGTATGTATATATATGTGTATGTGTGTGTGTGTGTGTGTGTGTGTGTGTGTGTGTGTGTGTGTGTGTGTGTGTGTGTGTGTGTGTATATATATATATATATGTATGTATAAATTGAGAGACATATAGGCTACAGCCGTGGA
>NW_003314320.1:734818-769865 GCF_000143415.4 Selaginella moellendorffii
CCAGAGACTAACTCCTGTACTAGGGGGAGCTTTGGGTGAAAGCCCAAAGCGTGTGTTCCTCAGGGGGTATAGGGGGTTCCAAATGTATAGTAGGGATAGTCGTTGGAATGCTTGTCCAACCACCTAAGACATTAGTTTGGCTCCCGCTAGGTTGTGTGGTTCTTTATTCTACGTCCAGCTTGGGTCTAAGCCCAAACTCCATGCTGCTCTAGTCGGTGGGGTACCCTTCTCCTCACATTAGGCCACTGGTATGCCAAAATTGTGCCAGACTCCGTCTGACACCATTTTGCATGTATGTGCTGGATACAGGGATCTAGTGCTCGTGGGATTGTATTGAACCCTCATTTCGTAGTGCAACAGATTTAGAGTTTGGCTCCAAATTCAGGTGCGCTACATTTGGTATCAGAGGAATTGTCTCAGCAATTCCTATCCAACTTTTGTCGGATTTTCTTACTCAAGTTGCATATACAGAGACTTTTGTAATAGATCCGAAGCGACCTGTGTAGGATTAGTTAGATTGCACCATTCGGTAAGAATGTTGTATGCATGTTTAGTTACTGATAGAGGCATACATGCAACTAGCAGGATGGTGAAAAGGAACCGTGTTGACGATGTTGAAACCTCCAGACGGGCGAATTAAGAGGAGAAAACTCTTGCTAAAGATGCTGCAGAAGAGGCTTAGGCTGAGTCAGAAGAGGAAGAGCCAGAAGCTGCGGTGCTGTAGCGCACAGCTCATGAAGTCGAGATCAAGAATTTGCGAAGGGAGATTTTCAAATTGAAGAAGGACAACAAGAAGAGGAAGAAAGAAGCTGAGGCAACTAAACTAGCTAAACCTAAGCAACCAGACTCCTCTTCAAGTTCTAAGGATGATAAAGTTTTGCAACCACCCCCAGTTGCACGAGTTTCAAAGTTCAAGCCTCTAAAACCACCCAATTTAAGAGGCATGTGGGACTATCAGATTTTGGAAGACTGGGTCTACAATATGGAAAATTATTTCACAGTGGCAGACGTAGATGATCGTACGAAAGTTGTGTGCACGCAATCCTTTCTCACCGATCATGCCAAAATTTAGTGGCACCAGGTGTGTGCTGAAAAAGAGCAGACTAGAAGTTGGACCAAGATGCAATCTCATATTCGTAAGGAATATTTGCTGGATGATCTTGGTTTGAGACTTCATGCGGAGCTGCGACAGTTAAAGCAACAAAGGGACCTCATGCATTATGTTAATGTGTTTGCTCAAAAGTGCATTATGATTGTAAATATGAATGACGAAGATGCCCAGAGTTATTTCCTAGAGGGTTTAAGTTCACTTTCTTGCAATGAGATTTTGAAGTTTAAGCGAAAGACGTACCTGGAGTGTAAGGAGGCAGCGCAGCAAGTTGCCTTTAGCCATTCACTCATGGAACAATATCAGCAGCCGCATGTTGGTACCTCGAACAAGAATAAGAATTCTAGGAATAAACAAGGTGACTGGAAATAGAGGGTGGAAGGCAGATACTGCCCTAGAGGCTCACAAGCTATAGTTAACAAAGGTGGTGGTGGTTGGAGACCACTAGCAGCTTCTTCTGATCCTAGGCCCTCTGTTCCTCCTCCTGGTGGGTACAAGCAACAACAACCTATGAAACCTACTCCTAGCGGAATGGGTAGTGTGGGCCATTGCTTCCATTGTGGAGAGTCAGGACATAGGTCCTCAGAATGTCCCAACAAGCATAATACTAATGTCATGAGGGAAGACAGTGGTGGTGAAGCTGAAGGGGTTGACGAGTTGGTCAATGTAGACTATGAGGAAGAGGAGGTGAGTTACTTTCGTTGCTTTCCTCAAGCTTTTCTCGCAGTTAATGCAAACACTGATCCATTGATGTATCTGGTAGGCTTTGTCCGCAGACACCGAATGCGAGTGATGATTGATACAGGAGCTATGTACAGTGTGATATCCAAAGACGTAGTTAAGTTGTTAGGATTTAATGCTGAGCAAATGTTCGCCTATACACTTTCCGGTTTGCAGAAGGTGGGCAAGTAGCCCGAAAATTTGTGAGTGATGTTTCCATAAAAATATTTAAGTGGAAAGAAAGAGTGGACTTGGTAGTGTTGAAGATACCAAATTTTCAGATGGTGTTTGGTATGGACTTTTTCCACAAATACATAAAAGTGATTTATGGTGTTGGACAAAGTTGTATCACATTGAAGTCCAAAGGATATTCCTAATGTATCCTTCCAATTGCAAGTGCTCCTTCAAAGGATTGGGATGCAAAGTTCCTAACTGCAAGGGCCACTCAAAAAGTAGCTAAGAGGGGATGTCGGACTTTTTGGGTTCAAGTGATGGAAGCTGACGCGTGTTGGTGACTCAGTTCGAATTAGTGACAGAGTTGATGCTGTACCAACTAAGATATTGGAGTTGTTGGCAAGGAATTAGGATATTTTTTTGAAGGATTTACCACTAGGGCTACCTCCTAGCCATGATGTTGATCATCGGATTGAGGTTATTCTGGGTTTTAAACCACCTACAAAGGCTTTATATCGATTGAACATCAAGGAAATGGCTGAACTCAAGAAGCAACTCACAAAGCTTCTTGACAAAGGTCATATCCGACCAAGCAAATCACCTTATGGAGTGTCGGTCCTTTTGTTATGAAAAAGGATGGAACCATGAAGATGTGTATTGACTATTGGGCACTCAACAAGATCACAGTTAAAAATAGTTATCCTTTGCCTCACAGCGATGACTTATTTGACCAACTCTTAAAGGCTAAGTATTTTACGTGACTTGATTTGCGGTCTGGGTATCATTAGATACGGGTGGCAAATCAGGATGTGGAGAAGACAACCTTTAAGACTCGGTACGGATCTTATGAGTTCCTTGTCATGCCGTTCGGGTTATGCAATGCTTCAGCAACGTTCAGCACTATGATGGATAAAATATTCGAAGATTATTTAGACACATTTGTTGTCCTATACATCGACGATGTTCTAGTCTTTAGTGAAATGTTGGAGGATCATTTGAAACACTTGGAACTGGTGTTTCAAAAGTTATGCGAACATAAACTGTTGTAAGTGACTAATTTTTCCATTCTACTTTAGTCACTTAACCATACCTTCAACCACTTGGAGGAGTCTCACTCACAACCTCCATAAATTCCATTCTGGACTTAGGGACTTGCTAACCCTAACAATGACATCCATGCCACTCAATCATTACACTTGGTGCAAGTGCTCCACGTGTCCGATCCCAAGACTGACACCCAAAGGTACCACTAACATATCAGCCTGTTATGCTAAGGCCATGCCCATTCACCTTTGCCACACTCGTGGTCCAATACCACTTGCATCACAGTCCCGTCTCTCCAAGACTGGGCCATCCTAGATCCACTCCTTAGCATCCTTAGGATGCCCCCAGATATGGGGAATAACCTTCTCCAATATCCCTTTTGTCAGTTCCTACCAAGTCCCTTTTCCGTCCATGGCTATATTCGCCAACACTGCCACTAGATCAAGGCCCGCAGGCCCGGCCACTAAGTCTCATTGTCCTCTAGGACTTCCTCACCATGTGACCGTATCCTTAGTCACTACACTAGAGGACTGCTCCTCCTCCTTTCCCTCGTTTGGGACTTCGGGACACATTTCGGAACACCGAGGCCCTACGCGAGCCCCATGGGTACTCTTCCCACCTTCCGCCTTTAGGTGCTCTAGCCATGGGCTTAGAGCAAGGTTATGTTGAGCCACACTAGGTATCCAAGTAGGTAGTGCCACCCACACTTGGACTGGGAGCATTGACCATTCAATCTCCCGAGGGAACTAGAGTTGGCTCTTGAACACTTCACCAAGCTACCCCGCTTGACAGTCCATATTCACTCTAGTCTTGGACCTCTCAATGGTTATCCTATCACTCAACACCTACGTACAGCCTTCTTGGGCCAAACTGGCCTTTCCTGGCCAAATTGGCTCCACTGGAGTCCTCCCCCTTACTATACTTTTGGAGCTCACCAAACCCCCCAGAGTCTGGGAGACAAACGCTTTTGGCTTTCACCCTCTCAGACTCAAACTCGGACTCGGACTCTAACTTCGACTCAGACTTGGACTCGGACTCCGACTCAGACTTGGACTCGGACTCCGACTTAGACTCGGACTCGGACTCGGCCTCGGTCTCAGTCTCAGTCTTGCTGAATCTTGTAGAGAATAGAGCCCCGATCGAGCCAATGGAGGAAGGAGACGCGGAAAGTTTCAGCTGTTTGCCTGTCTTGCTTCCTAAGTACTGGGACAAAGATGGCGATTCGATGACGATCCAAGAACAGGATTCAGGTTGTTATCTCTACAGGCGTTTTGAGACACTTACTTAATTCGTCCTGATCTCGGTCCCAATCTCGGTCCCGGTCTCGACTTTGGACTCCATCTCGAGTCCTTCTCGGACTCCATCTCGGTCCATCTTGGACTCCATCTTGGGTCCATCTCAAACTCCATCTCGGGTCCATCTCGAACTCATCTCGGACTCCATCTTGGACTCCATCTCGGGTCTATCTCGGACTCCATCTCAGGTCCATCTCAGACTCCATCTCAGACACCATCTCAGACTCCATTTCGGACTCTATCTCAGGTCCATCTCGGACTCTATCTCGAACTCCATCTCGGGTCCATTTCTTAAAGACTCACTTATTGCTTGCTCCGTGCTTGTTCCTTGAGCACTTCATTGGGACTTCCACTCCCGCTTTCAACCCTTCAAGTTGGAGCTTTTAGTCCAAACGTGTTACACTCGTTTGGCTTTTGCTTCGGCCACTACCACATGGCAGCCTTTTGGCTCCACTTTGGGGCCTAGGGATTTTGTGTCTCACAACTGTATACTAAGGAAAGTAAATGTGCTTTTGGACAATTGCGCGTAAACTTTCTCGGACATATAGTTAGTGGTGGTGTAATTGAGGTTGATCCAAAGAAGGTGGAAGCGGTGAAGTCTTGGGAAGTCCCGACCACTGTATTAGATGTTTGTTCCTTTCTCGGTTTGGTGGGATACTATCGTAAGTTTGTTCACAATTTTACAAGAATTGCTCTTCCATTGACTAAGTTGACAAAGAGTAATATTCCGTTTCATTAGACACCAGCTTGTTAGTGTGCTTTTGTATGATTGAAGGAGATCTTGACTACAGTTCCTGTTCTCAGGATCCCAGATCTTGATAAACCCTTTGAAGTGCATTATGATGCATCTGGCTATGTTATTGATGCCGTGTTATAGCAAGATTGTGACAAAGAAATTAGTGTTACGCTAAGGCAATATGGTTATCCCGTTGCGTTCTATTCCAAGAAATTGGATGAAACTCAATGAAGATGGCCAATGCATGAGAAAGAGATGTTTGCTATAGTGTCGGCCCTGAAACACTGGAGACATTACTTGGGTGGACACACCAAGGTTTATAACCTCCATAAGTCCAATCCAGGGCTTGGGACTTGGGACTTGCTAGCCCCGAGAATGGCATCCATGCCACTCAACATTTGCACTTGGTCCAAGTGCTCCACGTGTCCGATCCCATGACCGACACTCAAAGGTACCACCGACATAGCAGCCCGTTACGCTAAGGCCATGCCCAATCACCTTTGCCACACTGGTAGTCCAATACCACTTGCATCACCGTCTTGGCTCTCCAAGACTAGGCAAACCATCCGTGAGTGGTCATCTCAGATCCACTCCTTAGCATCCTTAGGATGCCCACCGACAAGGGGAATAGCCTTCCCCAATATCCCTCTGTCAGTCCCCACTAAGTCCCTTTTTGCCCCTGGCCGTGTTTGCCAACACTGCCACTGGATCGAGACCCACAGGCCCGACCACTAAGTCCCACGGTCCTCTGGGACTTCCTCACCACACGACTGTGTCCTTGGTCACTACCCCAGAGGACTGCTCCTCTTCCTTTCCACAGTCTGGGCCTTTGGGACAACATTTCGGAACACCGTGGCCTTACGCGAGCCACCTGAGTACTCTCCTCGCCTTCTGCCCTTGGGTGCTCTAGCCATGGGCTTAGAGCGGGTTCCGTTGAGCCACACTAGGTATCCAAGTAGGTAGTGCCACCCACACTTGGACTGGGAGCATCGGCCAGTCGATCTCCCGGGGGAACTAAAGCCGGCTCTTGAACACACCCCGCTTGTCGGTCTGTGTTCACTCTAGTCTTGGACTTCCCAGTGGGCAGCTCATCACCCAACACTGGGTCTGGCCTTCCTGGGCCAAACTGGCCTTTCCTGGCCAAACTGGCTCCACTGCAGTCCTCCCCCTACTATACTTTTGGAGCTCACCAAACCCCCCAGGGTCTGGGAGACGAACGCTTTGGGCTTTCACCCTCTCAGGCTCCGGACTCGGACTCGGACTCGGACTCGGACTCGGATTCGGATTCGGACTCGGCCTCGGCCTCGGTCTCGGTCTCGGTCCCGATCTCGGTCTCGGTCTCGGTCTCGGTCTCGGTCTCGACTTCGGACTCCATCTCGGACTCCATCTCGGACTCCATCTCGGGTCCATCTCGGGTCCATCTCGGACTCCATCTCGGGTCCATCTCGGACTCCATCTCGGACTCCATCTCGGACTCCATTTCGGGTCCATCTCGGACTCCATCTCGGACTCCATTTTGGGTCCATCTCGGGTCCATCTCGGACTCCATCTCGGACTCCATCTCGGGTCCATCTCGGACTCCATCTCAGACTCCATCTCGGGTCCATCTCGGACTCCATTTCGGGTCCATCTCGGGTCCATCTCGGACTCCACTTCGAACTCCAACTCGGGTCCACCTCGGACTCCACTTCGGACTCCATCTCGGACACTCCCACATGTCATGTGTTGGTCCTTTTGGGTCCCTTTTTGGAGCCTCGCCTTTTGCTCGCTTCGTGCTCGTTCCTCGAGCACTTCATTGGGAGTTCCACTCCCGCTCTTGACTTTTCAAGTCGGAGCTTTTGGTCCAAACGTATTACGCTCGTTTGGCTCTTGCTTCGGCCACTACTATGTGGCGCCCTTCCGGCTCCAATTTTGGGGCCTAGGGATTTTGTGTCTCACACTTCGTTGAAAAAGGGATTTTTCTAGTATGGAAGGTGATGTGGTGGACTATGTCTGTTCCTACCCTATATGCCAGCAATGTAAACGCAAAGCTGAGAAGCAGGCTGGAAAGTTGCAGTGCATTCCAGCATCGGCATGGCCATTTTAGAGTGTGACACTTGATTTCATCACTTGCTTGCCGAAGTCTAAGGGTTATAATACTTTGATGGTGGTTGTGGATCGGTTGTCGAAGATTGCACACTTCATTCCAACTGTGGGAACAGTAAATGTGAAACAAGCAGCAAAGCTCTTTTTCCATGAAGTAGTGTGGGTTTGTGGTCTTCTTAAAGAGATGATCTCGAATAGAGATTCAAGATTTACGGGGAAGTTTTGGGGCACACTATTCCAATTGTTTGGTACTAAGTTGAAGTTTAGTACAGCTTATCATCCTCAAGCTGATGGGCAGACTGAACGTGTGAATGCTCAAGTAGACGATTATCTACGATACTATATTGCAGTGGACCAATGCGACTGGGTTGAGCATTTGGACATAGTAGAAATCTATTATAACAACACATTTCATAGCGCTATATGCTGTTCTCCATGGGAGATGCTGCAAGGGAATGCTCGTGGGGTGCCTCAACAGATTGTTGTACCGAAACCAATGTCCGAACTGTTGGTCCCGGCTATTGAGACTTATACAGAGCAGCTACGCCAAGGTTGGTCTAGAGCTACTGAGGCGATGGGCAAAGCTCAAGATAGGTATCAGTGTGATAAGGATCAACATCATCAGGATGTATCCTATCAAGTGGGAGATCAAGTGTGGCTATCTTCCAGAAACTTGAACATTAAGGGTTTTTTGTCTCGAAAGCTTTTGCTAAGATATGTTGGACCCTATCAGATATTAAAACGCATTGGTGATGTATCCTATTAGTTGGATCTGCCTGCAGAGATGTCCAATGTTCATAATGTATTTCATGCCAATCTATTGGCTCCTTATGCTATGGATGTTGCATGTCAAAGGGAGATTCGTTCACCACCAGACGTTGTGGACGGTGAACCAGAATACGAAGTTGAAACTATCTTGGATTCCCGGTTTCGGAGACAAGCTCATGCAAAGGAATACTTAGTTAAATGGAAAGGTTATCCGACTTGTGAATCAACTTGGGAACCTCTTAGGAATCATACACATGCTCATAAGCTTGTCACGGAGTATGAGAATCGTAATAAAGAATAGTTTTGTAACTCTTATAATAAATCTTGCAAATCAATAAAGTAATATCTTTTTTTATAAATGAAAGTTTCATTTTTCTCATTAGTATTTAGGTCAGTATTGGCAGGCTGACTTCGGCACTTCGGTGCATGGGTCCAATCCATAACCATGGGGATACCTATTATAGACTGATCACAAGTCCTTGCCTCTCTCTCGATGACTCATTTTTGAAAAGGGGCATGGTCGTGTAAACAACTTAATCTGCCAATTTATAGTAGTTGTCTAAATCTTCCCGACAGGGTTAATTTCTTGCTCAGGGGCAGTTAGGCCTCTAGCCTTCTCTCTATGTCTCTATGGGTAGGGATCTATCATTCCTTTGTAAGCCGAGTGGTACTTGGAGCAGCAAGGGTGGCTAACTCCATTAGTCATTTCCTTGTCGGCGACGGCCGGAGGATGTCTGAGTCTTAACGTCTTTGGACGTAGAGGAGAGGTCATTCCATAACTCATTTAAGTTGCTGTGTTTCCCATATAGTGTGCTTTCCATTAACTTTCGGAGTTGTTTCCTTGATGGTTTGCTAGACTCAGGTATGCATCGACGAGGACGTCGATCTTCCCTAACGGGGGGAAAGTGTCGCGAATGTGACTTCAGGTATTAAAAGATACTTGTCGGCCAATCCTTATGGACACTCTTTCCTTACTGTTATGACGGCAGGAGGTCGGTAAAGTTGGATCGCTTTGGTAGCCCCTCTTGTGCTAGTGGAGTTAACTAGGTATTTCGAGTGTACTTAGACCAAACGAGCATAAGGACGGAATTCTTACGTCTATTAGCTAAGCATATTTAGCCCGATAAGGAGTTCCTGTCTTGTTATGTCTTGCATTGGCTAGTGACAAAAACCCTCGCGTATTGAGACTAGTCCCTCAATATCACTGAATGATAGTTTACTGTATCTGCCAAACACCCTTGCTATCATGCCCTTTATATTAGTCTCATTTCGGTCCCAAATGCTATTTATGGAAAGTGTTTAGATTCGCTCATTTGGCATATCTACAAAATATAGAGATCAGCCTGAACACAATGGTGTTCGTCTTGTGTCTAAATTTGCAATCTAAGGACATTTCATATTTAGTAAGTTTCAAGCTTGTCCCAGAGACTAACTCCTGGTACTAAGGAAGGCTTAGGGTGAAAGCCCAAAGCATGTGTTCCTTAAAGGGGGGTTATAGAGGGTTCCAAATGTATAATAGGGATAGTGGTTGGAATGCATGTTCGACCACCTGAAACATTAGTTTGGCTTTCGCTTGGCTGTGTCGCTCTTTGTTCTGCATCCGGCTTAGGTTTAAGCCCAAGCTCCACATTGCTCTAGTCAGTGGGGTACCCTTCTCCTTGCATTAGGCCACTGGTATGCCAAAATTGTGCCCACCTTTGTTTGACACCATTTTGCATGTAGGTGCTGGATATGGGGAGTTGGTGCTTATGGAATTGTACCAAACCCTCATTTCGTAGCACAATGAGCTTGGAGTTTAGCTCCAAATTCAAGTGCACTACACTTAGGCTAGATATTAGGAACAATCATTTAGTTCTTTTACTTCTAAATTCTAAGAGAGCTTGGATTCTTTAGATGTTAAGAAATAAATTTAAACATAGTGTTGCAAGGGAATCTGAGATTATATGAAAATCAGTCTTTAATTAGAATTGCCAACGCCTGTTATATCCAATCTCAATAATAAATCTACACTAAACACTTGAAATAATCTCTAAATATACCTAGAAATATGCCTAAAATCTAAATTCAACAAAGGGAACACCCAAACTCTAATGCGGCAAGAACCCCTAGGCTATGATGTGGAAAAAATGCATAGGCTGCAAGCTAGAGAAGAAAAACCAAGTCTTATATATAGATAAAAGAATATGAATTGATGTTGAGAGCTAAGATGCTAGCAAGAATTAAAAACCAAAGAAGAGAAATAAGAATAAGGTATTAAGTTTAAAAATACAAAAAAAACAATAAGGGAAAAACTGTGGGATCAAACTAAAGTCTAAACCTAAGAAAATGGAGAAAATAGGAAATGACAAAAGATTAAAAAAAAAAAAAACAAGATAAGGAAGATAGTCCCAAACTTTTTAGCCTTTAAACATATATAGCATTGCACTTTAAATACTTTTGTCCTATGAAATAAAGGAGAAAAAGAAGGGATGTATTGTCTAAGGATGTAAATGGATAGATAGAAAAGTGAGAGAAATGCCACTTTTAGTGATGACTAAAGCCTATGATAAATCCCTATAAATTAAAAAAAGAGGCAAATTATTAATACAAATAGATTATCTACACTAAAAACTAATGCTCATTAAGAGAGGTGGAATGGGATAGAAGCCACTCTGAAAGATAAACTTAGGTGCTTCTAACCAACCACTATAAATCTGAACTTGTTGTTAAGTTGAAATTGCTATGCTAATCAGGTTATGGCTGTAATTTATATAATAATTAATATTTAGCTGGAACTTAGATGAGTAAGCTGAATATGGAAAACCATTGAATAAAATGTCAAGCAAGTTGTGGTGTCATAAAAATGAATGGAAGTGGCAATGCTATAGACAATGATTAGAAGCAATAATAATGAGAGAAATGGTAAAATTAATGAAGAGGAAAAACCAGTTTTCTCACTTTATTTTTATGCCCTTCACTTCAAGTAGTTCAATTATAGGAATGCTCTTAAACCATGGTTCTTAGCCTCAGATTATTTTTATTTTGATAATCTGTAAGATTTGAGTTTTTTAGATCATGCTAAGAGTTTCTAGCCTAGCTCTTGTTTGGTTTTTACAAAAAATCTTGCTTGGGGTTGAAGAGCACAATGAGGTTGATAATCATAAATAACCTCTTTAGCAATCCCACTGCTGCAGTAGTGCTCAAAAGTAAAGAATTAAGAGGAAAACAAAAAAAGCATAATGAAAAAGAAAGGGGAAGAAAGCATACAATGCTTGATTGTTTAAGGTGATAATAATGCATACAAAAGATCATGTTATATCTAAGTTTCCAATTGTTAAATATCATTTATAGCTTGAGGTTGATAACTGCCCCTTCACTGATTATAGGCTCTTCCATGGCATGGGATGCATGAAAAAGGGCATTGTTACAAATGTGACAAAGGTGTGCATAAATTGCATCCACCATCTTTGTTACTATGAAACTAAATTTTACTCTATATTTAAGACAACATAAAAGTTGTTGCTCCTCAAAATCCTTAATCTTATGTTTGCTTTTGCAATCCAGAAACTTACATGCAACAAACCTAATATCTTGTCTAATGGATGAAGAATCTGTAAAGGAGTCCCCTAAAGGCTATTCTAAAAATCTATTTGTCAAAAAGCCAAAGAAAGTGAACTTGCAAGTGAACTACCACAGAAAGTGAACTTGCATTGATAAAGGTCATGGAACCCAAAAGAATTCCTAAAATAACAAGTCAACACCTTGGGATGGATAGATCTCTTCCAAAAGTCTCCAAGAGTTACCTCTAGGGAAGACTTTCCTACCATCAAATACTAGCAAACCAAACTTATGAATTTTGATTTGCTCCAAAGGTTGAAAATCCTCCTTAGGCCTCTTCTGTTTGTTGTATATAGTTAGATCAACATTAGAATCTTGGGAATTTTTGTGATTGGTTGATCTTGACTAGGTTCTAAGAGTTAATATAGGAGGAGTAATATGAAAATATTATCTAGTCAGATTCCAAATAAGTGATAAAATTGCAATCCATAACCTTGGTTTTTGACAACCATGAGAATGCAATTAAACCTAAGTTGTAAAGTGGAATTTGTGGAGTCATGAGAAGGTGATGAAAGACTTCTAAAAACGAAAAAGGATAAATGTAATGGGAGGGGAATAGATAGATTGTGTAAGGAATGGAAAATTATTTTTTGGAGGATAACTAAAGCAATCTATGAATATAGAACTCTTGTTATAAATCATATCTAGAAAAATGAGTGGTAAATCTAGAGGCTATCAAACATGTCAATCATCATTATACTTCTTTGCCAATAATTTGTACAAACTCATACAAAACTAGCAAAGAAATTCTAGACATATGGTAAGGCTCAGCAAGTTGGGAATGTATAACTTTTTACTTGAGGTGTAGCTACATTGGGTGTGAGTTTGATCAATGCAAATGCTTTTGTGGCGATTCTGGCTCATCTTACATAGTAGCATGGATTATGCCTGAGCTTGACAAGTTTCGAGTGAATGCCATGGTGGTGCTTATAGCTCTCTCTTGCTTAGGTACATAGAAAATTGCTACAGGCCACAGGGATGATCAGGGAACTAAAAATCCAATAATCATAAGAATTTAAAAGCAAAAAAGATCTAGAGACTACAAAAACATGTAGATCAAATAAAAAACTAAATGTTGTTTGCTATGAACCTTTTCATTTTCTCTAGAACTCACTTTGGAATTCAAATACTCCATAGCTGAAAAGTGAGGCATCAAGATTGCAAGCAACCTATCTTTACTTCAATAATGAATTTATTCTAAACACTTAGAGTATATTCTAAAATACTAAATGTCCCACATATCAAAGTAAGTGTAAGACTGAAATGCTCTTTTTTCTTGGCAGAATATGAAAAAAGAGATTATTGAGTGTTTAGAAGCACTCAAGTCATCAGAGTCTACAAGCTTTCAACAAGTAAAACAAGTTCACTCTCGTATTGCAGAATCCCATGTTTTATGTAGAGACTCTCGTATAGTAAATCTTCTAATTCAAATCTATGGTAGCTTGGGATGCCTTGGCGAGGTATATTGCATTTTCAAGACCCTACACCGACCTAGCATATTATCCTGGAACATTGTCCTTGCGGCATATGCTCAAAATGGGTATCTTGAAGAAACAAAGTCTGTGTTTGATCGAATGCCCGAAAGAAACATTGTTTCCTTTACTACAGTCCTTTCGACATTTGCTAGTGCAGGCTTTATTGACTCAGCCAAGGAAGTCTTTGAGACAATGCCTGAAAGAAACGTAGTCTCATGGAATGCAATGCTGACTGCATTTTCCCAACAAGGGCATCTTGAGGATGCGCAGATTCTTTTTGAAAAGATGCCAGAACATACTGCTGTGTCATGGAATGTGCTTATCAACGCTTATGCAGAGCGAGGAGTTTTAGAACGAGCTCAACTGGTGTTTGAAAACGTTCCCCAAAAGGATGTTTATTGCTGGACTATTATGATCACTGCAAATGCCATCAAAGGAAATCTGGATAGCGCTTCTAAGCTCTTTCGAGATATGCCGCAACACAGCATTGTGACATGGACGGCCATGGTACAGGCATTTGGAGAGAACGGGAATATCCAAGAATCTCTAAATTATTTCTCCAAAATGCCCGAGAGAAACTCTTTTGCATGGACGGCATTGATCATAGCTCACATCCACGGGCGGGATTTGGATGGCGCTACAAGGACATTCCGGAATATGCCCGACCACAACATTGTCTCGTGGACGGCGATGATCCACGCGCACGCGGAATGCGGCAACATCGACGGCGCCAAGGCCGTGTACGACACCATGCCTGAGAGAAACGTGGTGTCGTGTACGGCCATGCTGGTGGCATACTCCCAGGCCGGACACGTGGACACGGCGCGTCGAGTGTTCGATTCCATGCCTTTCCACAACGTCGTGGCGTGGAATGCCATGGCGGCGGGATATGCCTGCCAGGGGGACCTTTGGACAGCCAGGATGATGATGCGCAGCTGCCCGGAGAGGAATGTGGTGTCGTGGACGGCTATGATGGCGTCGTACGCCCAGTACGGTCACTTCAACATTTCGGAATCTTTCTTCCAGCGCATTCCGGGGCGGAATCTTGTCACCTGGAACGCGTTGATCGCCGCCGCCGCCCAATCCGGCCACGCACGCCTTGCGATCGAGCTCTTTCACGAGATGATCGTGGAATCGGTCGAGCCGGACGAGATCTCCTTCATGATCGCGCTCGCGGCGTGCGCCCACCTAGGGCTGCTGGATCTCGGGCGCAGCTACTTCGCGTCGATGCTGGTCGATCACGGCGGCGGCCTGGCGGCTTGCAAGGAGCACTACACCTCGATGGTGGATCTCCTGGGACGCGCGGGCCAGATCGATGCGGCGGCGGAGCTGATCGACACAATGCCGTTCGTGCCCGGCGGAGTCTCCCTGGTCGCGATCCTGGGCTCGTGCCAGACGCAGCGAGATCTGCCGCGAGCGACACGGGCGGCCAGGAGATTGCTGGAGATTGATCCGCGCAACTCCAGCTCCCACGTCCTCCTGTCGAGCTCCCTCAGGAATTAGCGTTCCTGCGGTGAGAAGGAAATCCTCGTTGTCAATCCTGCCAACGTGGCACCGAACCGCGTCTCCACGTGGACACCATCGCTCTTTCCCACTTACGTGTTCCTTCCTTCACGTATAAGCCAATATGTCTGTCCATTTTCAAGTAAGAATAGAGACAGGACACCGGATCGACTCCTGTCCGATTACGTAAGAAAAAGACGAGCTCGGGTAATGACATGGGCGGGGGAAAAGCGATAAAAATACGAACAGCATGTCATATCCGTTTTATCACAAAGGGCTTGATGCGAAGCTTCCCGGTGGTTTGAGGGATTTTCCCCGGACAAAGGGTGCCACGGAGGGTTTTTCCCTGCCACATCAGCATCTTCCCCAAGGGAAATCCCCTTGGAAATAATAGCTGGCAAAGGGAGGGGGGCAAATATACACACACGCGAGAGAGCCGAGAGAGAGAGAGGCGATGGCGCTGACGATCGGCAATGGCGCCACACCGCGCCGGGAGTGGCAATGCCAGTAGCTAGGCGTAGCGGCAGATCACAGGGATTTCTACGCGGGCGGCGCCATAGATCAGCCAAAATGCAGGTCCACATCTCGCCTAGTATGCGGCGCATCACGATTTCTACATCGAATGGCTTCCTGGATCCCTTGAAGATCAAGGTCGCGGCGCGCTACCTCTCGCATCGATGCCTCTTCTGGTCGATTCTGTTCCTTGCCTTTTTGCTGCCTTTCATCTTCATTACCACGGCGCTCATCACGCTCGAGGAGGTCAACAAGTGCTCGTCAATGTGTAAGCTCCTCGATCCTTTTCTTGCGCCAATCCATCGTTCTCCCTCTCTTTTCTCTCTCTCTCTTTCTATCTTTCCAATTAGCTATAGAAAACGCGTGGTGCTGCGATGGATTGGCTCTTTCCCGGCGCAACGCTTGGATCTTTCGATCGACTGATTGGCAACGCTTGGATCTTGGTTTTGCAGATTGCTTAGGGAGGAAAATAGGACCCAAGCTTCATTGGAGGAGCGATCCCACGGTGAGTTCTTGTCGAGCACTCTCCTTTTTATTATTCGCGGCCGCTCGGCCGTGGTCAAACAGTAGAGACGCGTAGTAACGGGATTTTTTTCTATGTGGGCAGAGGCAATCCAGACATGTCCACTCCATCGTCATGCAAGCGTCAAAGTCGGATCTCCCCGCGGGCGAAAACGTGCCAGAGAGTTTTAGTGAGTTTGTGGCCGAGGTGGAGGCGAATCGCTACGATGGCAAGACGTGCATTCTAAAGCTCAAGGCTATGGTAAGTTCTTTCTCCATGATTTTCCTCTAGAAGTTCTTCATGTCTTTGTTCTCCCTCTCACAGTTGGAACTTCAAGAGCAACGAACGAGAACTGCTAAGCTGCAAGAAGCAGTATACAGGCATTTTGCTTCTAGCGGGATTCCAAAGAGTATGCACTGTCTTGCGTTAAAACTTACTGCCGAGTACTCGTCCAATGCTAATGCCAGAAGAGAGCTGCCATCGCCCGAGCTTACGTACAGACTGACCGATCATTCTTTCCACCACTTTGTCCTGGCCACGGACAATGTGCTCGCGGCCTCTGTGGTTGTATCGTCGGTCATTCGAAACAGCGCGCAGCCTCAGAAGGTGGTGTTCCACGTTGTGACTGACAAGAAGACGTATGCTGCGATGCATGCGTGGTTCGCTTTGAATCCGCTGCCTCCTGCGATCGTCGAAGTGAAGAGCTTGCATCAGTTCGAGTGGCTCACCAAGGACAACATTCCGGTTCTGGAGGCTATGGAGAATCATAGCGACATTCGCAGATACTACCACGGGGATCATACTGCTGGTGCCGACTTAAATGTTTCTCCGACCATTTTAGCATCGCGGCTGCAGGCTCGAAGTCCCAAGTATATCTCCATCTTGAACCACCTGAGGATATATCTTCCAGAGGTAAGCTTTTGCTGCGAAATTGAGATCATTTATTGACCGGTTTCTTCTTTTGTTCTCGGCAGCTGTTTCCTGAGCTTGACAAAGTCGTGTTCTTAGACGACGATGTCGTGGCTCAGAAGGACTTGTCTCCATTATTTGGAATCGATCTCAATGGCAGAGTTAATGGAGCCGTAGAAACCTGCCGAGGGGAGGACCCGTATGTTATGTCCAAGAGGTTCAAGACTTACTTCAACTTCTCGCATCCTCTCATAGCAAATCACTTCGACCCGGAAAAATGCGCCTGGGCGTATGGGATGAACGTATTTGATTTGCAAGCTTGGAGGAGAACGGACATAACCAAGACATATCACTACTGGCAAAAGCAGGTTCGTTTGTCTTGCCATTACAGTTTGTTTTTTTGTTTTTTTCTTCTCTAACGCATGCTGTCTGACGTTGTTTATAGAATCTCAACTCTAACTTGACACTATGGAGACTAGGTACTTTGCCTCCGGCACTGATTGCTTTCGATGGCTACGTATATCCTATAGACTCCCAATGGCATATGTTGGGCCTGGGTTACCATGTCAAGAGCAACCTGGACAGCGTTCAAAAGGCCGCTGTGATTCACTACAACGGGCAAGCAAAGCCGTGGCTGGACATCGGGTTCTCAGTGCTAAGGCCGTTTTGGACGAAGTATGTAAACTACTCGAACGAGTTCATTAGGCGGTGTAATATTTTGGAAACTTAGGACGAGATGCCATCTCTGTTCATACCATTCTTTGGAGGAGAGGTACCGCAGCAATTATCATCGTCATCTTCGTCATCGTCATCTCATCCACACGGGAATAAAAGGATTTAGCAGCAACTTTTTTTTTAAGCTCGGTCCATCGTCGTCACGGTGAAAGAGGGTCGTTACTTCAGTGCTACTGGCTGCCGCCATCACGTTTCTTTGCTTGGTTTTAAGAAGCGAGAGGCAGGCACGCAAAGCATCGAAGATTTTGAGATATATTTCAGTGAAAGAAAAGAGGTGAAGTTACTGGTTTCCAGGTAACCAAAAGAGAGGTCGCTCAATTATTTCGGTTCGGTGCATTACTTTGATACTTTCTCCTTTCTTTAACGACTTGATAGTGCTTGCAGTGTCTTAAAAGAGTATTTTAAGGACTCTCGTTACTTTTAAGTTGCGCTTCTACTGGACAGCACACATGAAAAGAGGCATGGCACGGCAGCATTGTGGGCGCAAGGCAACGGGCTTAATGACGAGAATCCAAGGTGCGTGAGTGAGCTTTACTTTTCTTTCCAGTTGCCAGGATGTAAGATAACTAGTAGTGGCGAGAGACCGCGACACATATTTTATGCTGCAATAAGCAGACAAATGTGTACTGGGACCAGCCTTTCAGGATTCTGATTGCAGCAGCATGTTCACATCACGACGACTTAATGGTCTCGAGGAAACGTTTTCTCACCTTTATCTTGGAAGCTCCGTACAACAGTCTCCCGGAATGCAAAAGTAGGGAGCATCAGCAAGCACAGGGCAGAGAAAGAATGGGCTCGAAAGGAAAGATTTGTGGAGCAATTTGTCCTGGCGCTACTTACCAGTACTTTTCCTTTAGGACTCGGATGTGCTGGTGTTGCTGTTCTTGCTGGATGGGATGGAACAAATTCTCAAGGTACTCAAAACAAAACATATCTTTTTTATTTGCGACCTTTCTCATTATCTTGCTGCTTAGGTGGTGACGGTGCTGTCGGTGCTGCACCACCTGTTGTAGGCCTGCAAAAGGAAGAAGGTTGTGATCATGAGACTATCAAATCAATGGGATGTAGTGTATAGTAAAGGGATGAAGGAAACAGGCAGACAGGCAGGGGGGCAGGCAGGCTCGAAGAAAATTCAAGGCTCAGCAAAGCTCAGTTCAGCAGGGATCAGGGGAACTTACAATCCAACAAAAACTTTGAAGGCGTCGTAGATCCCCCATTGTGCTCCTGTCAGCGTCCCGACCATGACAATCCGGAGAGGGAGACCTCTGGTCATCAAGCCAACGAGTCCCATCTTTTTAATAGCCTGCAAGCGAGCAACGTGACAAGAATGATTGGTGGTTTTATACCACAGGTGTTGAAGCAGCAGTACCAGCAGCAGCAACAGGTAGTTTAGAAGGATTTTCTAGCGACAGGATTATTTAGGATAAGCTGACTTACGTCGCCGACTGTTCCGCCTTTGGTGCTGTTGAGGAAGGAGACGAGATTGTCTGCCGGATGGGAAACTACTGCACAGAAAATACCAGCAATGTATCCGGCTGCGAAGCTAACTTCCAGTTGCGTGAGCTTGGAGCATTTCTCCTTTGGTACCGGGACGACGTACTTGTAGAGGGCCTCCACCGTGCCTTCGAAGCAAGCAAACTTCATCATCGTGTCTGCGAGGAGATGAAGGGAAAATAAGTTATGGTCAGGATTCAACTCAGCAGGTGGAAAGAATGGATCATTACAGGGAATTTGTCGACCCCACAGTGGCGCAAGTCCCTTGTACAACCTGCGATACATCCAAAGGACACTCACGAGGTTAGTCGCAACTTTATATTATCATTTTAAGGTGTGTTGTGACTTTGCTTTTAATGTTTAGTTGGAAGCCGCAAGAATGTACCCGCCGTATCCTTCTTGTGCCACAAACTTCGAAAACCCATCCCTCAGTCCGTTAGCAAAGCCGGGCTTGGTCTGCACACGGACCTTGATCGCTTCGAACGGGCACAGAGCGATATCGGCGAAGAACTCCGCGGATGCTGAGCCGGCCAGGTAGACGAATGTCTTGTAGTCGTGGGCGACTTCCTCTCCAACCATGTCAGCGTAAAACTTTTTGAAAAACTCGTACAGCCCGAACTTGCAGGCTCCCTGTGCGCTGTAGCCGATGAGAGTCGGCCCCCAGCCTTTGAACAGGCCCTTGGGACCTTGCTCCTGTTTGATGATGGAGAAGCCGGTCCCTATGCTCTTATACTTCTTCGGATCAATCTGTAAGTGGTTTTGAATTGTTTTTTTTTTTAGTTTCTCCATTCGTTGTTTTAACTCCTTTTCAGGCTCGTACCTGCATGTTACACTTGACGATGTCCAATGGCGTCACGAAAGTGTGGGTGAGGCCACAACTTAGAATCCCTCCGGCGGTGCAAGCAGCGTAAAACTCGGCCGAGTAGAGTGGGATCTTCCCCGGCTCGCTCGCCGCAGGTATGAAGAATCCTCCTCTTTGTCCATCCGCTGACACCGGTGGTGCGTTCTTTCTCTCCCCGCCAGGACGCAGCATCGCTCTTATGCTTCTCGGTGGCGAGAAAATCCCGGACAAAGATTTCCGCCATGAGGAGAGCCGAGTGGGACTGGACGATGGAGGAGAAGGCGACAGCAAGTCCGAGCTTGCGGAGGGTCTCAGGGAAGAGAAAGCGCTGCCGTGGTACAAATGCGTGGGTAAGTACGGCCTTCTCGTCGTCTCATCCCTGTGAGTTATAACTCCCAACATTCTTGGAATTCTCAGGCTGCCAGCGTCTGGGCCCCTCCTGGAAGATTTGCCATGGAATCGTCCTCACCTCTCTGCCTCGCGAATCAAAATTCTGTGCCATCGATCGCCACCAAATCCATCGCCCATGTCGAGAAAAATTTGTTCCACTTGCCCGGACACGGGTCTCTTAACCGCCAATCTAGGTTAACATAAAAACTCAAAACTCGTTTAAGTTATTTGAAAATCTCCCGCGCAAAAATTGTCCACAGCGCTAAAAAAAGTTTATATACTGTGATGACGCTTCTCACGAGGATAGCTTCCGTGCCGCCGCCTTCCTCTTTGTACTGTCCAGATACTTTTTACGAAGTCGGATTGCTTTGGGAGTCACCTAGAAAAAAAAAATGCAAAAAAAGAAAAAAGATTTTTCCAAGAAAGCAATTACCTCAATCAGCTCGTCCGCTGCAACGTATCCAATAGCTTCCTCCAGAGTGACCTGACCAACAAAACAATTTGCGTGTAAGTGATCTCTAGCGAAACAAACGAAAAGCTCTTGTTACCAGTCTCGGGGGAGTGAGCTTGACGTTTTCATCTTTCCCAGGAGCACGTATGTTTGTCAGCTCTTTCGCTTTCACAGGATTCACCTGCAAGTTTAGTGGCTGTTAGCGGCGGAAATTTTTCGAAGAAGAGCGCAGTGATTTACGTCGAGGTCCGCGTCTCTACAGTGTTCTCCTACGATCATGCCTTCGTATGCCTGTGGGCGTTTTTGCCAGAGAAGGAAGTCAATCTCGAGTTTGTTTAAAAAAGTACCTCGTCCCCCGGTGGAACAAACATGGTGCCTCGAGACTCTAGTCCCATTAGAGCATACGCGGTGATTACTCCTTGTGCAGTGGAGACCTGTGTAAACAAAGACGAGCTGATTAAAGCGCGTGGTAAACTTCGAGAAGACTTACCAAAACTCCTCGCCTGACATTTCCAACTGGACCTCGAAATTTGTCATAAGCTACAGGAAGCCAGGTACAGAAAGTCAGAAGAGAAAAATGTTAAAAGAAAATGGCACTGACATAAGAAAGCCCGATGCATGAAACCTGTGCCATGGGTGATGGTGCTAAACGAGCTTCGATAGCCGACCAAGCCTCTGTTTGATTTTTTACGACAAATTTTTAGTCAAAGCTCAAACCATGAAATATTTTACCTTGATGGACAAGTGAAAGTCATTGTAGTGCGACCAACAGACTCGGGGCATGGCGACATGTCAAGAAGTTCCGCACGCCTATGAGTAAGGGACTCGATAACTGTTCCAGAATGTTCATCGTTCACCTGAGGTGGTTTAAGTCAATCTCTATAAACACTGTTCCACATTTGAAATACCTCGATTCGAAGTTCTTCTATAGGTTCTAGTTTTTGGCCGTTTTCAGTCTTATAGCTGCAGGAAATACACAGGATAAGAACCGTTTATATAACGAGGACGAAGTATCGCTTACAGAACTGCGGGTGGCGAAACAGATAGCTCAAAACCTTCTCGTCGCATGTTTTCTATCAAAATTCCTGCACCGGGAATCATCAAACCATTCTTAAACCATTCTTAAAAAGAAAAGAAAATTACCGAGTTGCAGCTCGCCTCTGCCCTGTACTTCATAAGCGTCATTCGAGGTTGATCTGAGAACTTTAATGGACACATTGGATTCTTCTTCAGCCTTTAGACGATCGCCAATCTTGGGTCCTGTGAGCTAACAATGAAAAGCTAGTATCAGCCAAATCAAGCAAATCTTGGCAGCTTACTTGTTTTCCATCCTTCCCCGCAAGCGGTGAATCATTAACACTGAAAGTCATAGATATTGTCGGCGGGTCCACTTTCACCGCAGGTAAAGCTTCCTTTACCTACATTGTGCGTGCACTGGCATAAAAAGCTTGTCGAGAAAAAGTAGCAACTAACCTCCACTGAAGCCACAGTATTCCCAATATATGGTTGAGCAAGACCCGCAATAGACACAATATCTCCCGCGCCAGCGCAGTCGGCCACTTCAGATGCAACGCCTTTCTTTTTCAAAATCTTGACAATCTGCTCGTAAAAGTGTAAGTCACAGCTCTTTAAAACCAAAGGACTTACTTTCCCTTCGTTAAATGTTTCGCTGATATCAGTGTCTTCCTTTTTGCGTATTCCATGGACTCTGTCACCCGGTTTCACAGTCCCTGAGTAAATCCGTCCAGTCAATATGCGACCAAAATATGGATCATGCTCCATCATTGTGACCTGCGCTACTTGTGAAATAAAGGAAAACATCTGAAACTACACTGCCTCTTACCACCATTTGAAATGGCGCATGTAGATCACACTTTGGTGGAGGAACATATTTTACAATTGTATCGAGAAGCGGAGCCATAGTGGGTTCTCCTTCTGGTGCCTTTGTGAACGTAGAAGAAGCCCATCCCTCCTTGGCAGAAGCGTACAAAACTGGAAAGTCTAGTTGCTCCTCTGTAAAACAAGGAAGAAGAAAAATTAAACGAGTGAAGGCTGGGAAAAATTACTGCTTACCGGTAGCACCAAGGTTTGCAAAGAGATCAAAAACCATGCTTTCCACTTCTCCGCACCTTTCTTCCGTAACTAGAGAATGAAAAAACAAAAGCATCACAATTTTTCCAAGGAGTCGTATCTACATACCTGACGGACGATCGACCTTGTTGAGCAGCAATATAGGACGAATCCCCGACTTTAGAGCTTTGGCGACCACAAACTTTGTTTGTGCAAGGGGCCCCTCGCCAGCATCGACAACGAGCACAGCTCCATCAACCATGCCAATAACTCGTTCAACCTGTCAAAAGAAGAAGGAAATTTCTAAACAGGAACGACGAAGAAACTTTCATACCTCTCCACCAAAATCTGCGTGACCAGGAGTATCAACAATGTTGAGAGAACTGGTTCCCCAGATCATAGAAGTATACTGCCAAGAGCACACACTCTTAGCGCAAGAAGAAAAAAAAAAAAAAAAACGAATGCATACCTTGGAAGCAATTGTGATACCACGCTCCCTCTCGAGCGTGATGGAATCCAAAGTTCTATCTCTGGCGACAATTGCCCCGCACTGCCTGAGAAGCCTATCCATGAGAGTCGTCTTACCGTGATCGACGTGCGCAATCACAGCCAGATTCCGGATCAAAGAAGGGCTCGTCACTCGCTCCGCCGGATTCGAATCCGCGGAGGAGGCGGCGGCCACGGCGAAATGCCTGCTCCAGCGCCACAACGCCGCCGCCCTGGAACCGCAGAATCCATCGGCAGTGGCGCTCCACAGCGCCCTGCGCAGCATTTCTCTCCCGCCGAGAGAGAGATATTTCCCACCCTAGGGTTCTTGGCAGGGTTTATGGACGAGAGAAGAAAGAAGAATGGCGCGATTAGTGAGAAGCACGGATCCTGAGCTGCCGATTCGAGCAGCGCGCAGGTTATGCGAGGCGCGAGCTCTGCCAGGGATCGAAATTGACCATCGTTGACTCTTCTCGGTCAAACCCCAGGAATTTTTCTAAAGGCCAAAAGTTAACCAAAAGTTTAATGTTTTGTTCCTTTTTATGTTTCTACTTAACTCTGATCTGTGAAGTTATATTTCCAATGTCCTTGCGAGAAAAGCTCTAATAATGTTTCTAGATGATTTTACTTCCTTGGTGGGACAGAGAACTTTAATGAGTTTTATTTGCTTTGATCTGTGAAGCAATGATCTTATTTCCTTGATGAGAGAGATACTCCAACTTATTGGTTGTGAGGACTTTAACTCAATTGCCCGATCGGTGAGTCAAGCCGGAGGCGTGCGTTGCCGTTCGCGTGCTCACCTCTGGACGCTGCTCGTTGGCCTTGAATCGCCCCACGGCCGAGTCCATGGTGGTGCTTACATGCTCGCAGATGGCCACCATGTCCAACAACGCATCCTTGAAAACCTCCTTGCCTGGCGCACCTTTTCAACATTGAAATGATCAAAAGCATCACTCTCGTGATCAAGAACTATGGTTATAACATGAGAAACAATCTACCTGTTGTTTGGACTCTCACATTCACCTTGTTCTCGGACGGGTGAGGGACGCTGTAGCCACAGAACACCACCCTAGGGCTGCACACAGAGAAAACAGAATCAAGAAATTCATTCCTTTCATGGCTATTCAAACTCTTTGTTGAGGAGGAATCGCAACGAGTTGCCCAAGGTGTGATCTTCGCCATTGAAGCAGAATGTAGATGAATGGGACTCCTCCGAACCAAGCTCCATGGCCGAAAGCGCTCTAATTCAAGAGCTAAGGCTCCAATCTCACAAGCAAACCAAGAATATTTTAATTGTCATGAGAATATGCTGGACGTAACTCTCGAGTAGATCGTTGATGCAAACGCTTTGCCAATACTAGCAAAACTTGTTTGACCAAATGAGAGGGACATGGGTCTTGATCAACGATAATGACATACATACTTATTACATAACAATAGACGTACAGACACAGATAAATGGTAGATTTTTCGCTACTCCTCCAGCAACGACGACCGGGAAATCCTAGCGTGTGCATTTTTCGCCTACACTACAATTGCATAAGCTTTCGAAACAAAAGGTGTGAATGATTTTACCTGGTTTTCCCAGTTCATAAAAAATGTGAGGAAGCAAAGGATTATCGTCTGAGTCGCATTTCCGCAAGCTATTCCAATCCACAACCCCTGAACATATATGTAGAACACGAATATTAAGGATCACAAGTTTGTGTCGTCTTACCATCCCATAGAACTTAAAAACAAAACCAAGAACCACGGCTGTCGGCAAGCCAACAACGTAGAAAGCCGTGAGATTTGCCAAAGCTCCCACGGCTTGCCATCCGCAACCTCTGACGACTCCTATATGTAAAAAGGTTGATCACAAGCGAGGATTACTTGGAAGCATAAATTACCTCCAAGCACGCATTGGATGGGATCACAAGCTGCGATGAGAAAGGCCACCTTGAGCAAGCTTGCAATGTGTTCGACCACGTCCGTTTCGTTACTGTAGACCCATCCGATGCTTTTCCGAAATGCTAGAAACACTACCACCGACAGAATCGAGTTCAAGGCCGCCATGCACAAAGTAACTCCCACTGCTGATTTTGCGACCAAGTGATTTCCAGCTCCAAGCTCATTTGCAACACGAGTGCTGGGTCGAAGAAAAAATAAATTTGCTTGTTTGTTGAAAATGTAGAAATTTACCTGACAGCTGCACTGAAACCCGAAGGGATCATATAAAATGTGACTAACGTGCTCATTCTGAACGCAAAGCAAGGTTAATACGTAAGTCACAGAGATATTTCTTACATGCTAGCGAATGACGAAGTCTCGAGTTGAGGATTTGGCAATAGTCCCGATAAGAGAGTCAAGATTTCAAAAGAGCAAGCTTCAAAACTGCATAAGCAAATGAAGTTTCAGCTAGCATCTCCTTGAAGCCCTACGTACCATATCATCACAGTCGCTGGGATCGCAAGCTTGAAAAACCCTCTAAAATCGTGGAGAGCATTCTTCGTGATCCCTGTGAAAGTTGTTTTGCAAGTCGAGGAGAACTTTATATATGCCAGTAGCATTAGAGCGTTGAGCCAGTATGAGATGCTCACACATATAGCAGCTCCTTTGGCACCGATGTGAAGCTGGTAGATGAAAATCCAGCACAAAAAGACGTGGACGATCGCTGTGATCAAGGAGAATATTGCCATGGGGGCAACTACATATTGGGCCTGTAAAAACTTCACGGACGGCCATACGAGCGCAGATCCAAACAGGCCTGGCACCAAAAACCTTGCATACTCTTCAGTGTGGGAGGAAATAAGGGGATCTTGTCCAAGAGCTCGAAGAACATCTCCAATGTAAAACCACAGTATTGAGATTGGTATGCTTATGAGCAGTAGAACAAAGATTGCTCTTTGTAGATAAACTCCAAGCAAGCTATGCTGCTTTGCACCATATGCCTGGCCACAAAGTGTCTCCAGCGCAGCCGACATTCCCATCTATAGAAATTACTAAAAATCATCAGAAAACCCTGCTCATGAGACAAAGTGGACCTTACAAGGATAATGAATCCTGTGACATTGCAAGATGAGCTCGCTAGCGATGCACTAGCGAGTGATAACTTGCCCAGATGCCCCACGAACATCACCGATGAGATTGGGACAATGAAATTGAGAATACCCACGACAATCATGGGTCCTGCGATCACAACTTGCATCTTTACTTCTCTCCATACCTCAAACTTTGCAGGATCACTGCGGGATTGAGCCTCCGGATCATCCAGCAGCGGCTGCTGGAGCGCCATTATCTGGATATGGAGCGCCTTGTATTCACAACTGGGCCTCTATGTAATGTGACCCATTAAAACGATTTTGTTTTTATTCTTTTTTGGCTGTGTCCTTCGCCTTCGCATTTATATAGTTCTGAGGCTGATAATTTACTCTATATTCTGAAGAAACTACGTGCTTTGTATAAAATTAATATATTCTATTTTGTAGGTTATAATCTAAAATTCAAATTTAAATTATGTAGCTATCAAGGGTCCCAGAGAAGAGCACAACAGGCCAGAGTTTGGAGAAATTTCTTCTTCCCCTGGACAGAAAGAGGAGAGAAAAAGAGCCACAAGAAACACGTTGCAGAGAGAGAGAGAGAGAGAGAGAGAGAGAGAGAGAGAGAGAGAGAGAGAGAGAGAGCTAATTTGACGACTATTGAGTGCTGGCGGACCATGCACACTCTATGATTTCCCATTCATTGCTGGAAAACAGCATGATTTTGAAGTAAATATTATCAAATTTTGTGTTGATGCAACCACAATTCATGAGCGCTGCAATGGCGTATTGTTACGAGCTCATTCTGCCTCAAGTGATATAGCTTAGGTCATGGCCATGTTACGTTGTCAGGCATGAGAAAGATGGGAACTAAAGGATCTCCAGATGGTGGCTCGTTTTCATCTCTCTCTAGAACCTGAGAATTCAATAATGACAAACTGAACTCAGCCTTAGTCTGCCTCGTGCTGCTCGTTGAGTTGGCAATGGCTACTCTTTAACACTTTCTGGGTCCCTCTAGTGTTCTGCTCGAACATCCCTATCCTCACTTAAAAAATATATCAAGTGGAGTAGATTAGTGATAGGAAAACACGTATGCGTGATAGGAAAACACGTATGCATTGTAAACATTGGCAAAGTCTACCTTATTATTTAATCATTTGCTAGGCCAGAAAATGGACTTCAAAGTTCAGACAGTTGACTCGCTCAGAGCTGATAGTAAATAATATTTAACTACGTGAAGTTTTAATTCGGGTTCCACTTGAGGAGATGCTAACAATCAGTGAATTGTCAACAAAAGCAAGCATATATTTGAATGTTCGATCTTAATAAACTTTGCCATTGTTATGTACCATACATTTCAAGCTTGAAAATTCTAAAGAATCTTATTCTTGCAGTGCATGCAGGTTTAAGTGTCACTAATTCATTTGTTAGTGGTTTTGTTTGGCCGCTTCTGTTCCAGTAATCTAGGAAGGTACATAAAGACAAGGATTCGCGTACCTCTTGCACTGCCCTAAAGGTCAACAGTAAATTGAATAGTTTTTTAGCACTTTCCCAAATAAGTAAAGGCAGGGGTCCATCTAGGGTCTCTATTAGGGTTTACTTGGTAGGCGCGCGGGGATCGAAATTTCGTAGAAATCTTTGGCGCGATCGCCCCTTGTCCTTCCTCTCGATTCTAGTCTTGGAGATGATCAGCAGCGGCGGCGGTAGTAGCAAGCAACAGTAGCAGCCTGCGAGTCTCTCCAGGACTTATTTCCTCTGTCGGTGGTCTTTATTAGCGGCAATGGAGACTGGCCTCCTCGCCTAGGCTGTGCGTGCATTGGACGATCGGCGAGGAGCTGCCAAGGATCGAAGGATTCTCTACTGGAGGAATGACCAAGGGAAGCCTGCGCCGCCTGGAATTGGATTGCCTATGCCAGCCCGGGGCCGTGAGATGGATCGAGGTCTGGTTTGGCGATTGCGTGTACAGCCCGTGGGAGATTTTGGGATTTTGCGTGGGGATGTCGTCAGTGTTCTTCTGGATGATCGCCCAGATGCCTCAGTTCGTCAGTAATTTTCTTCGACAGAGCGCCGATGCTCTCTCGCCTTGGTTTCTCTTCCAATGGCTTGCGGTACGATTCCTTTCTTTCTTTTTGTTCTTTTCTTTGCCAGTTTTGTCCTGAAGATCTCCCATTTGCCAGGGCGATTCGTTAAATCTTTTGGGCTGTCTTCTTACTGGCGACCAGCTTGCGACTGAGACATTCACTGCGTATTACTTTATTTTTGCCGATGGTTTAATTATCTCACAGGTTAGTGTGTGATAAAATCGTTTTTTTCTTTGTCTCTGATCCATCTTTCTCAAATCGGTAGTACTTATACTACCGCGCTCGTAACAACAACTTCGATGAATCTGTACATAAGCCTACGAATGGTTATCAAAGCGTGCTACAAATAAACTCAGAAGATGGAACTTCCAGACCGGGTATGGGAACGAGTTTTTGTTTTCAAGCAGAAAACTCCTTGCTAAGTTCAGGCATTGTTGTTTCCAGCGGATCTTCCGACGCCTGGTCATGCAAGCAACAGCAAAGGAAAGAAGAAGCAGGATTCTAATCGCCAGAATCAGCAAGTGCTCCAACATTCCAACGGCAGCCAGCTTGGTATTTTAGCTAGAGGGGAACGGTTCCAGGATTTCGAGGAAGAAAAGCTGCAGCACCTTAAGTATCAAGTTGCCAAAGCTTCACAGCAGCATGCGTGTCCTTCTCGGCGCCAGTTACGAAGAGTTGTGATGGAATACGGGCTGGAGTACGGGCCTCCATCCATGTCCAAGTTCACCACACAGCAGGCGTCGCGATTGCCAAAACTTGATCTAAAGCGCACAAGCGGGAATAACAAGACCTTAAACCCGGGCTTGAAGAAAGCGCTATGCTTGGCTGGTACGGTAATGGCAGGAATCCCTGGAGGCGATGCTCTCCAGGCAAACCGGAAGCTTTTGAGGCATTGTAGTGAGAATCAAACCCAGAGCAGGCTCCAATGGGTCAAGCAAACTGGAACTTTCTTCGGGTAAGTCGTGGAGTTTTCATTTCCAGGCCTAACTTTTAGAGCTCTTCTCCAGGTGGATTTCTTCTGGACTTTACTTGGGCTCCCGGATTTCCCAGCTCGTCAAGAACAACCAGAGAAAATCAGCGGAAGGACTGTCGCTGGCGATGGTGTCGTGCGCGGTGCTCGCGAATCTCACGTATGGAGCGGCCATTTTGATGAGAGCAAAGACAATGTAAGCACGGCTTCCCGGTTTTTGTTTGTTCCGGTTTTCAGACAAACTTACTGTTTGCGTGACAGGGACGATTTGATAGGAAAAGCTCCGTGGCTTTTGGGAAGTTTGGGAACGGTGTCTCTGGACATCACCATTTTCTTACAGGTGACAAAAAATGCCTCCAGATTTGACCGCTTCTTAACGTGTTCTTTCTGATGAAACAGGCACAATACTTGAGCTCGAGGTGCTCGAAAAAAGACGACGAGCCAAACGAGACAACTCCGTTGCTTCCAGCGTAACGTCAAAGGCAAGCTTTTGGACGAGGCCCCCGTTTTTTTTCCCCATTTTTAATTTTTCTTTTGTGAATATTTTGTATGTATCGAACTCCATTCTTTGCAGTTTACAGGCTTGTGCACAAAAATTACAAGAAAAAAGAGAGAGAAAAAAACAAAGAACATGAAATATTTTCATAGATCACTCATCTTCGTGCTTCTTGCCATCGCCCTCTTGCGACTGCTTGCTACCATCGTCCTCCTCGATCTTCTCCAGCGTCTCGCCTTTCCTGATCGCCTCCTTGCCCGTCTTGTCGATCTTGAGAAGATACTTGGGCTCCTCTGGGCTGGCCTTGAAAGTTCTAGCCCCCAATTTCCTGTCCTGGGTCAGCTTCTCCACTATGTGCCCGCGCGCTTTCCCTGCGCCATAGCTCCACGCCACGCGATCGCCCACCTCAAACTCCACCTCCTTGTGCTCTTGTTGCTCGCCCATTGTGATCAAGCACGAAGAAGGAAGAGGGGCCCTAATTGACAAGTGTCAGTTTGTCAGTGACGCCGCGTGCCAAGTGTCTTAAACCGACACGTGCTCGCACCAGAGATTTCCACGTCATCGACGTCATTTAGCTGGAAAAATAAGGGTGACACGTCAGCCTCTCTTTCTAGTATGGCGTCTCACGCTGCATCGCTCTCCATTGACTCTTGGCCGCGGAAGGACCTAGGGTTTTGCTATGGCGGTTTAGCATAGGATTTCCACGCCATTTGTCATATTTTGCGTTCTTGGACAGATCCTTGCGCCGCAAGATATTGCGCTCGTCATCGCGACGCAAGCTATCGGGGATTCCAGCTCCAATCGAGGCGCCGCCATGGCATTGGCTAGAATCAGTCGATTCCAGGTAGAATGAAGCTCCAGGTCAATGTGTTCGAGGCGAGGGGTTTGGCCGCCAAAGATCCGAATGGCTCCAGCGATCCCTATGTGAGGTTGCAGCTCGGCCGCACGAAATCCAGCACCGGCGTCATCCATGCGTGCCTGAATCCGGTGTGGAACGAGGAGTTTGATTTCCGGGTCGATGATTCCGGGGCCGAGATTTTGATATCGGTGTGGGACGAGGATTGCTTCGCGGATGATTTCCTTGGCCAGGTCAAGCTTCCAGTGTCGAAGATTCTCGATGCGGACAAGCTAACGCTGGCACCGGCGTGGTATAAGCTTCAACCACGCGGCGGCAAATCAAAGTCGGTTGTCACAGGTATGAAGAATTTTGCTTTTCACCACTGCTTTATAAACATTCGCTTCCAGGTGAGATTCTTTTGGGCTTTTCTCTATATGGAAGGATCAGCAATGCGGCCGAGGCCGATGTAGAGCCTGGCCTAAGGGATGGATTGCTGCATACTCCAAGTAGCTCCGCTCCAAGTTCTCCACGCACAAAGTCTTCTCCCGATACAGAGAGGCTTAAGGTTCGTTCTCGACTTGGTCAAAAGGTGACATCTCTCTTCAAGAAAAGTGCTAGGATCCATCCCAATTCGAATTCGTCACCCAGTGTTTTGTCGGATCAATCGACGGAAGAATGTGAAAGCGAAGAGGAGGAAGGCCAAGTCCCTCTATCCTTCTTTGAGAAAGGTGGTTTACAGCTCTCGACATCTGGCGACAGCGTGCCACCTCCATTATCGGGAGGTTTTCTAGCGAACCAGACGTATGCGACGAAGCTCCAGACTCTCAACTCGGTGCTGTTCAAGCCCCACTCTCCGTTCTTTGAGGAGCTGATTGCAGTGCAAAAGACAACCGATCTGGTGGAGGGGATGTGGAAGAAAGTTGGCAACGAAAACCCGAAACGAGTTCTTACGTACACGAAAGCTGCTACCGCAGTGGTAAAGTCGGTCAAGGCAACAGAAGAGCAGACTTATCTACGAGCAGATGATCGCGCCTACGTTGTTTTAGCGGTAGTCAGTACGCCTGATGTGCTCTACGGCAGCACTTTTAGAACTGAGGTGCAGTACTGCCTGACGCCGGTCTCCGAAGAGCGCTGCAACCTTTCCATATCATGGAGGCTCAACTTTATTCAGAGCACCATGGCGAAAAGGCTGATCGAAAGCGGTGCGAAACAGGGACTCACGGACAATTTCCGGCAGTATGTGGAGGTTCTTTCAAAGTATGTCGAGGAGGCTGGGGAGGACGCCGACCCCGCACCAGCAGAAGAGCAGGATGAACCCGAGAATGACATTAGCCTCACACAGGAGTACTTTTCCAGCTCGATATTCATCGTGGTGTCCTTGCTGTTCTTTCTGGTGGTACTACTCCACATTCAGCTTGCACAGCCAACTCCGACAGTCGGGTTGGAGTTTTGGCAACTCGACTTACCGGATACTTTTGGCGAGCTATTGACATCTGCCGTGATCACCGTCCACTTCGTTCAGCTTGGAAAAATGGCGCTGAAAAAGCTACGAGCCGCATCTTTAACAGCCGGCGACCATGGAAAGAAAGCAAAAGGTGAGGGCTGGCTCTTGACAGTGACTCTTGTGGAAGGAGAGAACCTACCTATCCGGCCAAACACAAACTGCTTGGATCCATACGTGGTATTTACATGCAGTGGGAGAACTCGAACAAGTTCTGTGAAACTTCAGACAACTAATCCAAAGTGGGGAGGTAAGTCACTTGCAACTTTTTCTTCTGCATGTTTCTCATGGGTTTTCTGAACAGAAATCTTCGAGTTTGATGCCACGGAGGATCCTCCATCAACCCTGGACGTAGAAGTTTTTAACTATGACGGGCCTTTTCCTGAAGCGGTGTCTCTCGGTTACGCGGAAATCAATTTTCTCAAACTCAGCCCGGATAATCTGGCCGACTTATGGATTCGTTTGGAAGGGTCGCATGCACAGACCTCTTACTCCCGTTTACACCTTCGGATCTTTTTGACTAACACGAAGGAGGCTGATACGTTTGTTGAGTATGTGAAGAAAGTTGAGAAAGAAGCAGGAGCGAAGGTACATGATTTGTCTTATGAAGCGAAGCTAAGACCAAACCCCTGTGCAGGTCATCAAGAGCTCGAGAAAGAACGCTTCATTTCAAAAGCTCTTCTCACTTCCGCAAGAGGAATTTCTCATTAACGACTTCGCTTGTGCTGTCAAGCGAAAGATACCTTTGCAGGTCCGTCCTTTTTTTTCCAGTTGTTCCTTACGACATTCTCGAATTACAGGGCCGCTTATTCCTCTCGCCCCGGATGCTGGGATTCTACTCAAACATTTTTGGACATAAAACCAAGTTTTCTCTTTTATGGGAAGACATAGACGAAGTCCAGGAGTTACCTCCATCGATAGCCAATGTTGGTCCCTCGATTGTGCTTTTTGCCCGGAAAGGAAGAGCTCACGACGCAAATCAAGGCTCCAAGGGCATGGACGGGAAAGGTCGGCTTAAATTTCAGTTCCAATCCTTTGTCCGCGCTGGCCCAGCGTTTAGGTACATTTCCTTTGTTTTCATTGATGATGTAAATCACTCTATTTTTTTCTCGCAGGACATTGATGGTACTCTGGAAAAATAGAGCCCTGACCCCGGAGCAGCAACTGGAAATGGTCGAAAATGTAGATACCGAAAGCAAGCTTTATGAAGATGGCGAGTTTATAGGCGTTGGGGACGTAACGCTGTCGGAGGTCTACTCCACTGTCTTGCCTTTGACGGTATGTTGGTTGGATCCTGATATCTGGATGCTTATTTCCGTTGTTCGATGCCAGGCTGCTTCCATGGTGCTTTTGTACGAGAAAGAAAATCTGGAAGAGAAAGTCATGGAAAAGCTGGGATGCATGAACTACACCGTGTCTCCCTGGGAAAACGAAGGTCCCGGCCAGAGGCGGCAAGTGAACTACAGGCTGAACCGACAGATGTGCCAATTCGGGAGCATTGTGAGTGGCGTTCAGCAGAAGGTGGTGTCGAGCAATCACTTAACTGCATCCGTGGACGAGATACTGACACTGCACGACGTCCCGTTTGGAGACAACTTCCAGGTTTTGTTATTGGCTTTCGGAGATGGTTTCTGGTTTTAAATGTGGTGTTTCTACGCAGATTCACGTGAGGAACGAAGTACGAACTCTATCGTCCAAGCCAGCGATGAGCGAGTGTCGCGTGCTTCTGGGCACCTCGTGGCAAAAAGGCACTGCGATGCAAGCACGGATTACTTCCAACGTCCAAGAGCACTTCAGCAAGCATCTAATTGAGAAAGTCAAGTTAGCTGCCAAGGAGATATCGTCCTACAAAGATCACCACTCTTATATCCTCGTTTGATGTATAGCTCAAGGTATGGTTAGAACATTTCATCCATTGCATTGGTAACGGTATTTTACTTGCGCAGGAACTCTTGGAGAAAAGCATCCCTCAAGAACGTAAGCATCGCGTTTTGGATGCTAAAATTGCTTCAATTGCTTTGTAGATGAAGTCGAGAAAACTGCGAGCGTTAATATCCTGTAAAGTTTTTTTTGTCCCGAAGGTCAGCCAGAGGAACATTCATGCTCTTTGGTAGATCTTCGTTTGATTTTTGGGAAGAACTAACCATTTTTATACAGTGTTGTCTGATCGCTCGCTACTAAATAGCTCCTGCTGCTTCTCTTCCTGGCTCACCTCTTCGTTGAGACTCTTCCAAAACCATCTCGAGAGCTGGGGATGGCTGGCGAGAGTGAGAACTGCCCTTTGAGCTTGGAGCACTGCCTGCCGTGTTGTCTCTGCCGCATTCGCCACCACTGGCTTGACTGCTTGCACTGGAACGGTCGCTCGCTCTTGTAGCATCGCTGGGAAGAGAAACCAAAGAGTTACAATCGAGCTTCGAGAGAGGATTTACGTACCAAAGACTTGAGACGCTGCGACAGCTCCCATTCGACGAATTCCCACCTCCGCAGCCTGGACTGCTCGAGCGGAGGTTCTAACACCATCGGATATCTCTTGACTGGGAGAGGTGAAAGAAAAAGAGCTGTAGTGAGTGAGTGAATGGAGAGCTTGGAGAGAGCTTGCCTCAGATCGTTAAGTTCTAGTGTGAGATCACTGATTTCCATGCTCGAGAGTCGGATTGCGCATCGTCCCGGGTAATTCTTCCCGTGCCATGTCCGAGAGCTTCTCCAGTGATACCGATGCTCGGTGAATTGCCTGAAAGGGCTATAGATCTTAGTACGAAGAAAAAAGAATCGTACTGGTACTACTGTAATTAGAGAATTTTTTTTAGTTTGCTTGCCTTCAAGGTTGGAATCGCTGCCACTAGCGCCGTAAGCAACGCTCCAACAGTCTAGAAATTTGGCTGCGATATTAGATAGATCGATCTCTGCGAATGGAACGAGAGATTCTCACCAGGCATGATAGGACGCCCAGCACCACGAAGAGCTGATCGGCAATCGAGAGCCTGTTGAATTGTCCCAGAAAATTCGAAGGCGCCAGCATCAAGGACGAAGACGACGACGCCAGGGAGGGCCTGGACCGAAGTGTGGCGGATTCGGGAAGAGACGACGATGACCTCCCGTCTAACGATGGAGAGGAGGCCCGCGACTTGAGAAATCTGATCGATACTCCCCCGGTAATTGCTACTGGCAACGAGAAGGCTCACCCGGCTGCCGGGATTTCGGAGCTGGATCGAAAATGCAGGGAATGCCGGCGCCGCTGGAGGCCTGTG
>NW_003314320.1:769965-841798 GCF_000143415.4 Selaginella moellendorffii
AGAGAAAGAGAGAAAGAGAGAGCGCTATCGGCTCATGGAATGGATCGATCCTTCTTGCGTGTTCCAAGCCCTGACCTAAAGAAAAATGAGAAAGAGACTTGTGCTTAGCGCGTATTTCCATTCTCATGGCTCCAAATAAGCCACGCTCCCTACCAGGGCTTAGCTAGGGTTTTAGAAATGGGGACGCTTGTTGCGACGATCGTCGCTCCATCTGCTCTCGCGCCTCGCGCCACCGCTTCCAAGATCTGCTGTGGCGCTGGGAGCGTGGATTCGAGCAATGCAGCCTGTTTGAGGAGCGACTCTAGCGTGGATTCGCGGAGCGGGGGCGGGGATTTGCGATTTCGGACCGCATTTCTCCCCAGCATCAGCGTAAAGAAGAATATTTCGGTGAGAAGGCAAAGATCAAGAGCTAGGCTGGGTGTTCGTGCTATTGCATTGAAGCAGTTAGAGCTAGGAGCTCCACCACCAGATTTTGAGGTACCGGGAACAAACGAAAATCCTTGCTGATCTTTGTGAATTGTTCTTTAGCTTGGAGAGCCCGCGACTGGCAAGGAGTGGTGCCTCAAAGATTTCCAGCAGTATCCAGCTCTTTTGGTAAAGCTTTTGTGGCTTGTTCTTTCGCGTGACAAACTTTCGTGCTTTACAGGTGATGTTTATTTCGTATCGCTGCCCATTTGTAGTGTTTTTGAGATCTGCTCTCATCCAGCTAGTGGAAGAGTATATGGAGGTATGTTTGGAACTTCTATCGTGGTTCTCATAGTGGAAAAATCTGCGCAGAAAGGTCTCGGGGTCGTGGCTATATCGCCGAATTCTGTCGTAGTTTTTCCAGAGGTAAGAAACTTTTTGGAGTCCTCTTTCTTCATGTCTTTGGCTCCTTCGTCATTTTAGGACGGACCGGCTGAGATGCAAGAGGAAGTCGAGAAGTACGGCTACAAGTTCCCCTATCTCTACGACGAGGTTGGCTGCTAGTTCTTTGTTGATTAAAGCTGTGTTTTCTTTTTGGTTCCAGACTCAAGAGGTTACTCAAGCGTACGCACCACTTGGCACTCCCGATTTTTTTGTTTTCAGAAAGGTAAAGTCAAGCAAATGCTTTACGTCTGATCGTTGCTTGCATCACCAGAACGAGGAGCAAAAGTTTGAACTCGCGTATCACGGCCAGTTTGACGACGCAAGGGACCACAACCCAAACAAAATTCCCATCACTGGAAGGTACTAAAAATCAAAGGTAACGAGAAATCTTAACGCTCGTTCTGGCACAGGGATTTGAGATTAGCACTAGATGCGGTTCTCACGGGTAAACCGGTCGATCCACACCAAAAGCATAGGTAGCGTCGGCGTCTGGACTTGGATCTTTCATCCATCTCTCTTTTTGTTGTGCAGTATGGGCTGTGCCATTCAATGGCATCCACATCTCATCCCAAAACTCTATCCAAAGCCCAAGTTGGAGAAAGACGACACCAATCTTCTTTGGCATGCCTGATAAGATCACAACAGCGATGCAGAGAGGTAGTTTGCATTGACGATACCTTTTTGACAATATCAGTGAATTGCAGGCAGAAACTTCCAACTTTTTATGGTTCCGGGTGCCATTTGATACTACATCCCATGCTGAAACAGGTACGAGTGAGACGAGGGAAAAAGGAAAAAAATGAGAGAACGAACCTGGGTTTTTGCAAGGGACTCACGGGTCTTCCTGAAAGCACACAGTCGATAGCCATTCTCAAATCTCTGCATTAACATGAGTGTCACAGTGAAAACGATCGACTGATAGTCATTGCAAACCTTCCAGTGACTGGCCTCCCATTGTTGGGACGAGAATCATCGAACTGGCCGTGATAAGCTAATTCGAATGGCCTCCTTCCATCCTGAATGTGCCACTAGAGTGTGTAGGAAAACTTCCTTTTCTCTCTTTGAGCTAAGAAATACCTTCTTGAACAGGAAGAACTCTGGCGTGCATACTGCTCCAAACGCCCGTGCAGCCTCTTGTGTCTGGAAGGAAGATCACGATCACCACTTTGGAAAGTTAAGGAAGGAATGTGATGCTCACTTCGTCGTAGAGGTATGGGAACTCGTATCCAAGCCTCTTCGCTTCCTCTGCCATCGCCGCTGGGCCGTCCTGCGAGCTCGCAAAACTCGATTCATCGATCCAAGCAAGTATCGCAGACTGTAAACACCTGAGGATGTGTTCTCACTGAATTGGAAGAGATGCCAACAACACTGAGGCCTTTCTGTTCCATGCAAGAGAGTAAGAAAAAAAAAAGTCTTTGGACTGAGGAGAAAGAAACGAAGAAATGTTTTTCATACGTACTCTCATGTACTGGTTGGTTAGCGTCACGATCCCTGGCTTGAGATGGATGACGAATGGGCAATGGTTGCAAATAAACATGACCTGGATGGAGAAGGATAAGGGAGCAAAAGATTCTTCCAAAATTCTTTTAGCTATGGTGCTGCTATATACCAGTAATCCGGGAGCTCCTTCAAACTCGTCAAGCGACCATTGTTTCGCAGTCAGAGGCTCAACCAGCTGAGAAAGAAAGGCCTGTTTAGCACAGAGATAGAAAGAAGTATTTACCTGGAAATCTGGAATGCGAGTAGTCAGCTGCAATTTCTTGGCCTCCGTGCGCGCGGCTCTCACAACAATCCTCGGTGCCGTGAGAAATCTACCGCTCTTCGTCGGGGAGAATGCGCCGATCGAGCCCTTGAAGCTGGAAAACGTGGAAAACCTCGCGGCCATAGAAACTGAGGAGCTGCAATGCCTCAATCACTATTTCAAATAAGTTTTTACAAAACTCTGTAACCTGAGAAGTTCTTGTAGCTTTCTCAGTGTAATACTTACACAATTATTCTGATAAAATAATATACAAAGATTTTAACTATCGTTCACTTCCCATTTTGGCAACGTTTGAGGCCTGACTGAGGGAAATAAAATGTGTTATTCGGTGGGGTGAGAGAGGCTTGAACTCTCGACCTCAGGATCACTCAAGAGCTATGAGACCTACGCGCTGACCAACTGCGCCACCACCCCTGTTATATCTTATCGAATAACAGGTTCCACCAACTTCATAATATAGCTCCTTTCGTATATATGATTCTCTTTTGCTTCCAAACTTAATTCCAAAGCGGGGATTTGGTTAGTTTTTTTTCTTGGTTTGTATTTCTTCATATTTTCTGCTTCAAGCTTGCTGCTGCCTGATTGAGCGATCCAATCATTCTTTGCGGCTGTCAAAGAAGACAATTAGAATTGAGAATGTATCATCGAAAAATTCAAATTCGCTCAATTTTAATTATTTTTAGTTTTTCTTGCTTGACTTTCTGCCTTTCTTCTAGAATTCTCTGGTTAAAGAAAAAGAAGACTTTTTTAGAAATCTAGGATGAAGGCATAGATGAATTTAGTCATCTGGCGTGGTATAAAACGCAAGAAAATGCCACAGATTAAAAGCATCAATCCATCAATTCTTCTAAGAAATGGCAGTGTTCTTGTCAGCTGTGGTTCTCTCCTTGTGCTTGTTGTCATCTCATGCTAGTCTTCTCATAAAGTACGGTTCCACCACAGTCAAGGAGAACAGCTTCCTCCCATTGCACATGACTGACAGGGCTCCCACTATTGACATCCAAGGATATGACGACCTTCGCGGTTTACACCCTTCTTACTTCTCAGTGGTGATGTTCACCTGGTTGGACATGATTGGATTCCAATTCTATGAGTCCTACATTACCTACTGGGTAGCAAACATTCCAGCAGGCAGCTTTGGTAAGAAACCGAGTTCCATTTGAGTTTGCAAGACTTTTTGGTTGGAATTTTGAGGTTGATTGATTTGGCTTTGCAGGACCCGGGAAGGGCAAAGTTGTCTTGCCTTACATGTCTCCTTTAGCCACCAACAAGTTTTTGCAATTCAGTGCACAGAACAACTCGTACTCTTTTGCGCTTGTTCCACAGGGAAGTAACTTGGTGGGGCCAATCTTGGACAACCGTAGAAGCCCTGCGCTGGCAAAGACCCTCCAGCATTACAACTGCACTGGAGACTTTATCGAGATCATCGACTTCACCACCTCGACCTCTCAAAGCTAAATAGTTGATTTTTAATAATATAAGAAATCTGTTTTTCCGAAGACCAGAACTTCATGATACATCCAAGAGTTTGAGGGCGTGCTCGACATACCCAGAGCTGGCACAGCATGAGTTCCAGGTAATGACAAACACACTAGCAGAGTCTTAATGAGTTCCAGGACACCAACGTGTTAATAACTCTTGAGCATGAGATCCACCATTCCATATGGACCGAGTTTTTTGAGCATGAGACCCGTCCAGCGATTCCATTTCACCATTTGATCTAAGTGTTTCCTCGTCTTGATGATATGAAGAAGGGCTGGGTCGCCACTGATGACAATGGTGAATAACAAAAATAAAAACGGGTTCCATCTCAACCACTTTGCGTACTCCCACCAAAGTCTTTGGAATCTTTGGTGTTGTAAGCTTGTCTGAGGACAAAGCTGATAGGAAAAAACCATGAAAAGGGATATGAGGCGGGATCAACCTGTTCTTAACATAGATAAAGTTTTTAAAAAAATAGACAGAAATAACAACAATGATTAAAATTTGTTATGTGTTGCATATTGTTATTTCTATTTATTAATCCAATTGATCAAATGAAAATTTATATTATAAACATGTTTATAATTTATAAACACAAGAATATTAACAAACTTATTAAATATCAGTAAACTAGAACATACTAGGAAGTGTTTATAGATTATAAATATTTTTAAAAATTATAAATAAAAAATTAATCTAAATGAATAACAACCATTAGATGGTAGAATATCCTAGAATATCCAAGCATATTTTAAATATATCCACTACCATACAGTTTGGCTTAAGTAAACCAATAAAATCAAACACTGTGAGGGCCAAGTGTATGGCTACGATGCCGTATACTAATATTAGCGTAGTGGATTTTGGTAGCCATCGGATTGATTTCAATCCGGACCACTCGCTCCTGTATATAAGCTAGGGTTTTTGGGCTAATTGATATGCACATTTCTGTATTCCCTTTCCGTATTCCATGCACTCACATTGGTGGAGGTGAGGGGCACTTTTGATTGTCCCTGGGGAGTGCTTGGATTTGGGATTTTAGTTTAGATCTAGCTTTTTCCATTTCCTTTCTTTTGTTCTTTCTTTTCAGGATTTTGGTTTCGATCTAGCTTTTTGCATTGTCTAGATCTACCATTTCTTTCCAGCTTTTTTGTCATTTCTCTTCTTTTACTCTTTTTTTTTCGTTCATCTTCATGGCCGATCCGCAATCTCCTCCTTTGACTTTAGAGCAGCAGTTGGTTCAATTGCTTGATGCTATGCGCTTGCAATTGAACAATCAAACTCAGTTGATGGCGGCGTTCACGGCACGTGGTACAACTCCTCCTGCTCTTGGTGCCAATCCTCGCGTTCGGCCGGAGTTCTTTCGCGGGAACCCTGGGGATGATGTGTACCATTGGTTTGATCACTTTACGGTGATTGCCACATATCATTCTTGGGATGATGTTCGACGGTTGCGTGAGTTTCCCATGTGTCTCCAAGGGACGGCGTTGCAGTGGTACAATGGTTTGAGCGTAGCTACTCGTGGGGATTGGAGTGTTCTCCCGGACGTCTTCAAACGCGCCTTCGGACATGCCGATGATTGTGATGATGCTTTCCAACAATTGCATCGTCTTCGCCAAGGGCCATCGGAGTCGGTGATGCAATTTAGCGTTCGTTTCCGAAGTCTTTTGCTTCGTGCGGAGCCAAATATGTCGGAGCGGATCAAGCTAGGAATGTTGTGGCCAGCACTTCATCAAGATCTTGTCGGACTTGTGCATGCACTTGCTCCTGCCACCCTTGACGATGCTCTTCGCTTGGCACAACGTTATGAGACGTCGCCTCTTCCACTTCTCGCTACACGTCCTTCCGCTCCACTTCCTATGGGTGATGGTCCTGTTCCAATGGAGGTTGATGCTGCTGCTGCTCGAGTCCAAGGACAAGCGCGAGGACGTGGTCGTGGCCGTGATGTTCGCTGCTGGGCGTGTGATGAAGTTGGTCATACTTATCGGCGTTGCCATCGTTTTCCGGATTGGCGACCTCCATTTCCTGGGTGGAGACCTTGGCGTCAGCAACGTCCCCTGGGTGCTGCTGCAGTGGAAGGTCTGGACACCGAGATCCATCCGGGAAACGAGGAGTCGCGCGAGTAACGGAGGGACCTTGCGTAAATAAATCAGTGACCCCTCAATCTTTCTTTCGGGAGTATTATTAAGGGGTTCACTCGGCACCAGTTCATCCAGTGTTTACTTTCCAAGCTCGTTTTTATAACAAGAAGTCTCCTATTATTCTCTCCGTGTTGGTTGATACAGGTTCGAGTTTATCTTCTATTGCTCGACCTGTTGCCACACGTTGTCGTCTACACTTGCGTCGTGCGGTAGAACCAGTTTTCATTCTTTATGGCAACGACCGTACACATGCATGTACACGGGATGAGGTGGACCTGGTTGTGCGTGTGGGCGATCTCGAGCTTGAGTTGCAGTCGTTGCGGGTGGTGCCGAGTCAAGCTTTTGACCTCATTCTTGGTATGGATTGGTTGCAACGCAATCACGCCAAGTGTGACTTTGAGGCTTCTCCCCCTTGTCTCATACTTCCTTATGTTTCATCCATTCCTCTCACTTCCATACCTCTTTGTCCCTCTACTTCTACCTCTGCTTCCATTATTTTTGTTTCCCCACTCTTTCCTTCTGTGTTTCCATCTTGTTCTGCTTTTCCCTTTTCCGATCCCTCCGACGATTTTTGTGTTGTAGCAGTTGACCGGCTCATGAAGGAGTATTCTGATCTCTTTGAATTTGACCTATCGTCTGGGGCCAAGATTGCCACACGTCATCCAATTCCAACTGGGGATGCTCGTCCAATCAAAGTTCCTGTTCGTTGTCGGTCACCTAAGGAGATCAAAATTTTACGAGCAAACATCAAGGAAATGTTGAAAAAGGGTGTTATTCGGAAGTCGCGGAGTCCTTGGGCATGTGAACCTCATCTTGTGACGAAACCTGATGGGAGTATTCGTTTCTGCATCGACTATCGTCTGTTAAACGAAGTGACGATCCCAGATGTGTATCCTCTTCCTCACACTACTGATCTCTTGGATCATCTGGGGCGAAGTCGTTGGTTCACCAAGCTAGATCTTGCTTCTAGGTATTGGCAAGTACCGATGGCCGAAGAAGATATTCCTAAGACTGCTTTTCGTACACCATTTGGTTTGTACGAGTTCTTGGTGATGCCGTTTGGTTTGAACAATGCTCCAGCAACTTTCCAGCGGATGATGGATGAGGTTCTTTGCGATATGCCGGAGGTGACTGTTGACTTCATTGATGATGTCTTGATCCACTCGGAGGGGACGTGGGAGGAGCACGTTCGTGATGTTTGTAAAGTGTTGGATCGGCTACGCGACGTTGGTTTAAAGCTGAAGCGGTCGAAGTGCGTGTTTGGGTCCAAGGACACAACTTATCTTGGGTACCGTATTTCTCGTGAGGGTTTGCAAGTTGATCCTGACAAACTTGTGGCTGTTCTAAAGTTCCCTACTCCGAAGTGTGTGAATGATGTGCAGCGCTTTTTGGGTAAGGTGCAGTATCTTGGTCTTTTTGTGGATCATCTTTCCAATCGCACTACACCATTGCGAGCGTTGTTGAAGTCATCAACGTCATCTTTCATCTGGTCTCCGGATTGTGAGCGGGCGTTCGTGGATCTCAAGGAGCTATTGACAACTCCTCCGGTTTTGGCATATCCTGACTACACTCGACCTTTTATTTTGCGCGTGGATGCTTCTGACATTGGTCTTGGAGGTGTGTTGATGCAAGAGAGCTTGAGTGTGCCTGGTCAGTGCCATCCCATTGCATATATAAGCCGTACATTACAACCAGCGGAGATGAACTACTCCACAACGGAGAAGGAGTGTTTAGCAGCAGTCTGGGGTTTCGAGAAACTTCATGCATATCTACATGGTTCTCGGACGTTACTTGAAGGTGACCATGCTGCTGTTACTTCATTATTGAAGCGGAAGAACCTGGTTGGTCGTACAGCTCGATAGTCTTTGAAGCTTCAGATATATGATTTCGATGTTGTTCATCGCCCAGGGAGTTCTATGGCTGAGGCTGATACTGATGCCCTTTCTCGAGCTCCTCTTCCTTCTCCACTCACTTCTCATTATTTTGACGAACCTGTTGTTCCAGCATCTGTGGATTTTCTAGATGAGGATTCTGTGCCGTTGGTGGTTGCTGTCCTTGACATTCAGTGTCCACAGGGTGCAGAGCAAGATTTGCCTTCTCTTGAGGAGGTTCGCGAGGCTTAAAAAGTTGAGCCGTGGATTCGAAGGCTTCGAGATGGGTTTGAGAATCTTGCATCACTTGCTGATGACTTGCCTTTCCGGCATTTACATTCTCAATATCGCCTTGAAGATGGCCTTCTTTATTTTGTGGGGACGGATCCTGATGGTCATTTACGACTGGTGGTACCTTCGGTGTTTATTCCGCGGTTTCTCCATGCCTACCATGATTCTCCTGTTCTAGGTGGGCATATGGGACACCGTCGTGTCACCGAGAAGCTGCACAGGTCTTTCTATTGGCCGGAGATGTGACGTGATATTATCCGGTATGTGCGTAACTGCGTTTGGTGCCAAGCTCGTAATACTCCCCCTTGTGCTGCGGAAGGACGGTTGGAGTCAATTGCAGTTTCCCGTCCGTTTGAGTTGGTGGCGTTTGATCTTATGGGACCTTTTCCACGATCGACTGCTGGCAATGAGTATGTTATTATTGCTTCTGACTACTTGACTCGTTGGGTAGAAGTTGGTGCTCTTGCTAGCACCTCTGCAACTGCTGTTGGATACTTCCTCCTCAATCGAGTGGTGTTCCAGCATTCTTGTCCAGAGCGGATTCTTTCGGATAATGGTCCTGCATTTATGGCTGAGGTATTTCATGTTTTGACATCTCGGTTGGGGATACGCCACACTTTTACGAGTGCTTATCATCCACAATCAGACGGTCTGGTGGAACAGCTCGTTCGGACATTCAAAGGGATGATTTCGAAGTATGTGAACTTTCAGCATTCAGATTGGGATGGTTATTTGCCGTCTCTTCGGTATGCCTATGTCACAGGGGTGCAGAGTTTTGTTGGTGCTTCACCATATAAACTTCTATATGGTCATGATCCAATATTACCAACAGAGTTGGGTTTACCTTCGCGATTGCCACGAGCTCCTAATGCTAGGTCATGGGATCAGTATTTGACAAGTATTCTTCCACTTGTCTGAGCAGAGTCTGCCGAACACTTAGGCCGTGTACAAGTGGGACAACAACGGCGCTACAACTCCCATCATCGTCCACCTGTGGAGTACAAAGTGAATGATTTGGTGTTAGTTCGTTTTCCCCATCTTACGGTACGTGGTTTATCTAAGGGGCTCCTTGCGCAGTGGAAAGGACCGTATCGGGTGTTGCGGCAAGTTGGACCGCAAGTTTATGAGGTTTGGCATGACGTTCAGCAAGCCGATCCTCCAGAGATTGTGCATGTGCAACGGTTAAAACGCTTCATACAAAGGGATCAGGAGCAGTTAATACCGTCTACAGATCCGCCGATGCCTCCTCTTGACGTTCCTCCAGATCCCGGCCCATCTACAAGAGAACCCTGACGGCTTTCCATTATTCCGAGAGGAGGGGATGATGTGAGGGCCAAGTGTATGGCTACGATGCCGTATACTAATATTAGCGTGAGCATGGTAAGATCGTTGACATTCAGGACATCACAAACCCGTTGCTATATGTGATTGGTATGTGGTGTTTACTCTCAATGAAGGTGACCTCGTGCTCGAAAAATTTGTGGCTTACAATTGCAATACTAAAATCTTGCAAACTTTCCTGCGTAGTTGTCAGGAATCCCCCAATTCTTGCCACATTCCTAACTCTCACCAGATTCCTGACCTGCAGACCACATTCCTGACTCTCGAGACACTTCCCTATTCCTGACTCTCGAGACACTTCTCGATTCCTGAGTCTCGAGCCACATTCCTGATGATGATGTGGCGCCTCCTCGACCTTAGCTATATTTAGGCCGTCCTCTATCCAAGAGTGGTGGAGCTTCATCAACCTATAGTATATATAGGTTAGCCTTGTTCCATTTCTCCACAATCTGAATCAACGCCAGTCTAAGGCCTTTTCTTTGTTTTCACTAGTTTTTCTCTTTGTCTTTTTGCATTTTCCAGTCTTGATCTTGTTAGGGGTCTTGACAGTGGTCTTGACAGTTTGATTCAGATTTGTGTTTTTTCGTTTTTTGATTTTTGTTTTGATTGTTTGATTACCTTTGCCTTTTTTTCCCCCTTTTTTTCTTTCTTCTTGCCAATGGAGTCTCCAAGCCATCCTGATTTCTTTGCTGAAGTCCTTGCAAAAATCCAGTATGAGAATACCGAGCTGAAGGCGACCCTTCTTCACATGCAGCAGGAGCTTGCTTCACTTTCGGCTCAAGGATCCAGCAAAGTTCCTGAACCGAAGGTGAGCTTCCCAGCGAAATTTTCAGGCAAGCGTTTGGAGCTTCGTGGATTCCTGAACCAGATGGAGTTGATCTTCGCACTTCAACATCGGCGGTACCCTACTCCCGAGTCTCAAATCGGCGCGATTGGGACGTTGCTCAAAGGTGCAGTTTTGTCATGGTTTTCTCCTCTTCTGGAGAAGAGCATGAAAGGGGTTGTGGTTCCAGAGTTGATGGATCTTCAATTGTTCAAAGAGAAGCTCGAAGCATGTTTTGGCGAGACGGATCGGGTTCGGGCTGCTACCACAAAGATGAGACGTCTCTCTCAGGGGTCTCGTCCTGCCTCGATCTACGCTGCAGAGTTCCAACTCCTTGCTTTGGACACTCAGTGGGATGAGCGGGCCCTGATTGACCAATTTCGTTTCGGCCTCAATAACGGTGTCAAGGATTTGTTGCTCACCATGGAGGATCCCAAGGACCTGTCGGATGCCATCAACAAAGCTGTTCGATGTGACAATCGTCTCTTTGAACGTCGTCAGGAAAGTCGCCGCGCCGCTGTTTTTCCGTCCCAGACTCAGGAATCCCAGCTTGAGTCTTCGGGGCATACTCCTGAACCTACTGCTCCGGTTCCGATGGATACTTTTGGTACTCCCCGACTCATTAGAGGGAAGTTGAGTCCTGCAAACAGAGTAGGAGCTGTCTGTTTGGACTCCCCGAATAAAAATCACTTTTCTTCTTTATCAAGCTCCTCACCACCTTTCATCAAAGCCACCACCAATTCCCGCAACTTCCGCGTCCCATGTCTCCTTTCTTTCACTGGACAATCAGGACTCAAGGCTCTGGCGTTACTAGACTCGGGTGCAACTTCCTGCTTCATGGACACGGACTTTGCTGCCCGACATCACGTTCCTCTTTCTCCTACCATACGGGATTTGAGGGTTGAAGGCATTGGCGGGCATTTTGTGTCTCCATCTTCTGGACTTAGGGAAACGTTGCCCGTTCGAGTACACATCGGGTCCACCGTCACTGATATCGCCTTCAACATCATCAACAGCAAGTCCTCCTCTGTGGTGCTCGGTCTTCCTTGGTTCCAACTACATCAGCCTCAGATCTGTTGGAAGGAATTACAGCTCATCTCTCCCACGGCTTCCCCTGCTGTTTATCGAGTCCGAATCAGGAAAAGTTCCCTAAACTCAAATCGGGGTTCTGTTCCTGACTCTATAAAGTTTTCACCCTCTTCTTTTTCCTCTCTTCCATCTTACACTGGACCGTATCCTCGTCTCATCATTCCATTTAGTCGTACGCCTCCTCCTATCTCCACAATCACTATGAAAGAACTCCTTCATGAAGAACCTCTTTTTCTTTTTGCTTTGCATGTTTCTCCTGTCAGTCTTCCTGAGAAGTATCATGATTTTGGGGATGTGTTTGACAAGAAAAAAGCTAGTGTACTGCCTGTTCATCGGCCTTATGATTGTCCCATTGATTTACAGGAGGGAGCGTCACCTCCATGGGGGCCTATCTACAGGTTATCCCCGTCCGAGCTTAAGGCCCTCAAAGAGTACGTGGATGAGAACCTTGCCTCGGGCTACATTCAGCATTCGCAGTCCCCGACTGGAGCACCTGTCTTCTTTGTCAAGAAGAAGGATGGGAGCTGCCAAAGTCAAGACTATTCTCAAATGGGAGCCTCCACAATCAATGTCGGATGTTCAGGTTTTCCTTGGCTTCGCCAACTTCTACCGCAAATTCATTGATCACTACTCTGACATTGTCCTTCCTCTCACACATCTCACTCGCAAGGATGTTCCCTTCTCTTGGTCTGCTGCTGCCCAGCAGGCTTTCGACACACTCAAGGCGGCTTTCAGTTCTGCTCCTGTCTTGATCCATGCTGATTCCTCACAACCTTTCTTCATCGAGGTTGACGCCTCCGACTTTGCCATTGGTGCTGTGTTGTCTCAACTCGGAGCGGATCATGAACTTCATCCGGTCGCTTTCCATTCTTGGAAATTCCAGCCTGCGGAGATCAATTACGAAATCCATGACAAGGAGCTCCTTGCCATCGTGGATTCCTTTGGAGAGTGGTGCCGTTTCTTGGAGGGGGCGAGCCTCAAACAACAGTCTGGACGGATCACAAAAATCTCGAGTACTTTGCCACTTCCCGAGTTTTAAGCCGTCGTCAAGCAAGGTGGGCACAATTCCTGAGTCGGTTTGACTTTGTTATCAAGTACAGACTTGGAAAGTTTCAAGGCCTTCCTGATGCTCTTTCAAGGCGCTCCTATCTCAGTCTCAGGCCTGGTAATCCTGCCTTCGATCAACAGGATCAAGTTATCCTCAGTCCTGATCAGCTTCAAGTTATGGCAATTTCCCTGGCCCCTCAGGACTCCTCCTTGATGGATGCAATCAGAAACGATCTTCAATCTGATGATCTCGCTAGCGACATCTTCCCCCATCTTCAGGCTGGACACCCAGTGACTCCCGACTGCTGGCGATTTATGAGTTCGAGTTCTTAGATGGCTTATTGTACCGTGGGGAGCAACTTTACGTTCCTGAAGGTGATGCTCGAAGGTTGGTCCTGATGGCGTGCCACGATAGCCCGACTGCTGGTCACTTCGGCATTGCGAAAACCTATGAGCTAGTTGCACGGGACTTTTGGTGGCCTCACATGGACGACTACATCAAAGCTTTTGTTACCTCCTGTGACACTTGTGCCCGGAATAAGGTACCTCGCCACCTTCCTTCAGGTTTGCTTCGTTCCCTTCCGGTCCCTTCAGGTCCTTGGGAATCCATCTCCATGGATTTCTTGAGTGATCTTCCGAGTTCTGGAGGCTTCAACAGCATTTTAGTCGTGGTGGATTGCTTCACAAAGATGGCGCACTTCTTGCCATGTACCAAGGAGTTTTCGGGCGAGGACATGGCAAAACTGGTATTCAGGGAAATTTTCCGACTTCATGGGATTCCTACAGATGTGGTTTCGGATCGGGGGCCTCAGTTCATCTCTCATTTCTGGCAACGGTTTTTGCAGCTGCTTGGAGTGAAGGCCAACCTCTCTTCGGCATATCATCCTCAAATTGATGGGCAGTCCGAGCGAACGATTCAGACGTTGGAACAATTCTTGAGGTGCTTCATCAACTATCATTAGGATAACTGGTTCGATATCCTTCCCCTTGCTGAGTTCTCCTATAACAACTCTGTTCACTCCTCTCTTCGAGTTTCCCCCTTCTTTGCGAACTCTGGCCGAAATCCCCGATTCAATCTCTCACTTCCTTCTCCATCTGAATCCTCTCGTTCAAATCCCCGCTCTGAGGCATTTATCTCCAACCTCCAGGAAATCCACAACTCCATCTCCTTCCACCTCCATCGTGCTCAGGAATCTCATAAAACATTTGCCAATGTCCATCGTCAGGATTGTCCCCTTTACAATATCGGGGATAAAGTCTGGCTCCTCGGGCGAAATATCTCCACCACCAGGCCCTGTCCAAAACTCGATTTCAAACGCCTTGGTCCTTTCCCTATCACTGCCATCATTAATCCTGTGACTTATCGCTTTGCACTTCCCTCCTCATATCAAATTCACCTTGTTTTTCACTCCTCTCTCCTTGAGCCTTATATTCCCAGTCCTATTCCAAATCGGGTCATTCCTCCGCCTCCACCAGTGCAGCTCGAGGATGGGTCTGAGTACGAGGTTCAGGACATCCTTGATTCCAAGATTTCACGGTCTAAACTCTACTATCTGGTGGACTGGAAGGGTTACGGACCTGAGGAACGCACTTGGGAACCTGCGGACAACCTGATTCATTCCCCTGACCTTGTTTAGGACTTCCACCGCTGCTATCCTTCTCGTCCCAGTCCTCATTCTTTTTCTCCATCTCCCATCCCTCGCCGCTCATCTCATCCTCCTCTTCGTTCTCGTTCACATCCTCGTTCCACTCGTTCTTGAGGAGGGGGTGCTGTCAGGAATCCCCCAATTCTTGCCACATTCCTAACTCTCGCCAGATTCCTGACCTGCAGACCACATTCCTGACTCTCGAGACACTTCCCTATTCCTGACTCTCGAGACACTTCCCTATTTCTGACTCTTGAGACACTTCTCGATTCCTGAGTCTCGAGCCACATTCCTGATGATGATGTGGCGCCTCCTCGACCTCAGCTATATTTAGGCCGTCTTCGATCCAAGAGTGGTGGAGCTTCATCAACCTATAGTATATATAGGTTAGCCTTGTTCCATTTCTCCACAATCTGAATCAATGCCAGTCTAAGGCCTCTTCTTTGTTTTCACTAGCTTTTCTCTTTGTCTTTTTGCATTTTCCAGTCTTGATCTTATTAGGGGTCTTGACAGTGGTCTTGACAGTAGTGGATTTTGGTAGCCGTCGGATTGGTTTCAATCCGGACCACTCGCTCCTGTATATAAGCTAGGGTTTTTGGGCTAATTGATATGCACATTTTTGTATTCCCTTTCCGTATTCCATGCACTCACAACACAAATTTGTTAAAACAAAAAATATTGAGAAAATAATATATATTTATAATAATAAGGGGGAGTTGCCAAACTTTTTGGGCACCAAATCTAGCCGTTGGATGGGGGTAACTATCACAGTGTTATTTCCTTAACCAAATTTTAGCGAATAACTACATTAATGTTTGCTCTCAATCAATGGGAGATGGTTAATTGCCTGGGGTGAGAGAAGAAGGTGTTGTGATGCATGTTACATGCAAAGTGTGACTGGTATGGGCACTTAACCTTTTGTAGTGGAGACTCACTATTGTGTCACCTTCCTTATAATAAATTTGATAATTTCCTTTGAGGAAGCACATTTTTATAAATAATTTTTCTTTCAAAGTGAAATTCGATATTTGTTATTTTGATATTATTCCAATCTAGTTTTCAATTTAACAAAATTATGATAATCAAAACAATGAGCATATGATCCACATTTACTAGATGGTTAAAGTTGGCACTTAACATAACTAGATGAGCTATTGCCCAGCAAAGGGAAGTTCAAGGGTACTTAATCTATCCTAGGGGTTATAGTGGTGTAGTAGAGTTTTTGAGCTAGCTTGGGGGTGGTTAGGTGGTGAGGAACCTCAATAAAAAGTGTAACATAGTCTAAAGAGACAAAATCTTTGTCTTTTAGTATTGAATTTTAATATTGGTATTAGAGGAGTTGGTTGCAATGGTCAACCAAGATGAACATTGAAATCCTATTATTGATGGTGGTGTTGATGATAGTACTAACGGAGTTATAGAGGTTTGGACCATTCAAAGTGTTGTTCATGAGTTGCAAGCCCTTAATCAAAATCAACAAAAGATGTAAATGAAATGCATAGTAAGTAAAACTTCCTTGGTGGATTGACTCAAGATTTCAACTTTTTCCAGTGATGGTGGTGTGGATGAGTGTTTGGTTTAACTAGCTAATGAAAAGAAGTTTTTGGTTGCTAGAGAAACTCTAGATATAAAAGCTTTAGTATTGCGAATAAAAAACCATTAATATCTACCATAAATGAGTTTGAAGTTATTTTTCATTTATGTTTTGCCCTTCATTATGACATAGAGAATGTTTGCACCAAACTTTGACATTTCCAGTAATGGAAAATAACACTTAGGGACTATACTCACTTGATTAGTCATGTTTCAACAAAGGATTTAGATCAAAATAAGTCCTAGCCTTCATAATGAGAATATGTGACAACACTTGCGTTATTTCTTAGCCTATAAAGAGTTTGGAGGAGTTATTTGATGTGGCTCGTCAACTTGATAATGATAATCACAAGTCTTGCAAATGTTTAAGAAATCCTTTTGTTAAGAATCTTTGTGATAATTGCCGTGGACATAAGGATGGGAACAAACATCACAAGCTTGGCTACTTCAAATGCAAAGGGGTCAAAGAAGCAAATGTTCTTTGTAAAGAATTATTAACAAGGTTGTTATCATTATGGTGAGCTTGGACATTACAAAATTGATTGTCCACAGCTAAAGAACAAGCAGTAGAGCAAAAAGAATGGCCAATCTTCTATTGATGGTAAGTCAAATATTAAAAAGTTGCAAACTTTACAACATAAGGATGATGGGGGAAACCATTTTAGTCGAAGAAAGAGACTTTTGATCGTGGCTTATTAATTCAACTATGTGTGGAACAAGATGGAGTTTGAAGACATTTATACATCAGCTTTAATGCTAAAGGGCATGTTTCGTGGCAGTCCAATGTGGATTTTATTAGATAGTGGGAGCAATAATAACTTTATTTCAACAAAGTTTATTAAAGAGTATGGCCTAGTGACATGAGGAGTTCTTCCATACATAGTGGAAAGTGCAACTACCCTTGCTCAACATTTTGATGGTTGTGTAGAGAGGTTTGAAATGTTAGTTGGCAAAACCACACTTGTGGAGGCTTTTTATTTCATGGATATCCATCATATAGATTTCATTTTTGTGATGTTATGGTTGGTGAAGGTGGATCTAGAAATAAAGTGGGGTATTAAACATGTCTTGTTAAAGTATAATAGCATTAGTTTGGAGAGGGAATTCAGTCTTCAGTTGTTATATTTTTTGTTACATCTTTGAAGTGAGTTTTTCATAGACATAAACTTTCTAGTTACTTACTATTTGTTTATGACTTAAGGGACCAAGGCATGTGTGGGGGAGAGGTCACAATTGTAAAGAACCAACTCCCTGAAGTGTTGTAGGCTAAAGGATCCTTAAAAGCATGACCGAAATGATAAAGAGTTCATCGGATGAAACTGAGTCTAAAATCAAATTCGAGACCGACTTTAAAACGAAGCTCGAAACTAAAATCGACTCCAAGACCGAGTTCAAAACTGAGTTTGAGACCGAGTTTGAGATCCGAGATCGGGTCCAAGATTGAGTCCAAGATTGAGTCTAAGACAGAGTCTAAGGTCAGGTCCAAGATCGAGTCCAAAATTGAGTCTGAGATTGAGTCTGAGGTCGAGTCCAAGATTAAGTCTGAGATGGAGTTTGAGATAGAGTCTAAATACTAATATAGATTGTGGGGTGAAAGCCCAAAGCATGTGTCTCCTAGGGGGGGCTACAAAGGGTTCCAAAAGTATAGTAGGGATAGTGAAGTCCAAGAATCAGTTTTGAAGGAATTCTTTAGTGGTGCTTCCAAACTGACTTGAGGTTGAGGTTGGGTTTAGAGTGGGAGTGAGCATGGACTTGGGTGGTGTTGGAGGGGCCACTCAAGGAAGTGCTCAAGAGCAACTTTTACTAGAAACCAGCTGCAATGCTCCTGACTCATATAGAGTGTTGCCCCACTTAAGTACCTTGTGGCTCATTGGTCCTCACCCTTTTTAGGGGCTTGAACCTTTTATTCAGGATGGAAGTGGGGGAGTAGAGATACCTATACCGGGCCATTAGGCCACAATGTTTCCCCTCAATGTCCTGAAGTAAGTGTTGCACCCAAGGTTTGGGATTTAGAGGGTCCCATGATCAAGTCTTGTTATACCAAGGGATGTAAAAAAGTTGGAGGCTTGATATGCTTGGTTGCTTGTGCTTATGGGGAGTGTAGCCGAACCTTAAGTTTAATTTAACCCAAAGAGGGGGATTATGAGAAAATTTGGGAATTCGTGAATGGATGACTAATGCTTTATTGCTCGTGCAGTGAGTTGCTAAAATCAAGTAATACCAAGTAGGAGTTGGTACAATAAGCAGGAACTTTGGCGAGGGAATTTAATTAAGGCCAAGGGTGTGGTGATCGGATAAATGAGGTAAGCTAGAAAATTGGAAAAAAAAAATTAATGCCTTACAACAATGTGGGATAATTTCAAGGAGTTTTTCAATGTTATGCAAAGGAGCAAAAGGTTTAATGACAAATCAAAGAGTTACTTAAGTTTAAATTTATTCAGCAAAATAAATTTTCATTTGGTGCCCCAATCTTGCTTGTGAGGGAAAAAGACGGTTTAATATAGATCTATATTGACTATTTGTAAGCTCCTGAGTTTGGACTTCCTAAGAGGTCACCTAGCTCAATACTATTTAAACCCAAAAACACTTAACCCCAAATATCACAAGACCCTTAACCAATTGGAAAAGGGGGTGCATTTTTGTTCATGGCCTTTTTTTTCTATACTTGAACCTTTATGGATTGCTTCTTGAGTCGTTCTCTTTAATTGCTTACACTACTATGCCTTAAACAAGAAAATGGTGAAGGATAAGATGTTAATGCTACATGTGGGTCATATTAAATCAATTGACATAATATGTGTAATTATTGGCTCTTCAGAAGAGTGTCACTGCCTCTAACTTGGCTAAAGCTCTTGAGTAAAGATCATCTTTAGACAAATGGGTAGACCAAGCATGTGAATTAAGATATGTTACATTATAGCATTGGTCAAAGGATCCTAAATCTTAAATTCTATTTATATCTTATACTGGTGCAATTTGCCCATAACAATAGCCAACATAGTGGAACCAAATTAAATCTTTACTTTGCCATGTTTGGAAGGCACCCTCAAATAACTGTAGAGTTGGGATTGCATTTGAGCAAGGATGTTTAAAATAAGTTTAATTTAGAAGCTAAAATCACTTTCATATGGTTTGCAAAGTTTTTCTGCTACTGAACTTTGAGCCTCAATTACTAATGATGTCTTTTGGTAAACCAAAATCAGGAAATACTTCTTCAAAGTAGACTGAACTAATTGTAAGCGATTAAATTTTCTATTCTACTTTAGTCACTTAACCACACCTTCAACCACTTGGAAGAGTCTCACTCACAACCTCCATAAGTCCTATTCCAAATTTGAGGACTTGCTAGCCTCGATAATGGCATCCATGCCACTCAATCTTTGCATTTGGTCCAAATGCTCCACGTGTCTGATCCCATGACCAACACCTAAAGGTACCACCGACATATTAGCCTGTTACGCTAAGGTTATGCTCATTCACCTTTGTCACACTGGTGATTTAACACCACCTACATCACAGTCCAATCTCTTAAAGACTAAGCCATCCGTTCATGAGTGATCATCCTAGATTCACTCTTTAGCATCCTTAGGATGCCTATAAATATAGGGAATAGCCTTCCCAATATTCTTTTTTTGGTCCCTTTCATCCACAACAGTGTTCACCAACATTGCCATTGGGTCAAAGCCCACAGGCTTGACCACTATATCCCACTGACCTTTGAGACTTCCTCACCATGTGACCATATCCTTGGTTTCTACACCAAAGGACTACTCCTCTTCCCTTCCATCGAAATAACATTTTGGAACACTATAGCCTTATGTGAGCCTTGTGGGTACTCTCCCCACTTTCTACCTTTGAGTGCCCTAGCCATGTGGCTAGAGCAAGGTTTTAATGAATCATGCCAAATATCCAAGTAGGTAGTGCCACCCACACTTGGATTTGGAGTATCAACCATTTTGATTTCCTAGGGAGCTAGAGTCGGTTCTTAAACATTTCACCAAATTACCCTGTTTGTCTATTCATATTCACTTTAACCTTGGACTCCTCAATAGATATATCATCACCCAACAAGTAGATATAACCTTCCTTGGTCACATTGGCCTTTTTTAGCCAAACTAGCTCCACTTAAATCCTCCCTCTACTATACTTTTAGAGCTCACCAAACCCCCTAGGGTTTGGGAGACAAACGCTTTGGGCTTTCACCCTTAGACTTGGACTTAAACTCGGACTCAATCTAGGTCTCAAACTCAGTCTCAAACTTGGACTTAGTTTTGGTTTCAATCTCAATCTCGGTCTCGGTCTTGGTCTCGGTCTCAATCTTGGTCTCGGCCTTGGCCTTGACCTCACACTCCATCTTGGGTCCATCTTGGACTCCACCTCAAACTCCATCTCGGGTCCATTTCGAACTCCATCTTGGATTCCATCTCGGATTGCATCTCGGGTCCATCTTGGACTCCATCTCAGGTCCATCTCGGGCTGCATCTCAAGTCCATTTTGGACTCCATCTCAGGTCCACCTCAGACTTCATCCCGAACTCCATTTTAGGTCCATATCAGGTTCATCTCGGGTTCATATCAGACTCCATCTCGGACTCCATCTCGGACTCCTTCTCAGACTCTTTTTGGGACTTGTTCTTGACACTTCCATATATCATAACACTTGGCATATGTCAATCCCTCTTGTGTCCCTTTTTAAAGATTCATTCACCAATTGTTTCGTGCTCATCTCTCGAGCACTTTGTTTAAAATTTCACTCCTACTCTTGACTTTCCAAGTCAGAGCCTTTGGTCCAAGGACTTCTGCTTCGACCACTACCATGTGGCACCCTTTTTACTCCACTTTAGGGCTTAGGGATTTTTGTCTCACACTGATCTGGCCACAAAATTTAATGAGATTCTAATGGTGTGTAAATAGAATTTGTAGGCTGTTCAAGATAGAGCAAAGAAGTTTACTAATGAGCATCACCAATTCCAAAAATATAAGATGGGTGATCTTGTCTTTACGAGAGTAATCATTTAATCAAATGAGTGGGTGCCATTGTGGAATGGGAAAAGTGATAAACTTTCTTATCGATATGCTAGTCCATATGAAGTGTTGGAGTGCATTAGTAAAGTTGCTTATCGAGTGCAACTACCAACTGGGGTGAAAATTCATCTAGTATTTCATGTCAACTAATTGAAAAATATATTATCTCAAAGTGAAGGGCCTAATGCCTTTTTGATGTATACAACTGTGGAAAATGAACCAAAAGCTTAAGTAGAGTTCCCCATAAAGGGTGATCATCAATACAATTCATCTTTAGGATAAGGACTTTGTTGGGGGGGGGGGGGGGGGGACGAAGAATTTTTAAGAGCTAACTTTAAGGAGACTAGATATTTGTTTTTTTAGCATTGGGCCTTAATAAGTTATAACAACATGAAAAGAAGAATCATGTTTTATATTTCATCTAATTAGCTGCCAACTATTAAATGTTCATGGGGGAGACATCACCTTTGCCTCCACTCCACCACCTTTGTGCTACAATCTTATAAAAGCTTTGTATGTGGTGGGTGCTATCAAAGTACATGTAGCTATCTGGACAAAGGCAAGTTCAAATATTCACCCCATAAAACATTCTCCCTATGCAGCATCCCCGAGCAGTGTTGCTAAACTTATACTTGCTTGGGTTCTTCATCATCTCAGGCCATAGTAGTTTGGCTTGACCATTGCCATTCTATCTAGGCTTTTGCACAATCCATCTAGCATCTTGTTCAAGGCAACATTAAACATGACCAACATCTCATTCGTGTGTTTGTCATATTGGCCATTCTTGTAGTTCATAGGGATGCATCCCACTATCGAGAGCCCAATGATCACAAACGTCCTTGTGTTGCAGCTGTGCATCTGCATGATCTGCTATGCAAACCTGGCCAACAAGCTCACTTGGAAGTCTATTGGGAGTAAGGTGAGCCTGTTCTTGTTCATGCTGCTCCAAAAGAAGTTATTCAGATTGTTGTTCCCCATGCCGATGTAAAAGATGGAGTTAGCAAAGAACTATGAGGTAGCATGACTACCTATCATGGCACATAGAATCTCTACCACCCTTTCAAAGTCATCAAGCTACTGGTCCATGATGAGTGTGCCATTGAGGCAAGTGGTGGGTAGGATCTCGGAGCTAGCAAATGTGACATTCACACCTAGGATCTTGTCTAGAATAATAAGGAGGAGTTGCCAAATTTTTTGGGCTGCCGGATCCAGCCAATGGCAGCCATCTGATGGGAGGGCAGGGGGGAGGGGGGGAGGGGAGGGGGAGGGGAGTAATTGTTAAAGGATTATTTTTTTAACCATGTCTTAGCAAAATAATTGCATTGATGTTTGCTCTCAGCCAATGGGAGGTTGCTAATTTCCTAGGGCGAGAGAAGAAAGTGCTATGACTCGTGTCATATGCATGTGTTGACAAGCTTCACTAGCACCAGGAAATCCTTCTCACTTTGCCAAATGTGGATGATTTGCTTTGTCAAGTTCTCAGCTTCAAAAGGGTTCTCCAGCTCAACTCCTAAACATAACACCTAAGTCCCGGCACAACAATTCACCCAATCCTTGTTGCAATGCTTCTTTCCTCTCCTACAAAGAGGAAACTTTGTCAGAGATTTGATCCAAAGGAGGAAAGATTAATGAACTTGGGCATCAGATTCTCTAGTTTCTTCTTGAGCTGCTGGATCAAAGGGACACATATTGGCCTGGTTTACGTTGACAATGCTAGACATTGGAAGGATTTTTTGTGTGAACCACCAGTAGATGAGCCAAGGCATATAGTGTGAGACACTGAAGAAGAAGTGGTCACCCAGCAGCTGCTTGTTAAACACCAATCAACCCTTAGACATGGACATGCTTAGCCAGAAGTAATTTAGCACTGGAATGATTAGAGTCACATTGGCAAGCCCAAGGGAACAAGATCACTCGTAAAAGCAAGCAAAACAAGTTTATGATCAATAAAGGAAAAAAATTGAGTAGTAAAAATTAAATTGTGTTAGTTGAGTGAAGAAGACATTATGATGAATGCATGTACTTGATGATGCATTGTTGACTAGCATTAACACTCAACCTTTTGTAGTGGAGACTCATAGGGTTTTACAATTCCTTTTAAGGGCAGAGTTCCATGTGTCCCCTAGGGGAAGTTTTTCAAGGGGGGAAACTTTTAACCCCTTGTTCCATGCACCCCATTAGTGATATGGCAATGGAATTGGGGGAAAGGAGGGAACCTAGTGTCCCCTCCGAAAATTTCTCCTAGTGCTTGGAAACTGGTAGAACAAGTCAATAAAATAGTGCCACATATAATAGTAATTATTACTTAAAAAATACAAAACAAATTTAGCTGAGTTGGCAAAACCTATACTAATCATTATATAACCTTAAATTTTTAGAAGGGGGGATTTTTTTATCTGGGGTGGAGAATTTTTTAGGTGGGGGACACATGGAACCCCGCCCTATGGACTTTAATAGTTTCTTCGGGGGAAACATATGTTTACAATTACTTCCTCAATTCATTTTTCAAAGTTATTCTAATTTTGTTTTCAGTGTAACAAAATTATAAAAATCAAAACAGTGTTTGCTAATTAGGCAACATATGCTGGGCAATAGCTATAAAAATAAGGAGGAGTTACTAAACTTTTTGGACTGTCAGATTTAGCCAATGGCATCAATGTTGACATTTGCTCTACTTTTATCCAATGGGAGGTTGCCAATTGCCTAAAGCAAGTGAAAGTATTATAACACACATCACATGCAATGTGTTAACTAGCATTGACACTCAATCTTTTGACTAATAACTAATATATATACAAATATAATGTAGTCTGTTATAGTCTTAAAACATGGATAAGTTTTTTGAGCATGAACTTATTTTTATTTTTATTATTCACCATTGTCATCAGTGCTAGCCCAGCCCTTCTTCATATCATCAAGACGAGGAAACACTTAGATCGAATGGAGAAATGGAATCACTAGGCGGATCTCTATCTCAACCATACTCCCACAACTTCATGTAAGTCTTTAGGATCACTATCCTTTTTGGTGTTGTCAGCTTGTCTTGATCCGATAAGGACAAAGCTGACAGGAAAAAACCATGAAAAGGAAGAGGAGGTGGGATCTTAACATGGATAAAGATTTTAAAAAATTATACAGAATGATAATAAAATGAAATTTGTTAGAACAAAAAATATTGAGAAAATAATAAACAAAAATAATGTAGTCCGTTGTAGTCTAGTCGGTCAGGATACTCGGCTCTCACCCAAGAGACCCGGGTTCAATTCCTGGCAACGGAAGATTTCGTGAGCTTGCATTTCATACATATCTACGTTAAATTTATGGTTTCATGATCTTGAAAAACAGAATCCAAAGCTGGGGTGAGAGAGGCTCGAACTCTCGACCTCAGGATCACTCAAGGGCTATGAGACCTACGCGCTGACCAACTGCGCCACCACCCCTGTTATATCTTATAGAATAACAGGTTCCAACAACTTTATAATATTCGTTAATTTTTACCATCTCACGCAACTATCGTGTTTCGCCTTCCCATCTCTATGACTCGAGCTTGCTCCTCCCACATCCCGGCAAATCCATAGATATTGGACATGAGCACATACGCAGCAGCGTGCTTGGGATCCATCGCCACCACCGCATCAAACGCCACCCTCGCCGCCTCCACATCCTTCCACTTGTGACACGCCCCGAGGATCGTCGTCCAAGTCACCAGGGTCGCCTCAAACGGCATCTCTCTCGCCATAGCCACCGCTTCTTCCAGATGGTTAGCTCGTCCCAGAAGATCCACCATGCAGTTGTAGTGATCCAGCCCCGGCCGGATCCCAAACACCCCAGCCATCTCCTCGAAGCACTCCTTCCCCCTGTCCACCATCCCGGCGTGGCTGCAAGCCGTGAGAATCGTCCGGAAAGTTATCTCGTCCGGTCGGATCCCCGGCTGCTCCCTCCGCATCCTCTCGAACAGCTCTAGAACTCGTCCAACGTTGCCTTGGAAGCTATACCCGGCCATGAGAGCGCTCCACGAGACCAAGTTCTTCGGGGAGATGGTCTGGAACACCTCCTCCGCCTCGCCCATGCTCCCAACCTGGCCGAAGAAATCCACCAGCGCGTTGGCCACGAATACGTCCCCCTGGAGACCCGCGCTGGAGATATCAGCCTGGATTCTTCTCCCTCTCTCCAGCGCACCCAAGCTCCCGCAGGCCTTGAGCGCAGCGACGTAAGTGAAGGCGTCCGGGACGCAGAAGCGCTGCTTCATCCGGGCGTAGAACTGGAGCGCGAGCTCGCATTCCCCAGTCTGAGCGTAGCCGAGGATCACCGCCGTCCAGGACACCACGCTGGGCTCCTCCATCCTCCCAAAGACACTGCGAGCTTCGGCCATGCAGCCACACTTTGCGTACATGTCCACCAGCGTTGTCGCCACGAACAAGTCCGACTCGTCCCCTCCCTGAGAAGCCTGCCTGTGGATCCTTCTCCCGGTCTCAAAACTCCCGGCCTTGACGAGCTTCCCGTCTAGCCCCGGGGCTTCCGCCTCTGCCTCTGCCAAGCTCGAGCAAGCCTTGAGAGCCGCAACGTAAGTCACCGAGTCTGGAACACAGCCCTCCATCTTCATCCTCTCGAAGAGCTCTAGGGCCAGGCTTCCATCCCCGGCGAGAGCATAGCCAAGAATGATGCAGTTCCATGACACCGAGTCCCGCCGTTCCATCTTCTCGAAAATCCCGCGAGCTTCCACCATGGCACCACACTTGGTGTACATATCCATCAGGCTCGTTGCCACCGCCACCTCGAGATCGTCTTGGCTCCTGGCAGCTTGCTCGTGGATCAAAATGCCTCGGTCCAGGCATCTGGATCTCACGGAAAGATCTCCCTTTTCCGCCAGGCTAGCGCAGGCCTTCAAAGCCGCTAGAAGCGTGACGCGGTTTGGAGAGACGCCTTCTTCCTCCATTGCCGCGTAGAGCTCGAGAGCAAACTCCCCATCTCCGCTCTGCGCATAGCCAAGGATGATACAATTCCAAGAGACAACGCTGTGGAAATCCATACCTCGAAACACCGCCAGAGCCTCCGCCATGCTGCCACACTTTGCGTACATATCCACCAGCGTGTTGGCCACGACCACGTTTGCGTTGTCGCCGCTGGCTACCAGATCGCTGTGGATCTTCCTGCCGCTGCCAAGGTCCCTGGAATTCTTGCAGATTTTCAATGCCGCGAGCACGAGTCCGATGCTGAACGATCGCATTCCTTGTTGCACCATTGCATTGTATCTCCGGAGGATTTCCCTGTCTGATCCAGCGAAGCGATCCTTGCGCGGAGCTCTGGCGCGGCTGTGCAACACACGAGCTATAGCCGAGGTTGGAAACAAAGGGAGACTTACATGGGATTGGAGAGCGTCGCGCCCAGCGCCATGGCCGCGCTTCCATTTAATGACTAGGGCTCTTTTTACTTCTTCCAAATAGCTAAGAGCCAAGTGCGTTGGCGCTAAAACACAATTTAAATTTCTGCTGATTGCGATGGGCGATCGATGCTCCACTGTCGCAGCGGAGGCGTATGGATCATCCCCAAGTTTCTCATCCGTGGAATCCAGTTCTCGGCACAAAATGCGAGAATTTCCCAGGACAGCGTCACGGCGGAGCTGCAAGCTTGCGCCGAGGCCAAGAACCTGCGAGAGGGGCGACGAATCCATGCCCAGATCGCGCAGAGCCCCCATCTCTCCGCCAACAATTTCGTGATGAATCAGGTGATGCGGATGTATGGCAAGTGCGGCAGCCCCGAGGAAGCGCGCGGGGTTTTCGATTCGCTCGCTTGCCCCAACCGGTATTCGTGGAACATCCTCATCGCGGCATTTTCCCAGAACGGGCATTTGGAGGAAGCCAAGCAAATGTTCGACCGCTGCCCTAACAAGGGCGTGGTGACGTGGAATGCCCTCTTCCAGGCATATGCTCAGAAAGGGCATTTTCTGCAAGCCAAGAATGCATTCGATTCCATGCCAGAGAGGGACGCCATCTCGTGGAACTCGATGCTCGCCGTGGCCTCGCACCACAATCGCGTAGAGTATGCCAAGAAGATCTTCGATTCAATGCCGGCACTGAGCGTGCGGGCGTGGAACACGATCTGCCAAGCATTTGCCTTAGCGCGGGAATTGCCCGATGCCAAAGAGGCGTTTGATTCAATGCCCGAGAGAGATGTGATCGCGTGGACGACGATGCTCAATGCGTTCGCCGAGGAATCGGAGGTGTCATGGGTTAGGTTTTTGTTCGATCGAATGCCGGCGTGGGACACTCCCGCTTGGAACGCGCTCGCGCAGGCATATGCCCTAGCCGGTGACGCCGCGGGTGCCAAGCGCGTGTTCGATTCCACGCCCCAGCGCGACGTGGTGACATGGACGGGGCTGCTCAACGCCGTCGCTCAGGGCGGGAATGTCCAGCAGATTGAGTTCCTGTTTGAGAGAATTCCATTCCGGAATGTGGTGACGTGGAATATCCTTGTTCAGGCATATGCCCACTCTGGGTATCTGGAGAAAGCCCGTGCTACCTTTAACGCGATGCCTACCAGCAACATTTCCTGGAATCTCATGCTAAACGCTTATTCCGATAGCGGCCACGCTAGCGAAGCCAAGGAGCTGTTTGATAGGATCCCTGACCGGGACGATGTGTCGTGGACGGCGATGCTAACTGCATATGCCCAGAATGGGCATCTGGACGAGGCTCAAGGGATTTTTGACACGATGCCCCGCCGGAATGTTGTGGCTTGGACGGCCATGATCACGGCGTATGCGCAGCGCGCTCGTGTGGATATATTCGAGGGAATCTTCCGGCGTATATCCCAGAGGACCATCTTCTCTTGGAACTCTATGGTGGCGGCATATGCCCAGAACGGGCACGCAGTGGAGGCGGTGATGGTGTTTAGGGCCATGGCGCTCGAGGGCATCGCGCCAGATCTCATTGGCTTCTCCACTGCGCTGACGGCGTGTAGCCATGGCGGATTGCTTGCCACAGGCTGGCAAATCTTCGTGTCGATGCGCTGTGATTACGGATTGAAGCCCGGGAAGGATCACTACCGGTGTATGATCGACATTCTTGGTAGATCGGGGAGGATTATCGACGCGGAGGAGCTGATTCATAGCATGCCCTTCCTCCCCGACGAGATCGCGTGGGCGAGCTTGCTCTCTTCTTGCAAGATCCATCGCAATGCCGCAGCTGGGGCTCGTGCGGCGGCGGCAGCGCTTCGATTTGATGCCAGGGAGCCGGCCACATTCGTGCTGATGCAGGATCTCTACGCCGCCGCGAGCATCAAGAAAGAAATCGCGGATCCCTGGATCGGGGAGATTAATGGGGAGTTGGAAGAATATGGATGAAGAAGCTCCTCGCGCCAAAATTTCAAACAAAAGTAGCTGTGTTCTAGGGTTCTTCTTCCTAGGGTTTTTCGGCGCGATGGGGGAGCTGCTGGTGATGGCGGCCATCGCGACTTGCGTGAAGATCCTACTTGTTCCATCCTACCACAGCACGGATTTCGAGGTGCACCGCAACTGGCTGGCGATCACGCACTCGCTCCCTGTCGATCGGTGGTATGTCGATGAGACCAGCGAGTGGACGCTGGACTATCCCCCATTCTTCGCGTGGTTCGAGCGCCTTCTGTCGGCATTTGCAGCGGTGTGGGATCCCAGGATCGTGGATCTCAGCGCAGGGAAGAATTACGCCAGCTCTTCGTGCGTGTTGTTCCAGAGGGGGAGTGTGATGGTAGCAGACAGTGTGCTCTACCTTGGACTGTGGAGCTACTGCAAAGGTATGGCACCAGATAAGAGGAAGTTGGTCTATGCAGTGGTCGTGTTTTCTCCCGGGCTCTTGATCGTCGATCACATCCACTTCCAGTACAATGGATTCCTTCTGGGGATTTTGCTGCTGTCTCTGGCAGCGCTCAAGCAGGGAAAAGATCTTCTGGGCGGAGTGATTTTTGCCGCCTTGGTCTGCTTCAAACATTTGTTTGCCGTGGCTGGGCCAGTTTACTTCGTCTATTTGCTTCGACACTACTGTTCTGGCCAAAGAAGGCTGCGCAACTTTTTCCAGCTCGCCATTTCGGTGCTTGGTGTTGTGGTGTTCGCTTTTGGACCCTTTGCTTACTATGGCCAGGTAGGCCTTGCTTCCTTTTCGTCACCATTTTTGTGTACCAGCAAACTTTGTTTTCAGATCCAGCAAGTTTTAAGGAGATTGTTTCCATTTGGACGAGGATTATGTCACGCTTACTGGGCTCCAAACATCTGGGCTATGTACAACACAGCAGATAAAGCTCTGTCTATCCTTTTCAAGGCTGCTGGTTTTAAAGTAAATTCCACCACCGCGGCTTACACTGGAGGACTCGTGGGCGAGTTTTCATCTTATGCGGTTCTTCCAAGCGTGAGTTTTTTCGTCCTTCCATTTTGTTTCGCTTCTCACAGTACCTTAAAAAATGCAGATTACGCCGCTGATAACATTCGCCATGGTGTTATCATCGCTTGTCCCTTGGCTTTATAAGATTTGGAGAAACCCACAGCCTTCCAGAGTTGTCTACTATATCACATATGCTTACATGTGCGGCTTCATGTTTGGCTGGCATGTCCATGAGAAAGCGTCACTTCACTTTGTGGTACCATTCAGCCTGATCGCAGTGGAATCAATGGACAATGCAAACGATTATCTATTCCTTTCGACAGGTACCTCATGTGCACGTATCAATCTTGTGCCGCTCTCGAATGGTTTTGTATCGTTTTGTTTCTTTTGCAGTTTGCTACTACTCGCTTTTCCCCCTGCTCTACGAGGCCCGCGAGTATCCCATTAAGGTGTTGGTCCTGCTTCTCTATTCCACGCTTCTGTGGGATTGCTTTTCAAACTATTTCAGCGTCAAAGTGGACGGCAAAGGCGAAGACAAATCAAAAGCGTCACGACATTCAAGGACAGCGTTGGGAAGATTGAAATCAAGCTATTTGGCCGGAATGATTCTTATAGAGATATACGGTCAGTTTGGACACCGATTTCTCTTCCCGCAGCGGCTCGAGTTTCTACCACTGATGCTGGTGTCAGCTTATTGTAGCATAGGCGTCTTCTATATATGGGTGCAGTGGTTTCGGTCTGGGTTCTCCATCCACGACTGGTCTACTCTACCACCTCCGAGTAAGTAGCGCTTGCAGAAGTTCTCTCAGATCCAGTGATAACGATTAATTTACAGAGGACAAAAAATTTGGAGTCTAGTCCTTGAATGTAGAGCTAAAAATCGATGATGCGATGACGGCACAAGTCAACTCTCCGCAATATACATTCGGAAAATGTCGGCAGGATGCTGGCCTCGTCGTACGCATTGGCTGGATCTCAAAGGCCCAGCAGCACATAGTAGAGAAGATTGATGGGAAGTGAGATCAGCATGCCGAAGATTACACTGTAAGAAGAAAGAGACAACCGGGGATGGTGAGGCTTGTTCAACGACGCTCATCATACTTACGCCGTGCTGAGGACATCTGGATGGACGTTGTACTCCTTCGCGAACACAAAAGGAACTATTCCTTGTGGCAGTGCTGCCTGGACAAGATTCAACAAGAGTTTGGAAAAGTTGGGACATGGCATTGGCGATTACCTGGATGATGGAGGCCCTCAACTGGACATTTCGGAGGCCAACAGCAATCGATGTCGCAGACATAATAGCAGGGCCTGTCACGAAGCGAATGATCATCACGACAACAGCCATGGTAGTCCCGCAGGCTATTAAACTCGATTGCAGCGCCATAAAGAGGCCTGGAGAAGAAAAGTCTCACCGACGTTGGCAACCAATCAACGAATATAGTGATTGAAGTACTCACCCAGACTGAACATGGCCATCCCCAAGCCTGCGTCGGACAAGATTGTGATGGAATGCTCAAGAATTTTTGGCATTCCGACGTTCCATCTGCCAACAGATGACGAGCTTTAGCGATGAGACAAGCTAGGTAGAAATATGGATGAAGAGGATACCTGAAGGATATCAGGGCCCATGCAAGCCCGAGCAGACTTGCGTAAGTATTTGGATTTCGGATCAGCTTCTTCCACATCATTCTCACGATGAGTTTTGTCATGACTGTAGGTGGTGGCATTTGAGTCGGAGCTGACGAGTCGCTGTCAACCAGTTTCGGTGGCGTGAAGGGAACCTTGCAAGGCAAATGTGATTCGCTCTTCAGATTCTTCTCTGACAGCGGGGTGGTGTCTTCTCTTTGGAACAGAACGTTATCAACGAAGCTGAAGTCTTTGGCCATGCATGGATGTAATGGTGTGGAGTTCGACGGTACTACACTCGTAAGTAAGGATGTAAGTTTTCCTTGAAACAGAAATAGAAACGTACTTACTTTGAATTGACAGGTTCTTGTGGCTTGTCAATTTCCTGGTCTCGTAACAGCCTCTATCAGACGCAGGAGAGTTGCTCGAGCTCCACACCAGCATTTGCATCTCTCGAGATTCGTATTGCTGTTGCTGGTAGTCCATCTTTCTCGCGGCTTCAGCTAGTTTCATGGGAGAAAATACCTGGTTGCCGACAAACAATCTCTCCAGTGGGCCTGGACTCCTTGGAACTTGTTTCTGCAACTCATCATGAGCAGCGGGTCCGGTGGTGGTTTTGGGTGATGGCGAGTAATGGTGCCTGCCGGGGGTGTAAGCGAACATATTACTCTGCTCTTCCGAAGGAGGCTCCCTGGGAGTGTGCATATTGGAGGAGTGATTGGAGTAATGTGGAAGCTCGTTGCTCGACAAAGTGGTACTGGTTTCGATAGAGAGGCCGGGATTGTTGCTACTTGGTCGAAGGTGTGGACTTGAGCCGTGAGTTCCCGTCATCAAGCCGAGATCCGTATAAGAGCCTGTTGGAGTCATGTTCCTGGAAGATTGAACCGAGTAGATCTCTACTCCTGTGAGGTCGGAAGCTCTCGGAGTTCCAGCTTTCGAGGACAGAGGTGAAACAAGGCCAGGTGATCTCAGGAGAGAAATGCTGGAGGAGTCGTACTCTCTGTACATTGAAGACGTCGGTGGTAGTGGTGGTGGTTGTGGTGGTGGTGACCGCTTCACCTGGACATGTATTTTCCCGTCCTGTCCGATCTCGGCCTCGGTTTTGATCTGCTGCTGCTCTCCGTCCAGCGAGATGACATCCGGATCAATTCTAAAGGAGACGATGTTGGCAGCTGACGGTCCAGGAAACTGCTCCAAGATGAGATTTTTGGCACTTCTGTACTCGTAGAGGAAGAGCAGCAGCGTGTACCAGACAATGCACTGCAGAACGACCGCTTGGACGACTAATTCAGCTGGCTTCTCTCCGTACATCGCGACTTCGAGAGGAATCCCCAATACCAGTGTGTTTGGGAGCGTTGACACCATGAACAAGGTAATGGCCCAGTCCAAGTCTTTACTCTTTGTGTCACTGGTGCTCCTGACTGACGAGCTGAACTTTTTGAGCCTAGACCAGGATGCGAGGACTGCGAGAACAATGAGCTTCTGGAGGACATCAGCGGCTACGAACCTGGGATTCATGTCGTATGGATTGTTGTGCGCTATGATTTGAAAGGAGAGCAGAGGTACTGCAAAGATTGCCACAAATCTATTTATCCCAGAGCACTGTGCAGGTGTGAGCAGCTTCCACCATCGAACGGAGCCATAAGCAAGGATCATTGCGACATAGAGTGGCACCACAGCCGACATCACCGTGTAAAACTCTTGCAACGTGATCATCTTCGAGAATTGGAGCTTTGATCCCAGGAGAATTGTCAGAGGAAAGGAAGTTAGACGACCACGGAACCGCGAGAAGTTTTGTTCTCCTCACCCGCATTTGAAGTGAGGACACACAAACTCACATACAGACACACACACACACACACACACACTTGCAATCGGTCTAGAAGAGAGGTAATAGTATTTGAAGGAGTAAGATACTTAATTTCTTTCCTTGCTTGCCGCGGGCCATAGAAAAATGCGACCTGACAGAGGTGGTGATGAGAGGAATATTTAAGTTATTTGAGAATGGCCTCAATCACCACATATCTTCTCTGCTGCTGCTGGCTACAACATGCAACTCTCCTTTGCGAGCTAACGATTTCTCTCCTTTCTCTCTCACTTGATGGGGGCCTGGCAGCAGACTGCTACATTACAACGGTGTATTCTACCAACACCAAAGATTTTTGGCAACAGATCTTGGATGCATTCCATGTGATCGAAGCTGGTCCGTACAGAGCGCCATAGTTTATGGCACGAGTTTCTACGTAGAGTCGAGGAACTTCCCACTCTCTCAGGAGGTATTAAGCTGTCTTTGAAAATCTCTTTCGTTGTTCTTTGTTTTTACCAGGATCATGGTTTCTTACAAACTTATTCCGCAGTTAAGTCAATTCCTCCATGTGGACTTTGGAGTGCGCTTGGGTGCGAAAGACACACTGCACAGCTCCCCGTTGACGGACACGGCAACGAGCAGCTCGAGTTTAAAAGCGGCGTCGCGTTCCCACTTTGTCAAACGTGGTAAGTTTCTTATTCGTCACGCTTGTGATCTTCCTTCCGAGCATTGCAAAATCTCCGTAAGTTTAATTTTTGTCACGCCGGTGCTTCCAGGTTGGTTCGGATGATAGGACTGTCACCTCCATGTGGGCGATCATTTGCGGAGCGAGCACCCAAGACAGAAAAACAATCGCGGCAACTTCACCATTAAACAAGTGAGTCGCAAAATCATTGCTTACGAGACAAACGAGTATAACTCGAGACAACCCCAACCTTGCATTTCAGCGTGAAACATCTGTCAAGTCTCGACCAACAGAAACAAGGAAAAGGAACGATCTCGCGTAAAAGATGGACAATCCGGGAGCGTTGACAACATCTTAGCTTCCGGAAATGGTTCCCGAGGAGGGAGGGGGAGGAGCCGCAAATCAAACAGCTAGCTGGCTTGAAAGTTGGCGGGGTGCTGCCCGGGCAAATCCAGATTATGTAAAGTTGGAGCGAGGCGATGACGAAGAAAGGCCACCGGCCGCTGTCGAGTAGAAAAAGAGATGCTGAGGCGGTCCGGGTTTTTTTAGCCGATGCCTGGATCTGTGAACGAGTTGGAGAAGATTTTGCTGTGTCCATCGGGTCCGTGACATGGAGCGTCGAGATGATTGCGATGCGAGCTATTCCTGGGCCCGCAGTGAAGAAACCAAGTAAAGGTTCGTTCTCGATTCCCAAGAACCGCTAATAAAGAAGATTGATCACATAAACGTAAGTTTCTTCCAGGTTCTCTCTTTCTCCGTTTCGTTTCTTCTAAGCTGGGTTTTATGTTCGACTAATGCTTTTGATGTGGGTACTGAGGATCGTAATCTTCTTGAGACGGTGGGCCGGCTGAATTTTTTGCGACACCACTTGGTCAAGGCAAGCATAAGTGATAAGCTTCCGATTTTGGCCTGACTTAGTTAAAAATATATTTAGAATGTTCAAACATATTCTAGAATGTTTTAACACTTCAAACTTTTTCTAATTCACTTATAATCAAGGTTAATTCTAGAGAGCAAAATTTCCATATAAAATCAGCTATGTATCACTAATAAATTTTGTTTAGATTTCTAACAATTTAGTCCTGGCAATTTAAAAATTTAGGTTTTAGTATTCTGAAAGGTTCTTGAGAGAATGTTTTTATTATACCAAAAAGTGTTAAAATATAATTATTATTTTTAAATTTCATTATAAAATTAGCTATTTTTGGCAATAAATCAAATTCAGCTAGTTTTATTTTGAATTAAAATATGAACATTACAAACTAGTAATTAAATATTTTTATATAAAAATTATAAGGTAATTTTAAAGTAATTTCAACTTCTTTATTTCCACTTTTTGTGTACCTACAATTACCCAAAGTTAACCACTGATACTAAGTTATAATCTAGTGCTAAATGACAAGACAAAAAGGTTTAACCTTCCTAAACTATGTTATACTTTAAGTTATTACACCTTGAGTTGGCACTATGTTACTATCCTCATATTGTTTCTTCATTATTTTTAATGAATTTTTTTTCCTAAAATATTTTGTAGAATATTTAAATTATATCAAAATATGTTTTTTTAAATTAATCCATATCTATCTTATGTTGATATTTTTTATTTTATGTCCTATTTGAATGATTCAAGACACTCTTTATTTCTATTAAAACATAAGAGAAATATTTATAATATCATTGTCAATAACATCCCAATTATAAAACTCACAAATGCAGTTATTGGGAATACTATTGGGTGCACATTTTGGCTCCACCATATGGAGTTATGTGATGAATTAGATGTAGGTAATTCATTGGATGTAGTACAATTTGAATATAAAGGTTTTCCACATAACTCAGCATTTCCAATATAAGCAAAAGGGTCAAATGTCATAAATTGGCCACTGGTAGGAATTTGACCTGATAAGTTATTGAAAGAAACATTAAAAATAGCAAGTTTGGTAAGGAGCTCAAATGATCTTGGAATGTTCCCTTTGAAGAAATTATAAGAGAGATCCAATTCTTCTAGATCAAATATGGAGCCAATATCATTAGGAATGCTGCCATTAAGTAAATTATTTGAGAGCCTCAAATATTTAAGGCCCTTAAGTTTTCCAATATTCTGTGGAATATTTCCTTTTAATTTGTTGCCCGACAAATCCAATAATGTGATATCTTGTAGTAAATACTTATAGCAATAATTTCCTCTTTTAATATGAAGCACTAGTTCATATGATGAAATAGACTCATTAGAAGAAGAAATGGGATGTGTGAATGCTAAAAGGTTGTCAAAATTATTTGGAAGTAGACCTTCAAACTCATTATTATAGAGGTCAATCACTTGAAGTAAAGGGCAGTTCCATATCCAACCTGGTATATCTCCCGAAAACTTATTTCCACCCAAGTCTAAAACTCGGAGTTTAGGAGCAAAACTCCAATAGGGAACCGGGCCAGTTAATCTATTATCTCTTACACAAAAAACTTCCATATGAGTTGAGTTTACGCTTGGGAAGTTTCCTAAACGAAAATGTTATTAGTCTAATTAGTATAAATAACAAACAAACACCCACCTGTGAAACTGTTATTTCCTGTCACAAACCATTCCAGTTTATTGCAGTTTTCCAAACTTTTAAGGAAGTTACCACTAAACTTGTTGTTATCAATCAAAAACTTTACTAGATTTGGCATAGTCCCAAAAATATCTGGGATTTCCCCTTGGAGGATATTGGTAGCCAAGCGAAGAACTTCCATGTGTGAGCAATTTCCCAAGCTAGAGGTAATACCACCCGAAAAATGATTATTAGAGAGGTAAAGATCAGTGAGACTGCTAAGATTGCCCAAGCTGAAGGGGATATAGCCTGTGAGTTGATTAAATGATAGGTCAAGATACTTTAGCATCTTTTGATTATCTAAGCTGGAGAGAATAGATCCAAATAGCTTATTTCCATATAAGTCAAGATGAATAAGATTTGTCATATTGCTGAAGCTGGGAAGGATATCAGTAATATTACAGTCATATAAGGAAAGCATTCTGAGTTTATGAAGTTGCAAAAGTGGTGTTGGAAACGTTCCTATAGAAACTCCACTAATGTCATATTCCTTCAGTTCATGAAGTTGTCCAAATGAACCTGGAATCTTTCCTGTGAGATTTGTTTGTCCAAGATATAATTTTTCCAACCCAAGGATTTGCCCAATGGAAGCTGGTATAACACCTGAGAGGTGTTTGTTAAAGCTCACATTCAACACTTTTAAATAAGTAAGCTGCCCAATATCAGGAGAAATGGTACCAAATAGATCTTGGCTGCTTAAGTCAACCTTGATAACATGTCCAGTAGAATCACACTTCACTCCTGTCCAATTATAGCATACGTGCATAGAGTTCTCCTTGCTCCAGCTGCTCAATAGATGATCACCATGCTGATTGTAGATCCCCTTTGAAATGGAAATCAAGGCTTTATACTCCTCAAGCAAGAGATGGTTTTGAGATGCATATACATGAGTGCAAACGAGCAAGAATACCAATACTAGCCACTGCAAAAACAAAAAATAATTTTATAAAAGCATCACAAACAATCTGGTAACCACTAACCTGCTCCATGAATTTTTGTAAACTCCAGCACCTGAATGGCTGAGATGCTTTGAATCCAAGTAGTGTTTGCCCTATTCATAAGAATGTCCTATATTTGATAGGTTCAGAAGCCGTGTCTAACAGGTTGTGAAACCGTGTTTGACAGGTTTGTTTGACAGCTATATGATATTGACTTAATCTCTCCATCAAAAAGTTTATTTGAAATCAGCAAACCCAAAGTTTGAAATATATGTTATATGTAATTAAGTATTATTGAAGGACTAGATATTTCCCAGCATATGCTGCCCAATTAGCAAACACTATTTTGATTGTTATAATTTTGATACATTGAAAACTTAATTAGAATAATATCAATATTGTATTCCACTTTGAAGAAGTATGTATTTCCCCAAAAGAAACTATTAAAGTTCTTAGAGGGAATTATAAAATCCCACAAGTCTCCATGTAAAAGGTTGAGTGTTAATACTAGTCAACAATGCATCATCAAGTACATGCATTCGTCACAATGCTTTCTTTGCTCAACCAATGTAATTTAAATCTTGCTGCTCAATCTTTTTCCTGCATTGATCAAATACTTGTTTTGCTTGCTTTTATAAGGATAAAAGTTTGTTATTGGTTTGATCTAGTTTGTTCCCTTAGGCTTGCTAGTGTGGCTTTAGTCATTCCGGTGGTAAACTACTTGCTGAGGCCAAGTAGTGTTAAATAAGTAGCCACTGTAGCACATGTGGTTTTTACCCTTTATTTTATGGTGATTTACCATAGGACAACCACGAAGTGGAATCTCTACTTTCCATATGCCATGTGTCACATGCCATCTACCACATGCCACATGTTTAAAGGATAGTAGAGTGGAACCCAAATTTCAAGGCCTTGGGCCATTGAATAAAAAAATAGTGCTAAATTCTCAAGCATAGAGCTAAGGAGTAATGGCATTGAAGCACAGAATAACTTCCAAGTGTATAGCCCAAGGAACAAAGGGACAGGAGTGTGGAGCAACTTGGAACAATTCTAGAGCATCCAACATCCCAATGCCAAAACCAACACATAAAATGAAGTTAAATGGAGTCTAGCACTATTTTAGCATACCGGTAGCTTAACACGAGGATATAGATACTACACCAACTAGCATGGTATGGAATATGGGTTTAGACCCAAGCCAAACACAGAACAAGGACAGGCACACAAGTGGGAATTAAACTATGTTTTAGGTTAATTGTCCATGCCCGACCTACCCACTATCCCTATTATACATTTGGAACCCCCTATAGCCCCCTCTTGAAGAATACATGTTTTGGGCTTTTACCCCAAGCCTCCCTTAGTATTAGGAGTTAGTCTTTAGGACAAACTCAAACTTATTAAATATGGAATGTTTTTAGATTGCGAATTTGGATATAGAATGAACACTATTGCATTCAGGACAATCTCTACATTCCATAGATATGCTAAATGAACAAATCTAGATACTTTCCATAAATAACATTTGGGACTTAAATAGGAATAGCACAAAGGGCATGATAGCAAGGGTGTTTAGCAGACACGATAAGTTATCATCTAGCATTATTGAGGGACTAGTCTTAATATGCGAAGGTTTTTATCAAGCTAATGCAAGATAGAGCAAGAGAGAATTAAAAACCAGGCCAAGTATGCTTAACTAGAAACACTTAGGAGTTCTTACTTTATGTCCATTTGGTTAAGTATAAATGCTAAGCCCAATTTACTAACATTTGAACAAAAGGGGTTACTAAAGGGAACTAACGATTTCTTGCCATTGTGGCAGTAAGGAAAAAATATTTAAAAGGATTAACCAACAGATAACTTTCAATACTCGAAGTTATATTTGCAACAGCCATTAGGTTACTGCTTCTTCATTAGTGTTTCACACTACACACCTTTGTTTATCTACTGGTGACTCACATATAAAATCCTTCTAACATCTAACATTGTCAATATGAATCAGGGTGATGTATATCCCTATGATCAAGCAGCTCAAGAAGAAACTAGAGAATCTAATTACCCACGTTCATCAATCTTTCCTCCTTTTGGATCAAATCTCTAATAAAGTTTACTCTTTACAAAAGAGGAAAGAAGCATTGTAGCAAGGACTAGGTGAATTGTTGTGCCAGCATCATGTTTAGTAGGTGGCCATTTGATCCAGCGAAGCTGGAGAAGATCATCCACATTTGGCTATATTAACTGTTTTTTAAAGAAATTTTACATTTAAACCATCAGCTTCACAAATCCAAGGGTAAAAGAATATTTATCCCTGATACATTAGTATATTAAAATATAGTTAGTTTAAGTGCTGTAAAGTATTAAGTGGTGATTCACTAATGCTTTTTACTAGCTTTGTTATGGCATAAATTAGGAATTTGCCAAGAGCAATCTCCTTAACCCATGCATTCTACTCTGAAATCTTCAATCACCCAAAACAAGCAAGCCTGCAAATCTGCATGAAATATGGAAATATGGTGGTTGATAGATCCCCAAGATCAAGCGGGTTCCAAGAACGGCATCCATTTTCTACTCGACAGCAACTGCTGGCCTGTCTTCGTCATCCACCTCCAGCTTAACATACTCTCGGTTTACTCGAGCAGCGTCCCTGTCCACCGGGTATGTGACGTAGAGCGCCGAGATGATCGCGATGCACGCCACAAATGGCACGGCAATACAAAGAAACAGTCCCCGTGCCATTGCTCGTGCGTTTGACCCGCCACCACCATCCGGCTTGCTACTAAAACCGAAAACTTCCGAGAGTATTCCCACCAGAGGAGAGCCGACGGCCGCTACGGACTTCTCCAGGGCCATGTCCAGCGCGTACACAGTCGTGCGGAGCTCCGCCGGTACAATCTCCGAGAAGATGGGCCAGTTCGTCGCGGGAGAGTTCCAAGACATGAGGAAGCCCATGGCGTAGAGGACCAAGCCGTAAGCCCAGGCAAAAGATGGCCGGCTTGGAAGCCCGAGCAGGAGCAGTGCCGAGAGAGGAATCCCGACCCCGGCGCTAAACTGCGAGCAAGCGATCCGGCCAGCGTTTGGAAACCTGGCTGCTGCAACGTCGCCAACCCATCCCCCGAAGACCGATCCAAATGCGTTGCCGATGGAGAGGAGTGCCACGCACAGAGCCGCCCTGGCATGCCCGAATCCCAGGAGCTCCAGCCAGAGCGTGAAGAAAACCATGGCGTTCCATGGCGTCTGACCGACCACCCCTTGTGCCACGATGACTTGGAACGTCCTCAAGCTCAGCACGGAACGCGTGCCTCGGATCATCTCTTTCGTTTTCTCGCTGACAGACCTGCGAAGATCATTGTCACCCATTGAGCAAGAACTTCAAGCAGCAACAACGAGAAAAGAAACTTACGTGCAATTGCCCGACGATCTAGGCGGGGTTGGATCTTTGACGATGGCATAGACAATGATCCCGAGGAGCACGCTAAGTAGAGCGACGATGAAGAACGCCACCCTCCAGCCAGGAACTCCAGAGAAAACATTCGTGCCTGCGAGGAGTGTAGCAAAAACTCCTCCAAAGACTGTTCCCAGCTGGCCGGAAGCGTGTAGCCAGCCAAAAGCCAGCCCTCTACTCTCCTCCTTGTGGCTATCGGCCACTAAAGACTGGATCGCTGGAACAACCACGGCAAGACCAATGCCATTCACTGCCCTGGCGATCACGGCCTATGAAAATTTTATCCTTCCAAAGCTTTCAGATTTCTTCTTACCTGCCAGTAGCTCCTGGAAATTCCCACTCCCGCCGTTGCCACGCCCCACACCAGCGCGCCCAGGCCGACGATGTGCGCGCGATTGTAGGTCATGGCGAGATAGGCGGCGAGAGGCGACGCCAGGGCCTGGACGAGCGCGCGGACGAAGGTGAGCCATCCCAGGGCCGAGGGACCGATCCCAAAGCATGCCGCGATCTCGGAGTACACAGCCGGAACGAGCGCCTCGTCCGCTCGCTCCATCATCGCAGCGGCGTTGAGCGCCAAAGACATCCTCCAGTCCATAGTTTCCCGCTTATACCCTAAATTTGTTGAAGGCGTAGAAATGCGACGGATCTGTAGTTTAGTTAGGTTGCCATGTTTTGTCACAGATGAATGCTATGTCCCCCTCTGCAGTTGCGGTAGTGGCTGGTAGTTCGTGTTCGCGATGCTGGGCATCAATTCTGTTATAGCAGCTGAGCTCCATCTCCCTCAGAAATAGGCAGAGTCGTTGGCCTCGGAGGCAAATGGTGGAGATCACAGAACCAGAGCTTGGTGTTTGATGATCTCATACCACGGAACTACTGAGACCGTGAGAGGAGACTCTACCCAACTTGCTTCGAGCAAGTTGGGGACATTGAACATTTGATCAACGATTGTACTCCATATGTCTCTTGCCTCTATGGATTGTCAAAGATGGTGGTTTGTAAGGAGAACCATTGCTGCAAGGCTTGCCACATTCAGAACTCTAGTCAGTTTATCAATTCACTGTACAGTGTTTCAAGATTGTGTCCAAGCTTCTCACCCTTTCCCTAGAGTCTCAGCCATCTATGCTAGGATCTCTAGAGGGAGAAGGCTGGTTTCGAGGATTAGAATTGGGTAAGTTGTCCTGTACAAGCTGAATTCTGCTGCCAAGAAGCGTTTGTTGATCTAGCCCACATTGAGTTGTTAAGGCTGGGCCCTAACATTTGGCATTGTACAATGCAGTCGCTGTGACTTTTGTCATGTAGTATGTCCGCTTTACCCCCACCTGTGGACTTTTCCCTGGTGACAGTAAGATTGGTGCTCATGATGCTATCATGATTCTCTCCTCTCGGAAACTTGTGGTCTACTGTGTAGCCAAGGTATTTTTATGTAGTTGCCTTTGTATATGAGCACACTTGGCCCAAATACACCATCACCTTTCATATTCATTATGAGCCCTATTTCATTGCAGAATGCAACTAAGGTGTCAAACTAGCATTGTAGATGGGTGGCCTTCGGATGGTGGCCAGCAGTAGAACTGAATAAGCCAAAATAGTGTAGGAGAGAGGGGACATCTTTGTCTAACTCTAGTGTCACAGTTGTCAGGTGCTTGTTTGAGAACATCAGCTTGCACATTCTTGTATAACAATTGGATCATCTTTATTAGCTTAGGTGGAATATTGAACTAGTAGAGATGCTGAAAGAGTTTAGCTTGTGACATTGAATGCCTTGGCAATGTCCACATAGCCCATGTAAACACAGTTAAATTGCGGCGTAACTTCACTTGGAGGGTGACCATGCAGGGCGTGAATCCCACCTGTCCCCTGGATCTACAGCCATTCGTCCTTGTCCATGTCACTAGGTGCTCAGCCACCTTTGCAAGGATCTTGGTGAAGATTGTTGATATCATAGATGTGACGGTTCGACAGGAGTGTTGGGTTTCCTGCATAGTAGATCAAGACGACTCTGCTAATGTTCCATATGGACGCTCCATTGTCTCATTGAAGAGTTGACACAAGATGGGGACCAACCAGTTGGCATCCAACAACAGGGCTGTGAATCTGCATATGTCAGCCACTTTCCAAATTCCTTCACCTAAGCTACGGTGATACTTAGCATCTCTGTCCACTGGAACTATTCTAGCAATGTGCTCCCAAGCTTGTATATCTGTCATATATGCTGGATCTAAAGCACTGCATTCTCGATGACTACTGACAGTAAAATGAAGTGTACTTGCCAATTACAGTTTTCTTTCTTCTGTAAATAATATTAAATTATTATTATTTTGCAGATTAAGAATGCAATATTGTGTATATGATATTATTTTACCATTCAATAAAACATTTCGAAAGATTCTTTTTGATATGTCCACATAATGTTGAGATTAAAAATGGACCTTTATGCAAAACATAATCAGAAAAACCTGCATTAAAAATTATTTGAGCAATTTGACATTTTAGTATTATTAACAGGTTTCCAATGAATTACTAATGCATAATAAATTAAATACTTATTAGATATTATTTTACATTCACAGACTGGGCTTTAAGTAAATCCTTTAAATTTTTTATTAATACTTCTTTTATTGACCTTTTTAGACCTCTAAATATATAATTATATTTTGTATTTCCATTTGAACAATATCCAATAACAAAATGTTGTATTCTTATTACAATATCAACCATCAATATCTATTAGAATTTGAGTTAGATACTATATAGTTCTCATATTTATTGATAATGGTGTTAATATCATTTTCAGTAAGTATATTATTTCTCCCCATCTTAAATTTATTATTCCAGAAAAAAATTTATTTAAGAAATAAAAATATTATTTAAATATGATTTATTTAATATTTACACATATAATTGAAAAATAATAGTGAGTAAATAAATATTATATTATGAGGTCCAAGTGTACAGCTACAATGCCATATCCTAATATTAGCGTAGTGTGATTTTGGTAGCCATTAGATTGGTTTCAATTTGGATTATTCAATCCTATATATAAGCTAGGTTTTTGGGTTAATTAATATGCACATTTTTTGTATTTCCTTTCCATATTTTATACACTCACATTGGTGGAATTGAGGGACAACTTTGATTGTCTCTAAAGAGTGCTTAAATTTGGGATTTTGGTTTAGATCTAGCTTTTGCATTATCTAGATCTAGCTTTTTCCATTTTCTTTTATTTGTTTTTTTCTTTCGAGATTTTGGTTTAGATTTAGCTTTTGCATTATCTAGATCTCCCTTTCTTTCTAGCTTTTTTCATTTCTGTTATTTTACTTTTTCCTTTTTCCTTTTCATTCATCTTCATGGTAAAGCAGCAATTTCCTCCTCCTTTAATTTTGGAGTAGCAATTAGTGCAATTGCTCGATGCTATATGATTGTAGTTGAACGATCAAACTCAGTTAATGGCAGTATTACGTGGTATAGCTCCTCTTGCTGTTGGTGCCAATCTTCGCGTTCGGTTAGAGTTTTTTCGTGAGAATCCTAGAGATGATGTGTACCATTGATTCAATCACTTCATGATGATTGCCACATATCATTTTTAGGATGATGCTCGATGTTTACATGAGTTTTCCACGTGTCTTCAAGAGATGACATTGCAATGGTACAATGGTTTGAGCATAGCCACTTGTGAGGATTAGAGTATTCTCTTGAAAGTTTTCAAATACGCATTAGGGCATGCCGACGATTGTGAGGGTGCCTTCCAACAATTGCATCGTCTTTATCAATAACCATCTAAGTTGGTGATGCAATTTGGTGTTCTTTTCTGAAGCCTCTTGCTTGTTACAGGAAAAATATATTAAAGTGGATCAAACTGAGAATGTCGTGGCCAACACTTATGTTTCCGTCTTGTTCCGCTCTTCCCTTTACTGATCCCTTGGACAGTCTTTTGCAATAGTTGACCAGCTTATGAAAGAGTATGCTAATTTCTTTGAATTTGACTTATCATCTAGGGCCAAGATTGCCACTCCTCATTTGATTCCCACCAAGGATGCTCGTCCAATCAAGGTTCATGTTTGTCATCAGTCACCTAAAGAGATCAAGATTTTATGTGCAAACATCAAGGAGGTGTTGGAAAAGGGTGTTATTTGAAAGTCATGGAGTCCTTAGGCATGTGAACTTCATTTTGTGATAAAGCCTGATGGGAGTATTTGTTTTTGCATTGACTATCATTTATTAAACAAAGTGACAATTTCCAATATATACCAATTTCCTCACATTGCTAATCTCTTGGATCATTTGGGGAGAAGTTTTTAATTCATCAAGTTAGATCTTGTTTCTAGGTACTAGCAAGTACTAATGGCCAAAGAAAATATTCCTAAGACTACATTTTGTACATTGTTTGGTTTATATGAGTTTTTGGTGATGTCGTTTGGTTTGAACAATGCTCTAGCAACTTTCTAGTAGATGATGGACGTGTAAGCAACCAAAGGGAACGATTCGAGAGACAATCCATAGGGGTTCAAATATAGAGGGAAAGGGCCCATGAACAAGAGTGCACCCCCTTTTCCAAACGGTTAAGGGTCTTGGGATATTTGAGGTTAAGTGTCCTTGAGTGTGAATATGTAAGCAACTAATTTTTCCATTTTACTTTAGTCACTTAACCACACCTCCGACCACTTGGAGGAGTCTCATTCACCACCTCCATAAGTCCAGTTCAGGACTTGGGACTTGCTAGCCCCGAGAATGGCATCTATGCCACTCAACATTTGCACTTGGTCCAAGTGCTCCATGTGTCTGATCCCATGACCGACACTCAAAGGTACTACCTGTTATGCTAAGGCCATGCCCAATCACCTTTGCCACACTGGTAGTCCAATACCACTTGCATCACAGTCTTGGCTCTCCAAGACTAGGCAATCCATCCGTGAGTGGTCATCTCAGATCCACTCCTTAGCATCCTTAGGATGCCCACCGACAAAGGGAATAGCCTTCCCCAATATCCCTCTATCAGTCCCCACTAAGTCCCTTTCTGCCCCTGGCCGTGTTTGCCAACACTGCCACTAGATCGAGACCCACAGGCCTGACCACTAAGTCCCACGGTCCTTTGGGACTTCCTCACCACACGACTGTGTCCTTGGTCACTACCCCAGAGGACTGCTCCTCTTCCTTTCCACAGTCTGGGCCTTTGGGACAACATTTCGGAACACCATGGCCTTACGCAAGCCACCTGGGTACTCTCCTCGCCTTCTGCCCTTGGGTGCTCTAGCCATGGGCTTAGAGCGAGGTTCTATTGAGCCACGCCTGGTATCCAAGTAGGTAGTGCCACCCACACTTGGACTAGGAGCATCGGCCAGTCGATCTCCCGGGGGAACTAGAGCCGACTCTTGAACACTTCACCAAGCTACCCCGCTTGTCGGTCCGTGTTCACTCTAGTCTTGGACTTCTCAGTGGTCAGTTCATCACCCAACACTGGGTCTGGCCTTCCTGGGCCAAACTGGCCTTTCCTGGCCAAACTGGCTCCACTAGGCTCCAACCCCCACACTCTCCCTACTATACTTTTGGAACCCCCCGCAGCCCCCCCCCCCCCTTGGGGGACGATCGCTTTGGGCTTTCACCCAACTGCCTGTATTAGTATTCGGACTCGGACTCGGGCTCGAACTCGGACTCGGACTCGGTCTCGGTCTCGGTCTCGGCCTCGGTCTCGGTCTCGGTCTCGGTTCCATCTCGGACTCCATCTCAGACTCCATCTCGGGTCCATCTCGGACTCCATCTCGGGTCCATCTCGGACTCCATCTCGGGTCCCTCTCAGACTCCATCTCGGACTCCATCTCGGGTCCATCTCGGACTCCATCTCAGGTCCATCTCGGACTCCATCTCGGGTCCCTCTCGGACTCCATCTCGGACTCCATCTCGGGTCCATCTCGGACTCCATCTCGGACTCTTCCACGTGTCATGTGTTGGTCCTTTTGGGTCCCTTTTTGGAGCCTCGCTTATTGCTCACTTCATGCTCATTCCTCGAGCACTTCGTTAGGAGTTCCACTCCCGCTCTCGACCTTTCAAGTTGGAGCTTTTGGCCCAAACGTGTTACACTCGTTTGGCTTTCGCTTCAGCCACTATCACGTGGCACCCTTCCGGCCCCACTTTGGGGCCTAGGGATTTTGTGTCTCACAGAATAGTACTGGGTTGGGTGACCTCCCGGGAAGTCCAAACTTAGGAGCTTACATTTGGTATCAAAGCGGTCTCGGGTCCGACTTTGTTGGTTGGCTAAAGGAATCACACCATATGTTGATTGACATCTGGCTGGTCTAGTTTTCTCCCACTGGGCTCGACCCGAGGGGTAGGGTGTCAAGAGAGCGAGGCTCTCGGGAGAGCTACGGCTCTCAACTTCCGTTCATGAGGGCATGAATTTGCAGGGAAGTGTGGTGGATTGTAAGCAACCAAAGGGAATGATTCGAGAGACGATCCATAAGGGTTCAAATATAGAGGGAAAGGGTCCATGAACAAGAGTGCACCCCCTTTTCCAAACGGTTAAGGGTCTTGGGATATTTGGGGTTAAGTGTCCTTGAGTGTGAATAGTACTCGGCTGGGTGACTTCCCGGGAAGTCCAAACTTAGGAGCTTACAAGACGAGGTTCTATATTGATGCTATTTGGTTTGAACAATGCTTTAGTGATTTTTTAGCGGATGATGGACGAGGTTCTTTGCAATATGCCAAAGGTGATTACTGACTTCATTGATGATGTTTTGATCCATTTGGAGGGGACATAAGAGGAACACGTCCATGATGTTTGTATAGTGTTGGATTGGTTACGGGAAGTTGGTTTAAAGCTGAAGCAGTTGAAGTGCATGTTTAAATCTAAAGATATAACTTATCTTGGGTACCATATTTTTCATGAGGGTTTGCAAGTTGATCCTGATAAACTTGTGGTTGTTCTAAAGTTCCTTATTCTGAAGTGTATGAATGATGTACAACACTTCCTAGGCAAGGTGTAGTATCTTGATTGTTTTGTTGATCATCTTTTTTATCACACTACACTATTGTGAGCATTGTTGAAGTCATCAATGTCATCTTTCATTTGGTCTGTAGACTGTGAGCAGGTGTTCATGGATCTTAAAGAGCTATTGACGACTTCTCAGGTTTTAGCATATTCTGACTACACTCAATTTTTCATTTTGCATGTGGATGCTTTTCATATTGGTTTTGGAAGTGTATTGATGCAAGAGAGCCTGAGTGTGCCTAATTAGTGCCATCCCATTACATATATAAGCCATATATTACAACTAGCAGAGGCAAACTACTCCACAACAGAGAAGGAGTGTTTAGCACCAGTCTAGGATTTTGAGAAACTTCATGTATAACTATATGGTTTTTGGATGTTATTGGAAGGTGATCATGTTGCCATTACTTCATTATTGAAGCGGAAGAACTTAGTTGGTTATATTGTTTGATAGGCTTTGAAGCTTTAGATATATAATTTTGATATTGTTCATTGCCCAAGGAGTTTTATGTCTAATGTTGATGCCTTTTCTCGAGCTCCTCTTCCTTCTTCACTCTTTTCTCATATTTCTAATAAACCTATTGTTCAAGCATTTGTGGATTTTTTATACAAAGATTCCATATTATTAATGGTTGTTGTATTTGATGTTCAGTATTCACAAGGTGTAGAGCAAGATCTACCTAGACCAAGAGCAAGGTGTTTAGTAACAGTTTGGGGTTTCAGAAAACCTCATGCATATCTACATAATTTTTAGACATTGTTAAAAAGTGATCATACTACAGTTACTTCATTATTGAAGTGGAAGAATTTGGTTAGTCGTTCTGCTTAGTGGGATTTGAAACTTCAGATATATAATTTTGATGTTGTTCATCACCCGGGGAGTTTTATAGCTAATGCTGATGCTCTTCTCGAGCTCCTCTTCCTTCTTCACTCTTTTCTTATATTTCTGATAAGCATGTTGTTCTAGCATTTGTGGATTTTTTATATAAGGATTCCATACTATCAGTGATTGTTGTACTTGATGTTCAGTGTCCATAAGGTGTAGAATAAGATTTACCTTCTCTTAATGAGGTTTATGAAGTTTAAAATATTGAGCTATAAATTCAAAGGCTTTGTAATGGTTTGTGATGACTTGCTATTTTGGCATTTACATTCACAATATTGCCTTGAAAATGGTCTTCTTTATTTTGTGGGGATGGATCTTAATGATTATTTATGGTTGATAGTGCCTTTGATTTTTATTCCACGCTTTCTCCACACTTACTATGATTATTCTATTTTAGGCATACATATGGTTATGTGACCAAAAAGCTGCATAGGTCTTTTTATTGATTGGAGATATGACATGATGTTATTCAGTATATGTGTAATTGGATTTGGTGCCAAATTTATAATACTCCCCTTTATGCAGTGGAAGGATGGTTAGAGTCAATTGTTGTTTCTAATCCATTTGAGTTGGTGGCATTTGATCTTATGGGACTTTTTCCACTATTGCCTACTAGCAATGAGTATGTCATTATTGCTTATGACTACTTGACTTGCTAGGTGGAAGTCAGTGCTCTTGCCAGTGTGTCTACAATTCTATTGAATACTTCCTCCTTAATCGAGTGATGTTCCAGCATTCATGTCTAGAGTGGATTCTTTCAGATAATGGTCCCACATTTATGGTTGAAGCATTTCACATTTGGACTTCTCGATTGGGGATATGTCACACTTTCATGAGTGCTTATTATCCACAGTTAAACAGTTTAGTGGAATGGCTCGTTTGGACCTTCAAAGGGATTATTGTAAAGTATATGAACTTTTAGTATTTCGATTAGGATGGTTATTTGCCGTTTCTTTGGTATGCATCTGTCACAAGGGTGTAGAGTTTTGTTAGTGCTTCACTATATAAACTCCTATATGGTCATGATCCAATACTACCAATAGAGTTGGGTGTACCTTCACAATTGCTTGCAAGCTGCTGATGCTAAGTTATGGGATTAGTATTTGACGAACATTCTTCCACTTATTTGACTAAAGCTTGCCAAACACCTAGGCCACATATAAATGGGACAACAACAACACTACAACTCCCTATAAGACACAAATCCTTATGCCTCAAAATGGAGCCGAAAAGGTGCCACATGGCTGTGGTCAAAGTGGAAATCAAAATGAGCGTAACATGTTTGGATTAAATATTCCGACGTGAAAAGTCAAGTGGGAGTAGAACTCCTAAAGAAGTGCTTGAGGAATGAGTACAAAACAATTAGTGAACAAGTCTCTAGAAAAGGACACAAGAGGGACCAACACATGGCAAGTTTTATGACACACAGGGAAGTGTTGGGATGGAGTTTAAGATGGAGTCTGAGAAGGGATCAAAGATAGAGTCTAAGATGGAATCCAAGAAGGAGTCCAAGAAGGAGTCTGAGATGGGGACTGAGATTGAGATCGAGACTGAGATCGAGACCGAGATTGTGTCCGAGTCCGGGTCTAAATTCGAGTTTGAGTCCAAATCCAAATCCGAGTCCGAGTCCAAGTCTGTCGCGAATGTGACTTTGGGTATCAAAACTTACCTGTCGGCCAGTCCTTACAGACACTCTTTCGTTACTGCCATGACGGCAGGAGGTCGGTATTACTGGACCCTTTATTAATCCCTCTTGTGCTAGTGGAGTTAACTAGGCATTTCAAGTATACTTAGACCGGACGATCATAAGGACGAAATTCTTACATGCTATTAGCTAAGCATACTTAGCCTGATATGGAGTTCCTATCTCGTTGTGTCTTGCATTGGCTAGTGACAAGAACCCTCATGTATTGAGATTAGTCCCTTAATATTGTTACATGATAGTTTACTATGTCTGCCAAAACACCCTCACTATCATGCCCCTTGTGTTAGTATCATTCCGGTCCCAAATGCTATTTATAGAAAGTGTCCAGATTTGCTCATTTGGCATATCTATAGAATGTAGAGATTGTCTTGAACACAATGGTGTTCATCCCATGTCCAAATTCGCAATCTAAAAACATTCTATATTTAATAAGTTTCAAGCTTGATCCAAAGACTGACTCTTGATACTAAGGGAGGCTTAAGGTGAAAGCCCAAAGCGTGTGTTCTTCAAGGGGGGGGGGGCAAGGGGGTTCCAAATATATAGTAAGGATAGTGGGTAGGTTGGGTATGGCCAACCAACATGAGGTATAATTTAGCTCCCGCTTGTGTGCTTGTTCTTGTTTTGCATCTGGCTTAGGTCTAAACCTAAGTTCCATTCCATGTTAGCTACCTACACTTGGATTGGGAACATTAACCATTCAATCTCCTAGGGGAGATAAAGCCACCTTTTGAATAATTCACCAAATTACCCCATTTGTCCATTTATGTTCGCTCTAGCTTTGTAGTGGTTATATCATCACCCACTATATGGGTATAGCCTTTTTTGATCATATTAGCCTTTCTTAGCCAAATTAGTTCCATTATAGTTGTCCTTTTACTATCCTTTTAGAGTTCACCAGACACCCTAGAATCTAGGAAATGATTGCTTTAGGCTTTCACCCTCAAACTGAGACTCAAACTTAGACTTTGTAGTGCCACGTGGTTTTTACCCTTTATCCTATGGTGATTTACTATAGGATAACACCACGAAGTAGAACCTAAACCCTCCATATGCCATGTGTTAGATGCCATGTGTCACATGCCACGTGTTCATTGGACAGTGGACATTGGATAGGTTCAAGGCGTTGGGCCGTTGAATAAAGGAATGGTGCTAAACTCCCAAGCATGGAGCCAAGGAGTGACGGAACCGGATCACGGAGCAACTCCCTAACATACAGCCCAAGGAGCAAAGGGACAAAAGCACGAAATGACTTAGAACAGTCCTAAAGTATCCAGTGTCCTAATGCCATAATCAACATGCAAAAATGGAGCCAAACGGAGTTTAGCCCTATTTTGGCATACCAGTGGCCTAACACAAGGATGTGAGTACTCTAGTGTGGCTTATTGGAACAGCCACATGGCTAAGGCACTTAGAAGCAGAAGGTGGGGAGAGTACCCACAATGCTCGTGTTAGGCCGTGGTGTTTCGAAATGTTATCCCAAAATCCCGGACTGTGGAAAAAAAGAGGAGCAATTCTCTTGTGTAGTGATGAAGGATACAATTACATGGCAAGGAAGGCATAAAGGTCAATAAGACTTAGTGGTCAGGTCTTTGGGCCCTAACTCAGTGGTGGTGTTGGCAAGCATAGCCTTGGATGGAAAGGGAATTAATGAAGACTAAAAAAGGGATATTGGGAAAGAGTGTTTTTTATGTCTCCTGGCATCCTAAGGATGCTAAAGTGTGGTTATGGGATAACCACTTATGGACGGATGACCCAATCTTTGGGAGACGAGACTATAGTATAAGTGGTTTTAGGGTATGCACAAGACAAAGGTGAATAATTATAATTTTAGTGTAACGGGCTAATATATCAATGGTACCTTTGGGTGTTTATTGTGGGATCAAATATATGGAGCATTTAGACTAAGTGCAAAAGTTGAGTGGTATAGATGCCATTTACAGGGCTAATATATCCCTAAGTCAAAAAAACTTATAAAGGTTGTGTAGTGTATGTGATTATGGGATGAGATTTGAATATACTGTCACCATGGATCCTTGGAACTTTAGGGGATAAATGGGGATAAAATAGCCACTAAGGGCTCTCTCATCAAACAATTGCTCCTTTTCCAATTGGCTTAAAGGGAAAGAGATAGAGTGCGTTACAGTTGGTATCGGAGCAAATGGCACGGGTTCGATTCCCATTGATTAGTGGCTACTTAAAAATATAATACACCCTTGAGCAAGGTATATTCCTACCCCTAAATTTGAAATCGTACATATTAGACATCCATGCGTACGTCTTTCCTCTTGTGTGGAGTATTCATGGACGAAGGTATCCACCGTGGGACTACGGTACGGGTGGATGACTAGTTGCTTCACATGGAATAACTGGTCTACACAATGGAAGGATTGGTAGATTGAGTGTAGGTATCCACCGTGAGACTACGGTACGGGTGGATGACTAGTTGCCTCACATGGAATAATTGGTCTACACAATGGAAGGATTGGTAGATTGAGTGTAGGTATCCACCGTGGGACTACGGTACGGGTGGATGACTAGTTGCCTCACATGGAATAATTGGTCTACACAATGGAAGGATTGGTAGATTGAGTGTGAAAATGGAGGTGTTGGTTCCCCTTGGCTTAGTAGGGGTTGTTAGTCAATAGTCAATGAGGATATTGACATCTCTAAAGGGATCATGGGATAAAATTTGGATATACTGTTACTATGGATGGGCTCTCTTATCAAACAATTGCCCCTTTTCCAGTTGGTGCGCTACAAAACAATTGCCCCTTTTCCAGTTGGTGCGCTACAGGTTGTGAGTGAGACTTCTTTAAATGGTTAAATGGAAAATTTAGTTGTTTATAGTACTATTATCATCCATTTACCGAGTATAAAGTAAATGACTTAGTATTAGTCCATTTTCCCAATTTTATGGTACATAATTTGTCTAAAGGGCTTCTTGCTCAGTAGAAAAGATTGTATTAGGTGTTGTGGCAACTTAGACTGCAAATTTATGAAACTTAGCATGACATCTAGTAGGCAAATCCTCTAGAAATTATACATGTGCAACAACTAAAACACTTAGAATCATGAACACCTAACACCACTTATAGATCCATCAATACCTCCTCGTGATTTTCCTACAGATCTTAACCCATCCACAAAAGAACCTTAACAGTCTTCCATCATTCCAAGAGAAGGGGATGATATAAAGTCTAAGTTTACAGTTGTGATGTTGTATATTAATATTAGCATAATGGGATTTTGATAGCTGGTGGATTGGTTTTAATCTGAACAATTTGCTTTTGTATATAAACTAGGGTTTTTGGGCTAATTAATATGCACCTTTTTGTATTCTATTTCCATATTTCATATATTTATATAACTAAATTTTAGTATTATTTTAATGTTATATTTTAACTCAAAAGATAAAATAACTAGTTACCGTTATCAATTTATATATATATATATATATATATATATATATATATATATATATATATATATGAAAATGTATTACTGCTCCCTATAAAAATATATGAATAAGTTATTTCTGTATATATTTGATAATTGAGCTATCATGCTTGTTGAGGGTTTTCATGATATGGGTTGTTAAAGTTCTTTGATGTAATATTATTAGTGTAAATATGTAAAACAATATTATGAAACTTAAAATTATTTACACATAATATTGCAAAATATAATATACTTCGAATAAGCTAGGATTGAGATGGATAGTTATATTGTGTTTTATAGTTAAAAAATTTATTTTTGCAAATATTACATAACGAATGCATTTTAAGTAAGCTGTCAATTGTCCATGTACGTGTCAGAAATATTTAAACTTGCGTCTTAGGTACAGTGAGGGCGAGGCTACAATGGCGCCGACGCATCAGGAGCTCCGATCGATGCCCTGATCCGCGAGGTACTGTAGATGGAGCGATTGCTTGAAACGTCCTAGCAGGAATTTGGGAACAGGAAATAGGGTTTACCAGTCGCTATGCTGCGCCGCATTTGATCCTTCTTGCTCAAAAAGATAATGCCAGCAGGAGAAAGCAGCGTCGCCAAGCCTACCAAGCGCGTTCCCGAGTGGCTCAATAGTCCCGCTTGGTACACCAAGCCCAGCCATGGATTCACTCCTCCTCCGGTCGAGGATGTTGTGCAAGAGAAAGAAGCCGTCGCTACTACTCCTCCGGCAGCACAGGAGGAGATTGAAGAAGATGAGATAGTCGAAGAAAGCGCTACAAAGGACGAGCCTGGGTTTCAGGAAAATAACGATGTGAGTTCTTCGCGTTTCCAGGAGCGAGCATTTCGAAGGACGCTGTCTTTGGATGCTCGGGTGGGACTTTTCGTGGTGGAGGTAAGATTTTCTTTTGCTGTGCACGAATGTTTTCCTGACAATCCCGTGATCTTTTCTTTCCAGCTATCACGTACTAGAATTCATCTGGCAGAACTTCAACGTCTTGCTTCTCAAGGTATTCCCGACGTTGGAGGAATTCGTGCGACTTCGTGGAAGGTATGACACACACAAGTTGGATGTACATTCTTTTTCTTATGGATTTTGACTTGCAGCTTCTTCTTGGATATCTGCCTAGGAGCCGCGATGGATGGGATGAAGAGGTCTCCAAAAAGCGTGCACAGTATGAAGCTTTCAAGCACGAGTTTCTGATAAATCCGGTGAGTTCTGAAACGCTTTTTTTTTTTTTTTTTCTTTCCTGACGATGGGAATTGTTTGGACGCGTTTAGTCAGAGGTGACGAGAAGAACTGCGGGTGATCAAAGTGGTAGTTTGAGCAGCAATAAAGGATTTTTGCCGAGACACGATGTTTCTCATGGTGATCATCCACTTAGCGTTGGAAGTACTAGCGTTTGGAACCAGTTTTTTAAGGTTTGTTTACTTCCTTTGCAATTCCAATCCAAATGGAATTTCCACTTCGCAGGACACGGAACTTTTCGAGCAGATTGATCGTGATGTTAAGCGAACTCATCCTGATATGCAGTTTTTCTGTGGTGATAACGAGCGCGCGCACGAAAACCAGGTTTGAGTGATTTTTTGTCTGTGGAAGTTTAGTGATGAGTGCAAGCAGGAAGCGTTAAAACGAGCGTTATTCATATTTGCGAAACTAAATCCTGGGATAAGATATGTCCAAGGAATGAACGAAGTGATGGCTCCACTCTACTACGTTTTCAGGACGGATCCAGACGAATCAAATGCGGTAAGTCGTTTATTTCTGGAATTTTGTTGTTTTGTTCATACTTAAAAGCTGTTGATTTGTGGTAGTAAAGGTTCACGCGGAGCCAGATGCGTTTTTCTGCTTTGTAGACCTCCTTAGCGATTTCAGAGATCATTTCTGTCAGCAATTGGATAACAGTGCTGTGGGAATTCGATCAACCATTAGCCAGCTTACAAACCTCTTGAAGATGCACGACGAAGAGCTCTGGAGACATCTAGAGCAAGTTTCTAAGGTTCGAAAGCTGTCCTTCAAATGTTTCCTCTTTCTCTCTGTGTGTCTCAAGCTATTAGTGCGTGGTTTTCTCACAGGTGAATCCACAGTTCTACGCGTTCCGGTGGATAACTTTGTTACTCACTCAAGAGTTTGATTTTGCCGATACTCTCCGGCTTTGGGATTCTCTTCTCAGCAATCCCGACGGGCCACTGGTAAGTGGTGCTCTCGATTTTTTTTTTCTTCCTCGCTTTCACCTTGTTTTAACGCCTCGCTCGTAAATCCTTTCCAGGAAATCTTGCTGAGAGTTTGCTGTGCGATGCTACTGTCCGTGAGGAATCGACTCCTCGCGGGCGATTTCACTTCCAACTTGAAGCTCTTGCAACACTTTCCTCGCGTGGACATCCACTTGTTACTTAAAGCTGCCGAGGAGCTCAAGTCCTCCCAATAACTTCACTTCTATCCACCTATTCTTCTCGCTTGGATTATCTTCCATTCCATTCCCTTGGGTATAATTTGTAGATACAATCTTCGATTTCGTGAACTATAATATTTGTATCTCATCAATGTTTCGATTACTGCGGAAGAATGGGAAATTTTCTTGTAGCTCCCAAAAGACGTGGCTAGCAACATCTCTATCCGTACCGCACGGCAAGGCCACTACTACGTGCCGTACAGTGATTTCATACGGATTTAGGGCGCCTTTGCCAATCTTCGTGTTCTTGGCGGCAACAGAAAATGGCGGGCGATTCTTCGCTGGAGGTCGAAGAAATGCCTGTCGCTGCCACTGCCGCCGCCGCTCCTCCTCCTCCTCCTCCTCCTCCAAATCAAAATCCTCCATCCAGCGGCGCCGGTGGCAGCCCCTGCTTCGACATCTCTGAGTTCTTGGGGACGCCGGGCCGCAAGGATGGATCCTCCTCGGGCGGCGGCAGCAATGCCGGCGGCAACACCGACGAAGTCTTCTCCAATCTCTCAGGCTTGAATCTTTCCCCCTACATGCTGGCCCCGGCGATCCCGATCGCGTGTTGCAAGTCGGAGAGCGTGGATTCTCACCTCCACGACGCGGATTTCAGTGCCCTGCTGCTCTATCGGGCCCATAATCCGCACCATCGGGCCGGATCCGTGGCTGGATCGGGAGGAGGAGGAGGAGGATTATCGACGGCTGGAGCACAGGGCAATGGCGGCAATTGCCGGAGTCACAGCGGCAGCGGCGGTGGGGGCGGCGGCAGGGATTTTGGATTCGACGACATGGAGGCGCCATTCGGTCTCTTTGGATCTTGCTCGTCGATGGATCCATCCGACACCGCGGGAGCACTGGTAAATCATTCTATCGTTTCATCACCCTTCCCACCCGGAGAGGCTAGGTCGTGTTCTTCCTTCCCCATGTTTGGGCAGCATGGCTCTTTCTTGGCAGGCGATCACTGCTGTGGTGTTGGTGAGGACCTTCACGGGTCTTCCCTGGCCGCCGCCATGGGCGACGTTGTTGTGGGTGGTGGAGGACACCACAACTCTTTCGCGGGCAGCAATGCTTGCGACCACTGGGGTGTGCTGTGCGATGGAGGCGCAGCACATCACCACAGTGTCCACCACCACCACTCCACCACCTCTTCTAACACACCACCATCTTTGCAGCAGCACAGCACTTCTTTGCAGTGTGACTCCTGCCAAATTCTACGCTGCATCATCCATTCCAATGGTGCTTAGCTTCACACCTCTTTTGTCCATTGCTTCTCTGTCTGGTTTTACTTTTTGATCATCTTTCCTGTGCTTTGCAGTGCAGTGTTATTGCGTACTTGTTCTGTGTGTTCGTGTGTGTGTGTGTGTGTCATCAGGTGGCTGGCTGGCCTAGAGAGTTGAGGGTGGTCTCTTCAATTTTTTTCTCTCTGTGGTGGATGGAGTGAGTGCATATTTTGTGTGCTCAGCTCATATGGATCCATGTCCTTCCTCCGTTTTCTTTGTTGCCTCCCTCTTTCATACGAGACGCGCAGGTATTTAGCCGCGCAGAGCTCACAAAAGTGTTGCAGTGGCAGTAATTTTTTCTAACAAGGATTTTGGGCCCCAGGGGTTCAAGACACAAAGCTTGAGATTCATGGTTGTGATAATATAAGCTACCATGCAGTGTTGCACACGAGGTTTTGTATCGACGATGGATTCCCAACGGCTTTGGAGCAACAGATGGTCGAGTAAGCCTCGGTGAAACTGTCTAGTTGTCCTTCGCTTCTTTCTTTTCTAATTCTATTGCTTTCTCCATTTTTCCGAGCTTCTAAAGAATGGTGGCTTTTGATTGTTCCAGGTTTCCAGTGGGAAACGCCGAGTACGTGAGACAGTTTCTGCTTCAATATAGTCTTCTTCGTAGAAAGGAAGGGTTTGTTCTCCGGCACGACTCTTTGTCTGCTGGAGTTGATCAAGGATCAGGATTTAGTTTTGTCCCAGAACGTGGCTACAACGTATCTGGTGCATTTCTCTCCAAACAAATCGGTACGCTTTTCGCGAAACTTTACGTTTCCAGTAGTAGTTAATGAAGTGCTTTAAACCAGGAGCCGACTTCTCGAGCAACGGCGCGTATTCCAAGCCTGGACAGGCTAAACTACTCCAGAGCGGCTCTACTGATGGCACCGACCAGGGAGAACCATCAGCGGCGCCTGCCAAGCCACCAAAGAGCAACGCTGCAGCCCAGGTTCTTTCCCTTGTAGTTTAGTTTAACTTCTCACACTCAGCGGTGGACTTTCGCTGGCACCAGAGAGAGCGAACAGGGAAGCTCAAAATGTCCGACTTGGCACAACACTTCCACCTGCCTATCAATGCCGCGGCCAAAGAGCTGGGGATTTGCCCCACAGTCTTGAAAAAGATTTGCAGAAGGAATGGAATGAGGAGATGGCCACACCGCAAGGTGAGTGACGTGATTACTTCCTCGCGGTGGCAGCATTGGTTTTAAAGGTCTCTTGTTGCGCAGATAAAGAGCATAGAGCGTATAATCGCGACTTTGGAGCAAACGATTGCGGAAGGCGCGGGGCAAGGCGACGAAGGCATCCGGATGGAGATTGCGATGTTGAGAAACGAGAGAGCGCAGCTGTGTGCGGGGCTCTTGGGGCAGAATTGAAAAGAGGTGGAGAGCGGGGGGAGAATTGCTGAGCACCTCCTCCTTCGCGTCAAGTGTATATATACTTTGGCTGCTGCGGCGATCGATGCTTGTTTGTTACCATTCTTTGATTCATTCGTCATTGTACATTCGTGTTTTGTAAAAAGAAAGAGAGAATTTCTAGTGCTTTTAAAGCAAACCCAAATCACAGATTTTTATTTTTATTTTCATGGCAAAAAGAAGGGTTAAAAGGATGTCAAGGCACCTTTCTAATTTATGTATAAATATGGAGTTAATGCGCTAGGAAATTTCAAGCCCTAAAAAGCATGCAACAGGTACGGCTTTCTGTCCAACTTCTACAGATCTCCCATCGCGCTCGACGGCAAGGTGTGGCCGACAAGAGAGCACTACTTCCAGGCGATGAAGTCGTTTCCGGACGAGGTGAACATGGAGAAGGTGCGATGCGCAAGGTCGCTCACGGGGTGGCAGGACGCTGCCGCTGAGGAAGGATTGCGTGATGCGGACTGCCCTGCGTGCCAAGTTTGAGCAGCACGCCGATCTGCGGGCTCGCATGGTGGCTACAAAGGGCAAGGCGCTTGTGGAACACACCAAGAATGACAAGTACTGGGCTGACAGCGGGAAGAATATGCTGGGCAAGCTCCTCGTGGAGCTCCGGGACTCGGACATTGTTGTTTAGTTAAACTCCTCTGTAAAGCTGGGCCGTGCCTCGGCTCCTTCCAGAACAGAGCATTTGATCCCTGTACGACTACATCTCTGAGAAAATCGCAAACTGGAGCGGTCATGGACTCCAATCTGTATAGAGGAAACCCTTGAACATTGCAGTGTTGTGTTGATTCCACATGCGTTGGAATATACATGATACAATGATGTGGTTGATTTGATTTAATCTGCTTATCACGGTAATAGTCAACCTTTTGCCTTGAATATTTAAACGTTATGGACATGGCCATCAACGTTTGTGATTTGTGGCACCTATCTCAAATCAAGCGCGATGAAAAGGCAGCCCCTTCCATGCTTATGCGAAAGAACCGAATGAAGAAATTACATGATTGTTCGCCTTTGAAAACAAAAGGACGATAAGATTGTAGTTGCTGAGAATTAGAAGTCAAGGATTGCTCCTAGAGTGCCTCTGGAATTTTGGGAGACCTTTTAGCCTTTTTAGGAGGCTTTGGATGCTTTGGCCTCTTGATAGCCTTGCAGTGCTTGGGTTTCTTCTCATGTTTGTTTGCCTCTTCAAATCGATGACAGCTCCACTCCGGCGCATGCTTGTCTGCTTCAAAATCACTAGTGAGCATGGATTGGAATTCAAAAGTGAAAGAGCATACCGGCAGAGACTGGCTGCGTTGTCCAATGGTTCGCGCAATTTGTAAATGTGGAGGAGAGTAGAACCATCACCAACAACAAAACAGCATATCCCATGTCGAGAAGAAGCCCCGATTGAGAAACTTGAAAAGTTTCTAATATACAGTAGAGCCTACCATCATAAACCAGTCAGAAATCCAATAAACAAAAAACTTTCGATGCGTACCGATTGATTGGCCATAAGCACGGAATTGAGCTTCTCTGTTTGCTCTAGCAACCTGTCGTGGGCTTTCATTTGATGAGGTAGAGGTTGTCAATCTGGCTTTCGTAAATCCAGCCTGAGCCTGGAGCCATAGTTTATTCACAAAAAAGAATTATAAAAAAAACGAAAGTAAAAGAGAAAGCTTACCAGGCGTTCCTGCCACCTTCTGCGAAGTGATAATTGCATCTGGGTTTCATCGTTGACTGCTAGTGCGCCTGTCTCTTTGTCGCTTGCAAGTGACACTGTTACCGAATTCAGGTCCGAGTTTCCAAGAGCCGCAGAAAAAGTTTGATCCTCAACAGCCGAATTGATGGAGAAAAGAGGTAATGCTGCCGAAGTATACAATGTTTAGTAATCAACACAAAAGAAGCTTACCTTTGGCTTGAAAAGCGTTCTGTAAGACGTCAACAACGGCTAGCTTCCTCCGCTTATGCACTGGAGCAGCATTGTCTGCACTGATCCTGCAAGCTTTCTCCAAAGCCGCCATCGCTTGTATGGCCTTATTCCTTTCGAGGTTTGCACTCGTTTTGATGTCTGGTTTGAACAAGTCCAGCTGTGATATAGAGGACGAGAGGTTCTCAGTTTGCGCAGCCAGCACTAAAGGATGCCTTTCGCTTAGCAAATCCATACGAAGAGTCGGGCCATGTGCTCGCGAGCCTGTCATAAAGCTTAAAAAGCGAAGCAAGCCAGAGAAACAGATAGACGTACCATCTGCTCTGAGTCGAACCCAAACCGTGTCCATGAGTTTATATTCTCTGTCACACCGTCCATCTGTAACATCCTGAAAGTTCTAAAAAAGTCAGAAGAGGAACACATCGGATACAAATAATTTACAGTAATTTTTATGCTTGTCTTCTGTTTGATTAGGCGATATTGTTTCTCTGACGTCTCAGAATGCATTTCAGGTAATATAACTCGCCCATTTTTATCCTGTTGAAGAAATAAGCAGTAATTTGAGAGAGAAAAAAAACGACTTACCTCCAGAAGCACGAGACCACGGAGATCGTATTTGGGTACGAACACCATAATACCCTTCGTTGTGACACCGATGACCTGATAGTTCCAAAAGTTAAGCTTATGCATTCGGTTTTTGTTTCTGCGTACCACAGCAAGCTCTGCTTTGGCTTGTTTCTGGAGAAACATCAGTAAATAGAGCTCATTGCATTCCTTCTGAGCCCGCTTACTGGTTCTGTGCTTTTCATTCACGTGTTCCGCGACCTTCAACAAAAACTTAATTCAACCATCACAGAAATTCCAGTTTTTACCTCCTGAAGCTCAATAGAACTCATTATATGTGGAACTTTGACAATGCCAGACTCTAGGTTTTGCTCCTGGCACGCTGCTATAAGCATCCGGTGCGCAAGGATGTCAGCATAGCGCCGTATTGGTGACGTGAAGTGTGTATAAAACCTGAGGTTGTGTTAAACATGTCCAAGGTAGCTTGATACTTACTCTAGCGCTAATCCATAATGATAGAAATGAGAAGGCTCTAGATCCTCGCCAGTAGAGAAATATTCTGCCTACACGAGGAAACTATAACATAAAATGTGATCAATGTTTTCGTTACATTTTTTACCTCTGACATTGCACGCGTAACAAGAGCTCTGAAGGCACGCTATTTGTGTGTAAAACCCACAGTTAGATAAGTTCACCCCCTAAACTGCCAATGTACCTCAACAACAAAATCGCCACTATCGCGCATACGGTCCAAAGAAGCTGCAAGTTGCTGTAGCATGGGAGTAAGTGCTAGTAAAATATCGTGAATATTCTTGCCTTGTTGCTTGAAACGTCCAAAACAAATCCTCGCGCTTCACAGCACTGCAATGAACAAAGATCCGATATAGGAAGAAAAAAAAAAGCACTCTGGCTAACCTCTAGCAACGTTGTGAAGCTATCAATCTTTGGTGGAGAATGTTTCCGAAGAAGTGCGCAACTGGGAAATGCTCTGCATGAAGTACACTTTAAAAACAGATCTAGAATTTCACTAAGCTTACCGGTAGATCTTCTCACCAACACAAGCATTGGCATAAATCATCATCTCCGCAACTATCCAATTCATCTGATAATAAACTGATCAAATGACGATAATGGCGGAAAAACCAAAAACTCACAGGTAGCTCAACTTTCGTTTCCACTTGCACAGGCTCTCTTCTCTCATCAATTTCGAACTTTAGTTCCGTACTGGCTAATTCCAAAGCACCATTGAGCCGCCTAAATAAGCGTCTGCTCTGAAATGTAATGTCAACTAGGAAGTTGGAGGCAATTACCATGTTAGCTTACCTGAGCAAAAGTACCAAGCAGAAGGAGGTCACTTTGTAACTGGGACAGATCATTGGAGCCGCTCTTAATTTCCCAGCCGGGAAGTAAACGTTTTCCCTCCATAATAGTTTCAGCTTGAGCATAGAAGAGCTGAAAGCGAGGAACAGTGTCAACACATAAAGAATACCTGAAATTTCACACCTGGTATCGAGAACGTATTATCGTTCTTCCAAACCATGTTTTGACAACTTCAAAATTGTTTTGGCGGTCCAATGTCCATATTACACTTACAGCCAGCCTATCTTTTCCTCCAACTAACGAGCAGAGATTTTCACTGTAACAGATCAAACTTTCAGGGAGATAAGAAAAATTATCAAAGCTACCTTAAAACTGAAGGAAGCATATGCCAGCTTTTTCCAACCATATAGACAGTGGTTCCGCGAGATCTAGCCTCGAGGTCTAGAAGACTTCCTTGCTTCACAAAGTATGAAACGTCAGCTATATGGACTCCTATCTGGAATAAACGAAAGGATTATGCACGTATTCCAAGTAGTGACGGATGGATACCTCGACCATGCCATTCTCCAGATCACTCACTGACAGGACATCATCCACATCCTTGCTTCCAGGAGGATCAATGCTGAGAAGAAAAGAAGAAGTGACACAAGTCAGCCTGAATGCCTGGTACCTGCAGCTACGATGAGAAAACCGGATATCTCTCCGAACGGCAAATTCTTCTTCTGGTATACTCCACGGGTTATCCAACGAATCCTCAGGAAGTTCCTGCAGCGATCTGATGCTGCGATGAGTAGGAAATAAGAAAAGAGGAGACCTTACAAATTGCTAAATGGAGCTACCGAGATTCCATTTTCCACCAGTATAGCGTTCAGTTCGGCATTCAAATCGCCGATAGGACCCAGAGATCGCACAACATGGCCCCTTGGAAATCTCGAGTCAAGTTCCCAGTTATCTATACGCAATATAAATCTTTGATTGGATAGACGTAGTCCTTGGCGAGTGCTAACCTCGACCAGAGGAATGCGCTTGTCCATTGGTACGCACAATAAGCGTTCCTGCCTGCACTTTTGTAACATATACACACTTAGTTTCCATAAAAAAGGCTTACCTCGAAGCGGTTAGAAAAGCTTCATCTTCTTCCAAGAGACAAGCGACGTAGTCTCGTTGGTTCCTTTGTAATATGCCAACGACCTCTCCAGAAATAAGAGCATCATCAGATAAATGTCTGCTACCTTCCTCGTCGTCCAGCACATCTTCATTGAGTATGTCTTCGTTTTCATTTTCCGTGAGTCTTAGCTTGCAAGTTTTTACCTGTGGCATAAGAAGATTAAGACACACTAATGGAGGATAAACATACACTTACTACGACTGTATCCCCATGTATCGCCCTGTTTTGGAGTACTCGACCAGCAACAACAATTTCCAGCCGCGATGCCTCCCCTTTATTACTGCACATGATACTCCATGAGACTGGTCATCAAGTTAGTCTAGAGAATCTACCTAGGACGAACCAATGCTTCTGATGGTGCGTGACGATTAACAAAGAAGACACCCACCCTCAAGTCCCCTCTCGAGATTCCAGCCTCCAACGAAATTGCTGTTCAGCAAGAGACATACTTGTAAAGCCATCAGATAAAAGAACATGACTTACTTGATAGATGCTCTTTGTACAATCCCTTGCCTCCTCCGGACGGTGGCATTCTGCCATCACTAAGTTTGGCTTTCACTTCAACTGCTTCTATTATTGTGGCAGACTGTAATTGAAAAAAAACAGAGAAAGAAAATGATCGAGAACGGCCAAACAAAGAGAACTCACCAGCGATGTGAAGAGGTCAGCCACAGAAGAATCGTGATTCCAATACTTTGAAAAATATGTACCGGCTTCGAGAACCTGTAAATCAGAAAATTACTCGCCAGCTTTCGCGTAACTATCAGCTCACTTCAACAGTTGTGCGAGAGTCGGTTAAATTTCTACCGGAATCCGTGGACGTCAAACCAGTTAGCAGCACCACCGGAACACCTCCGTTGATGTGATTGGCAAACCATACTGTGACTTCTTTCAGATAATTCGAAGAAGCCGTTTCGCAGCGTGATAGACAAGTATATATGCAATGCTGATCGTCAAACACAATGTTGCATCGCCTGTGGTCAGTAAAGATCGATCTGAACAGATTATGTAGCTTTAAGAACATCCTCGAGAAACCAAAAACGATAAATTTACCGCAGCCTTCGCCAGCTTCGTTGGCCTAAGTTTTCTTGCACCTTCAATGCATGACACATAAATGGTCTCATGAACAAAGCCATTCCCGAAAAGGAAGCAGAAAAAACGCACCTCTTTCAGAACGGACGTAAGAAATATCACAGCAGAGAATTGCGGAAGCTCCAATATCTCCCAGAATTGGAGAACAGCATCAGCATTTGGAAGCTAGAGCAGAAATCCAAGGAATTAATCAAACAATGTAGAAAGAAGAAGGAGGAGGAGCTCGCTTCAGTATTACCAGGTAATGCGATGCGTCGGGAGGTAAACGAGGCAAATGCGAAGCACACGAGGAACATAGAGGACTGCCGCAGGGAATATCATCCCGCAAATAAATCTCCTCCGCCACGATCGAGATCGCTTTGGATCGCCTCTTGAACTTGCAGCGGCGATCCGCCTGAGCAGCGCCAAGGCATTTAGGATGAGGATCGATCGATCAGCGGCAGTGGACTCACCTTGCGCGCTACCCACACCGCCATGGCGACTCATAAACCCTAGAGAAATTTAAATTTTATTTATCATTGTTGGAAGGGAGAGTTATCAAAATCGCTGGCCGAGAAAGGCTTGGCACTGGGCTTTAGAAACTCGGGTCCATTGTCATGGATGTTCTTGCAAAGCGAGTTATACTCGTGGAGCGTGGTTTCCAGGATTTGCTTCATATCTTTGACATCGCTACGAAGCTTTCCAACTGATGAAAATGAAAATAAAGAGACCAAAGATTGAAAGGAGGTAAGCAAACCTTGATCGAGATGCGAAGCAGTAGTTCTCATCACCGAGGCCGAATGTCCCAAGCGCTGGAACAATTTGAGAGCTAATTCCTCCACTGCCTCGATCCTGTATCCCAGATCTTCCTGTTGATCGCATCCATCACGAAAACTTAGCAGCCTTCTTTCCTTCACGAGAATTGAAAGGCTCGGACCTGGCGCTTGCAAAGCTTTGTGGCATTTTCCTTTTGCCACTCGTGGTACAACGAAAAGAGCTCGGCAGTCGCGGTGGCGTCCAGAGACACTACAAGAAACGTAAACAGTAACTTAAACCAGGATAGAGGATAGACCAAGTCTCTATGGTGTTTGCTCACGATTCTCAACCGAGGTTTGGCTGGGACTAGACTGGCCGAGGAGAATCTCCTTGAGTCCGCTCTCTGGCGAGGAATGGCCCGGGAGCAACGCTCCAGCCTGACTTCATCGGAAGCAAATTCCAATTTGAAATGGACAAAGCTTACAACTTTGAGCGAGTGAAGCGCCTTCAAATTTGGATCCACGCCACCGCCCTTGCTCTCGGAGATTGTTGTGATCTCATCCTGGGCGGTAGAAAATAGAAAAGAAAACTCAAAGCGACAAACCGAAGCACCTTAAGCGACCTGGACTCCGTCGCCCCCATTGCAAACCCTAGAGAATTTTCGCATTCAAAAACACAAACAAGTTGTTGGATTCATTATATTGGCTTTGATTATACTACTTGCTAATTGTTTGAAGGCCAAATTCCTGACTTTCAACACGTTTGCAGGCTTCAACCAGATATAAAAATCAACCAAAAAAAAAAAAAGAGCAAGTGGACAGCCTTCACTTTGCTTTGTCCTAGTATATAACTGAGAGGATGCATTGGTGGTATCAACAGAACATTTTTCCCCTTTCCTTTTCGAGCTTCGCCAATGTCTTTGATTACACTCATTTCCATCATAGTTTTGATAGTTACTTGGTTCATTAAATGGAAAAGTGTTCGAAAAGATCTTCCACCGGGGCCATGGGGGCTCCCCTTGATCGGCCACCTCCATCACTTGATCCATCTTCCTCATCAATCTCTCCACCATTTGTCTCGCAAATACGGTCCCGTGATGAGCATCAAGCTGGGAAACAAGACCGCCATCGTCGTCTCCTCCAAGCAAGCCGCCAAGGAAGTCCTCACCTCGTTCGATAAGGTGTTCGCTTCAAGGCCGTGCTTGATCTCTCCCGAGTCCTTGTGCTATGGATCGCGCGACATCGCGTGCTGCGAGTATGGCCCCTACTGGAGGCAAATGAAGAAGCTTTGCATGACACACCTCTTCACTGCCAAGCGGCTGGAGGATTTCCGGAGCATCCGGCTGGAAGAGACGCTCGAACTCTTGCGTGACATCGCCGCGAATCAAGAAAGGCCTGTGGACATGAAGTCAAAGCTCTCCATGCTCACGTTTAACGTCATCACGCGCATGACGTTTACCAAGAGGTTCTACGATCGGTGGTCCGCGGCGAGCGATCCCAGGTTCGTGGAGGTGATCCTCGAGGCTGTGAGCTTGATGGGGGCCGTGAACATCGGCGACTACATCCCCTGGCTGTCATGGCTAGACCTCGGGGGCTATCACAAGCGGCTCGAGAAAACGAGCAAGGAGATTGACGAAGTTCTACAAAGGTTGATTGATCAACATCGCGAGGCAGCGCTGCCACTCCGCGACGATCCTGGCGATTTGATCCACACTTTCTTGTCGCTGGGAGTGGACGACAAGTCCATGAAAGGCGTGATCCTTGTAAGTTGCTAAGAACTCTCCATAGTGTACTAACGTTTTTGCTTTCACAGGATATCCTAGCGGGAGGAACGGACACCACGGCAGTGACTACGGAGTGGGCGCTCTCGGAGCTTATAAGAAATCCGGGAACTCTTCAAGAGCTGCGACAAGAGATCCAAAACATTGTGGGCGATGAGCGACTGGTGGAAGAATCCGACCTTCAAAAGCTCCACTATCTTAGGGCAGTCATCAAGGAGACATTTCGCTTGCATCCCGCGGCTCCTTTGATGGCACCCCACGAATCAATCGACGACTGCGAGCTTCAGGGATACAAGATCCCCAGGAAGACCTGGCTCATGGTGAATCTCTGGTCTCTCGGGCGGGATCCACGCTCGTGGGAATCTCCAGAGGCTTTCAAGCCGGAGAGGTTTCTTGGAAGTTCGATCGATGTCAAAGGCAATGACTTCGAGCTGATTCCTTTCGGATCCGGGAGGCGAATTTGCGCGGGAATGTCACTGGCCTTGATCATGGTCGGGCTCACTCTTGCTCGCCTCGTCCAAGCTTTTGATTGGAGCCTTCCAGGGAATGAAGAGATGAACATGGAAGAAAGCCAAGGCGTGATCATGCGCAGGAAGAAACCTCTAGTAGTAAGTGCAAAATGGAGGCTTAATATGCAATCTGAAAAATGACAATAATAATTTGTTGCATTTAAAAGTATAATATAGCACCCTTTAACAAATTAGTCACATCAGTCACATGGCTGTTTAAATCCACTTGAGAGGCTGGAGCTCTTACTTAGGCCAAGACAAACATCTCAACAGGAACAATATCAATTAGTGTTGCTGCTCTAGAATTGAAGCATTTTGGCTCCAAAGTTAGGAGCTTGTATAAACTTTAGGGGTTTTGCATCCACTATTAAATTAGTAAATTTAATAGTAATTCACCACACTATTAGGTTTTGTAACCAAGATTAAAATATCAGTAAATAGCTTTTCACTTGGGTTTGTCTGGATGTGTGCAGGCATACAGTGTTGTTGGCTACAAGCAACAGTAATGCCCATGAAGCAACAAGGCATGGTGCTAGCAAGTGTACCATGGTACAAGGTAAGAGATCAATTGCTAAGTATTTCTAGGCATTTTTAGAGAGTAAAGCAATTTTACTTCTAACCACGTGCTATGGATGACTAAAGTAGGTATTCATGGTGTTGGTGTTGGAAGTTTTGGCCCAAATGTTAATGGAACTCTTGGCCTAAATTCTCATGCTTGGCCCAAGTGTTGATAAAACTCTTGGCCTAGATTCTCATAGTATTGTTGTTAAAAGTAACCAAGTGCTAGTGGAACTTTTGGCATAGGTTCTCATAGTGTTGGTGTTAGAGGTCTTGAATTAAGTGATGGTGGAACTCTTGTCACAAATTCTTATAGTATTGCCACTAAGGGTCTTGGATTATTCCTAGAGCTGGCACAAGTTCTCATTGCTATTAAGTCTTGCTAGTGGAGTTATCATGAGTTTTAGTGGTCCAAGTGTTTGTGATTGACAATTCAATTAAACTCACAATGAAGTGATAGTGTTTATCCAAGAGAAGAGGATTGAGCTTGAGCAATATAAAGGCACATTAAATAAAGAGTATATAATCTATTCAAAAGAGAAGTCGGTGAGAATTTTAATAGAGTGAGAATTACTTTACCTTGATGACTAAGAGATGGAATGCTACAAAACTTGGGATTATTGAGAAAAAAAGCTTTTGAAGAGATTAATGAATTCCTCTTTGCAAAACCAAATATTCACTTTAGTAAAGCTTCATAATAGTGTAAGGAACCAACTCCCTGAGGTGTCATAGGCTAAAGAATCCCTAAAAACACGACCGAAATGATAAAGAGTTCATCAGATGGAACCGAGTCTAAAATCGAGTCCAAGATCGACTCTGAGACCAAGTTTGAGATAGAGTCCAGGATCGAGTCCGAAGCCGACTCCGAGACCGAGTTCGAGACTGAGTTCGAGACTAAGTCCGAGATCCAAGATTGGGTCCAAGACCAAGTCCGAGGTCAAGTCCGAGATCAGGTCCAAGGTTGAGTCAAAGATCGAGTCCGAGATCGAGTCCAAAGTCGGGTTCGAGATCAAGTCCAAGACCAAGTCCGAGACCAAGTCCGAGTACTAATACATATTGAGGGGTTAAAGCCCAAAGTGTGTGTCTCCCGAGGGAGGGGGGGGGGGAGGGAGGGGATGCAGGGGGTTCCAAAAGTATAGTAGGGATAGTGAGGTCTAGGAACCAGTCTTGAAGGAACTTTTCAGTGGTGCTTCCAAATTGACTTAAGGTTGAGATTGGGGTCGAAGGGCCTTGGGTGGGAGTGAGCATAGACTCAGGTGGTGCCAGAGGGGCCACCCAAGGAAGTGCTCAAGAGCAACTCCCACTCCCAGAATGGAAACTAACTGCAGTGCTCCCGACTTATGTGGAATGATGCCTCATTTGAGTACCTTGCGAAGATGTTGAGAAGACAACCTATCGAACAAGGTATGGGAGCTTTGAGTTTCTAGTGATGCCCTTCGGGCTATGCAATGCACTGGCAACGTTTTTGGCGTTAATGAACCACATTTTTGTACCCTATCTAGATCACTTTGTGGTCGTCTATATTGACAATATCCTGATTTATAGCAAAATGCTAGAGAAGCATGCCGAACACTTGATGAAGGTGTTTGAGAAATTAAGGGAACACCAGCTGTATGCTAAAAAGAGCAAATGTGACTTTGCTCAATAAGAGGTAAAATTTCTTGGGCATGTGGTGGGCAAGGACGGGCTTAAGGTGGACCCTGAGAAGGTCCAAGTGATCCAAGATTGGGATCCTATCAAACAAGGTATGGAAGCTTTGAGTTTCTGGTGATGCCCTTTGGGCTATGCAATGCGCCGGCAACATTTTCGGCATTGATAAACTATATCTTTGTACCCTATCTGAATCACTTCGTGGTTATCTATATTGACGACATCCTGATTTATAGTGAGATGTTAAAGGAGCATGTCGAACACTTGACGAAGGTGTTTGAGAAACTAAAGGAACACCAATTGTATGCTAAAGAGAGCAAATATAACTTTGCTCAACAATAGGTAAAGTTTCTTGAGCATGTGGTGGGCAAGGATGGGCTCAAGGTGGACCTTGAGAAGGTCCAAGCGATCTAGGAATGGGAATGACTATCGAATGTATATGAGTTAAGGGCATTCTTAGGGCTTTGCAACTACTACCAAAAGTTTATCAAACACTATTTGAGAGTAACTTTACTTTTAACTGACCAAATGGGAAAAGGGAAGATGGTATGGATAAGAGAATGTGAGGTGGCATTTGTCCACCTCAAGGGGAAGTTGAGGAAGGCTCTTGTGTTGTTGTTACCAGATTTTGGTAAGGACTTCGAGGTAGAAACAGATGCTTTAAACTTTGTGTTGGGCACAGTGTTAAAGCAAGACAACCATCCAGTAGCGTTCTTCTCGAAGAAGTTAGCAGAAGTGGGCTGCCCATAAGAAGGAATTGTTTGCGGTGGTCAAGGTGCTCGAGTGGAGACACTACCTTGGGAGACACTTCAAGGTTTACATGCAAGCTTAAAGTTGGCAATATCCAGCGCGACAACAACCTTTTGGGATGATGTGCAGATAGCATATGAGAACGATGGTCTAACACAAGAAGTGTTGCTAAGGAATCTAGAGGCACAAGAAGCTCACTAGAGAGGTGAGCTGCCAACAGAAGAGAAAACAGGCTATACAGAATGCAATGAACTCATCTATTATAAATAAACAAAGGTGTATGTTCCAGAAGGGGAACTAAGGAAGGTAGCCTTAGAAGAGTGTCATGACGGACCTCTTGTGGAACACGGCAGAGTGCCCAAGATGATGGGCTTACTCAAGAGGAAGTATTATTGGCCAGATATGCCTAAGGACATCCAAGACTATGTAAAGACATGTCCAACATGTCAGCAGGTCAAAGCCGTGGCTAAGGCTAGTGGGGGCTTGTTACAAAGCATCCCAATTCCAGATTATCCATGGAAATATCTTACAATGGACTGCATCACGGGACTCCCCCCAAGTGAGGGGTTTGATGCAATATTCATGGTGGTGGACTGATTTTCGAAGATGGCACATTTCATACCCACCACAACGGAGGTGGATGCAGAAGGTGTGGCAAAGCTATTTTTCGAATAAGTGGTTTGAGTGCGGGGAAGGCCAGAGGAGATCATCTCAGATCGAGATAAAATCTTCATCAATAAGTTCTAAGAACTCTTCTGGAACAATATCGCACCAAGTTGAAATTCAGCACAACCTATCACCTAGAGACAGGTATTTGGTATTAAGTCAAGTTTGATGGCACTAACACTTCTTGACAGATGGACAAACGGAAAGGGTGAATAGGCAGTTGGAGGATTATTTATGATGCTATGTCTCTGGAGACCAGACTGATTGGGTAAGTCATTTGGGACTTGCGGAAATGTGCTATAACAACTCACCACACTTGAGTATCAGAGTGAGTTTATGGGAAGTCATCAATGGGCGAGCTATTGAAGGTCCTATGGAACTCGGTGTGGCCGAATATCATGGAGAGTTACCCGCAGTGGAGGCATTCATGGCGGAAAGTCTCAATATTTGGAATTTCGTGAGGGGGGGGGGGGGGGGGGGTGGGGGGCTAAAAGTACCCCTACCGGGGCGTTAGGCCACGGGGTTTCCCCTCCGTGGCCCAAAAAAAGTGTTACACTCCAGGCTTGGGATTTAAAGGGTTTTAAAATTAA
>NW_003314320.1:841898-879158 GCF_000143415.4 Selaginella moellendorffii
TATTTGAAAATGACGTGAAATTATACGTTTTTTGTCTAGAGGGCTAGACATATCTGGGGCATGGTGACTAGCGCGGTGACTTTATGTCCAGACTGAGTCCATCTGGTTGTATAATAAATCTCATTGTCAAGGTGAACAAGCCGAATCTGAAGTTAAAGAAGAGCGATGGCATGCACGCACACACTATTTGTTTGTTCATTGAGCGTGTGGTGAGCTTTCCAAGATGAACGTCATTCCTATTAGCCAGACATATAACTTAATGGTGAGAACATTTAGATATTATTCAATGTTATCTTTTTCTAACGAATCTAATTGTGAAGGTGTAGCAAAAGGCATTGCTAGTCTGGAGAAGTCATTTAACTCATTTGACCCTTAGTGTATTTTCATGAAACTAAATAACATTCATATTATTAAGGAATTTCTCTAGTACCTTTTTTTTACGACATAGAGGCTTGCATTTCTTTCAAAGGTGATTTAGTAAAAGGCCTGAGGGCACATGCCATTCTATTTCTCAGACCGGTATTAAAATATACTAGTGCAAAGGGAAAAAGGTATTTGGTGATCAAGTAAATGGCACGAGGGCACACGCCATTATAAGCCTAAGCGCTAGTGGACACCTCCTTTTTGGTACTCTCAGCGGTACTATCATCCTTCTCCGGGTCAGTTGTTTTGCTTTGGATTGTTGTCTCTGACGTTACTGGGGCGTTCTCGATAGTTGTTAATGTTGCCGTTTGTTCAAAAAAATGATCACCTAGAGTATAGTACGGGGAGTTTGGAAGACTTATATATTCTACATCTTCACCTATCTCCTTCTCCATCTCCTTTTCTGCCTCACTTACAGATTTTGTGCTTGCCATGAGAACGCTCTTCACCCTAAAATATGGAGTTCGTTGTGTTATAAAAGGAAACCAACACACACGTTGCAAGGGAATGATGGTACATAAAACACGTAAGCCCACAATATGGGTTTATGTGCCATTAATATGGGCCACACGCCATATTATTAGATTTATGCACGTGTGATTGGTAAATGCATATGTCATATCATCTTTGTTTTACCTCACACACTATATCAGGCCTAATGAACCATATCACATGTGCGCACATGCTATATATATGGAGAAGTATTATGCAAGGATAGAAAAATTCAATGCATGATTGTGGAGAGCAATGGCATGAAGCCACATGCTAAATAACATTTTAGAGAAAGAATTAAAATAAAAACATGCAAACAGTACTGAGTGGACCAAGACTTAGAAGTGCACAATTGAATGAGGTATTTCTAATAAATATTTCACTCACCTCATATAGAAATGGCTACCACTCTCAAATGGCGTATCGCCTCATACCATCACCTCGCAATTTGTTATAACAATCCGATGAATTCATATTCGGCTTGTTCACCTTAAACTTTAAGTAAGATTTGCTAGAACAACTAAGAATTTATACTTGTTATTTGTATCATCTCACCTAGGAATGGCGTAAGGCCACATGCCATCACGCCTCCTCTGATTCAGATTTGGATTGTTCACCTTGAAATAAAATACATTAGAAACTTAGTAAAGGAATATTAATGAATCTCACCTTGAACCCGGGTTATGAATGCTCTTGCTACATCTCTTGCATGGTCTGGCAAGGTGATGGTGGCACTCTACTTCCGCATCCAACCATGCACAACATTATCCACCGATATGCTCATGCTGGGATCCCTTGGATTCAGCACCCATCTCTTTTCTAGGCAATCCTTCGTATATCCGGAACTTGGCTTGAACCACTCCACAGTTACATTGAAGGAGTTAGTTTCCGCGTCCTCCTCTGCATCAGTGATGCAGCGCCCCACCCATATCATTTGTTTTTTATTACTGGGTCTGACAAGCACGACCATTCCTTTGCAGACCTGTACTGGATTGAATGCTGAATCCGGCTTCTTGTTCCTCGGCCCACAATAGTGATCCTCAACATCGTTATCTGTCACTGTATTTCCAGAGGACATTGTTCCGCTACTATTTGGTGCTCTGGGTTCTGGCCAAAAGGACTCTTCCAATTCTTCATATACAACCGGCCCATTTTGGATAGCAGATATAATCTTCTCCCAGTATTCAAGCAAAGGCTTGCACCTCTGAAAATAGGATTCTCCACCAAACACCAACCCCCTCTTCCAGAAGGCAATATGCTGTCTAATCCCGGCCACTATACTTTCCTGGTCTTTGAGTCCATCCGGGTGCATCGGCCGTGGGGAACCCTGAGGAATCATAGGTTCCCCAGTTATGGGATCTCTCTTGAAGAGTTCAATGTCGTCCACTGGCAGCCACACTATGTCCCATTCTCTCATCTTGTACCTCATCACTGGAGCACCGTCACACATGCTAAAATGAAATTGAAGAGGCTTCGAGTGGCCAATCAACGTTTCGGATCTGTCCCTGATGGAGCCTCTTACAAACCTCTTAAAGTCTGGAACCTCTGTCAGAAGTGTAGCTTCAACAGTGCCTTTGATGCAATTTTGGAATTCATCGTAGAGTTGTGGGAGGGTGAGGACATTGGATCGCCGGAGGGACTCTGCCAGGTGACTGAACATGGCATCGACGTCTTCATGAGTGTGCCCAACCATGAGAAAGCCAAGTGTAACCGTTTCAAATATGCCTTTGGCAACAAGCATCACCAAGTACGCGAAGACATACATGTTTTTGTTCTCACTGCCAGCATTGTCTGTTTGGAGCAGAAGATGGGGTGGAAGGCCACATCGGCCGCAAGAACTACCTTGAGATTCTGCTTCGTTTGGATGAGGCTGTGCATTCACCAGGCGACCAGCCTCGTCGGAATGGCATGAGGCCTTACGTGATAACCCTACAATTTGACGGCCAACATATTCACTGGGATGGCATGGGGCCCTACGCGATACTGCAAGCCTTTGCTCCTCCTCCAGCTGAACCCTGTATGGGGTTCGATTGACAAGGGCCTTATGCAAGGGTTGGCCGTTCAGCTCAGTCTGCGCATTTTGCAGAGACCTTAAGTGTTTTGCTAGGGACGCAATCATCATGTTTGCACCCCCGCCACCCCATAGAGGTACAAAGAAGTTCCCATAGTTCTGGGCACCATGCCCATGAGCAATTATGCCAAACAGAGACACAGGCAGCTGTATGGATGAAGAGATTGCCTTAGGGGCAGGATTGAGTCGAGGTAAGCACGTCTTTTTCTAGTCCATTTTGTCGTGGATGATGCAGAGGTAAGAGTCAGGTCTCTCCATGGAGAGAATCCTGTTATGATAATATGCAGTTCTGCAGCTTCTCTACTCGATGTTGTGGTCGAGCCGCCTTCTAACTAACGTCTCTCGCTCTTGAGCGCTGCAAGAATTCTTTGACAAAGCCATTTTGATAGCAGTGCACTCGTCACACTTTGAAAAGCTGGAGTACTTTCCTATACTCACATCCCTGAACCTGTTGCTCCACAATCTACTAAATCTAGATTGGCTCAGCTTCCTGTAGCCATTACTCTGGAGTTCCCGATTCACATCTTCCAATATGGCCCCCTTGGTATACATGGAAGGGAGAACTCGTTGGGTGTCTCGTGTTCCATCTTCCAAGAGGCGGGTTTTATGTGGTTGTTGCACGCTACATGTCTCAACAAACCTCTTGAAGATTGCCTCTCCATATACAACATGACCCCTGGTTTTGTGCGTACCGTCGTTCCCATGGACTGCCTGTTGAACCCTTTGTTCCTCGAACTCAGTTTTGATTCTGTAGAATGTGGTTCGAGGGACTCCATAAATGATTCTCCATGCCTTCATGCAGACCAAACCCCTCTGGAAGACCATGCCCCCCACCTGATGTTCTGAAGCATCAACAGATGACCGTAATGCCTCATACACAAAATTGCGAGCTGCCTTCCAGGACAATGTCTTGTATCTTGCTCTCTCCTCTTCAATAGCATCCCAATCAGCATGTTGACAGCACCTCCTTTTGCAACAAGCAACTGTTGAGACCATTCGAACCTCCATCGCCATTTTCTGCCTTTTCAGTTCGTTGCTCAGATCCCTTTGGCTGCGCTTTAGGAAGGTGTACTTTCTTTTCCCATGAAGAGATGTTCTGTCATCAGTTGTAGTGGTGTTTGATTGTGAATCCTTCACATTCTCAAACACTAAGTGCCTCAATTTCCACCGCACAATGCTTCCAATAGTCAGACTGTTTTCTTCTGTGTCAACAACCTCTAAAATCGCAACTCCAATATCATCCCAGCCCAATTCTTGATTAGCAACCGCATCTCTTGGATCGACAACTGTGGCTAAGCCCTCAGCTACCACCTCCCCCTCGGGGTTGTTTAGAAACACCTTTGCCTGAATCCATGTAGCACGGTTCTTAAGATCCACGGAGGGAACATGCGTCGCACTTGCGCTGTCCCTAACATCTACTTTCTTCTGAAGATTTTTCAAGGCAACAACAACATTTACCCCGACGACCATCTCTCCTCGTTCAATAGCGACCACATTCCCATCGAAGACAGTCTCTACTGATACAGCAGCATTGCCTTCCCCAAACCTTTGACAGTGTATAACAAAGTTCCGATCCATAGACACAAGGGTCCCTTTTGCAACTCTCTTCCCACCATTCAAAATGTAAACCTTTTCCCCAACCCTGAAGGCCATTCTGAAAGTGCAGAAAAGAAGTTAAGACCATACAAAAAATGATTGGAGAATGGCCTAAATCATAACATACCAAACAACCTCAATAGCATGAGGCCACATGCCATTATTCAAACATGCTATTGACACCCACGTGAAATTTCGCATTCACAAAATTGGCATGAGCCCTCATGCCATTAGTGGTACCACTAATGGCATGAGGCCTCACGCTATCTTTGGCCCCTGCTAGCCTGTTGCTATATTCCTTTTGCCTTGCTACAACTGTATATATTTTTGTGTGCGTGACTAGTCACCCATACAAAAATATATACAGTTGCAGCAAGGCAAAAGGAATATGGCAATAGGCTAGCAGGGGCCAAAGATGGTATGAGGCCTCATGCCATCTTGATAAACACACAGCTGCAGGCAAGTAAAAACATACATGACAATACACTAGCCATGAAATTGCAAGGGCCCAAGATGGCATGTGGCCTCATGCCATTTCTAAATGTGGTCCTAAGCCATTCCATGGTGAACATACTAGGAAGCACAAGTGCCGAATATCAAGAGGAAGCGGTAGCCACACCAAAGACAGTGCCGCTCGCAACACCGCAACTACTCGTAGCGCCGCTCGCAACACCGCAACTGCTCGTGGTGCCGCTCGCACAAACTGCCACTCGCATAAACTGCCGCTCGCAATGGCGCTCGCAATACCGCAACCGCTCGTAGACGCATAAACCACAGCTCACAATGCCGCTTACACAAGCACCGCTCACTGCGCTCAGCGAAACCAAGAACACGGCACACAAAAATGATAGACCTAGGAATGAGTTCGAGAATTCAAAAATAACACACGCTTGAACGTCACATCAAATCCTCTGACAAACCAGATCTTATGACTCCTCTGACAAATTTTAAATTGAGTAGATTCTAGACTTTGCTGTCGGAGGTTGAACTTTGTCCCATCATGTCCTTGCCTCGATCTAGCTGTGCCATGTCAGTGATTCGAACTTTGCCATGCCATGTCAGCGATCCGCGCCAAGATTATTCGCTGTGTAAAGGAATAATTATGCTGTGTGTGTACGTCCATTTATGGCAATATAAGGCCACACGCCATTCAAAGAATAATGCTAGTCGAGCATTTTTTGGTGCATTTTTGGGTTCAAAATTGCATGAGCCCACACGCTATAAAGTTTACCTATACCAAAAATAGAAACAGCTTTATTTACTTGGGAATTTAAGTGGTTGAGGCATTTTTAAACTTACAAACACATGCCCTACTTACATTCCTTTGGTTGCTTAAAATTCAAAAATATTATAAACCTTTCTTTTTGCATTTTCAATGTTTTCAATTATGGTTTTTGATTTTCACAGGACCAGCCTAGTAATCTATTTGCATCCCGTTATGTTTATAGCTAGCTTTCGTTTGTCCCCTTCGCTAGCCTGAGATACATTTGCTCGGCATTTGCCTCTTACAGCATTTGCCCAGAAAGGGCATCTTTCTTCACGCAGCATTTGCCACATGTTTAGGGTTTAGGGTTTAGGGTTTAGCAATTCAGTAGCTTGATAAACATGCAAATACAAAACTTGATGCAAAATCCTTTGATATGTCACAATGCCCCTAGGACCATAAACACATTTCAATAGAGAGGGTCCTTTCATTTCATAACTCCTTACGTAGATCTTGGTGAAACTAGAGTTAGTGAAGTTAATTTCTTGTGATCCCGCATCTGATTGTGATGTCCCTTTGCAGTGTCGATGGAAAGGTCAATGCACACCAAACTGTAAAATCTTGGAGCAAAATAACGGTCGGATCTATGGCAAATGCCCCTGAAACATTGTAAGGCTCGTGTGGTCTCATGTGGTGTCCGATCGAGATGCTTCTTTGCAGGGTCATCAAGAAAGACATTGTATACCATTTTGTAAAATCTAGTTGCGATCTAACGGTTGGATCTCCAGAAAACTCAAAAAAATCTCACGCTTGTCAGAATATCCTAGGAATATACTCCTATGTGCCCCTGAAAATGGCATGCGGCCTCACGCCATTCAAGAGATAACGCCAGATGACACCGAGAATTTTTTGGTGCATTTTTTGGGTTCAAAATTGCATGAGCCCACACGCTATAAAGTTTATCTTTGCCAAATAGAGAAAAGTTTATCTGTGTCATGTAAGGTAGTTACAGTCCTTTGTGCTCGGCATCTGCCTCTTGCAGCATTTGCACTGAAAGGGAATTTTTCTCCATTCAGCATTTGGCCCTGAAAATGGCATGCGCCCACACGCCATTCAAGGAATAACGCTACAGGACGCCTGGATTTTTGGGTTTAAAATGTTTAGGGTTTTTTGGGTTTTTTCAAAATATTTTGGGTCCAACGTTTTTTGGGTTTCTTTGGTTCAAAATTGCATGAGCCCACACGCTATAATATTGATTTGAGAGAAAAATAGAAACAGATAGAATTTCTTTATTTAGCTGAACATCTGCCATTTTTGGAAATACAAGATGCTTTGGAATATCCAATCATACATGGTATAAATATAGCGAGGGTATTAAATGATATCCCAATCATGATCTTTCTTTTGGATTTCGCGTGCATGCAGTCCAAGGAATGATGACGTTGCGGATTTCTTTTGGATTTTGCGTGCTTGCATGCGTGCGGCAATCCAGAAATTAATGGTGGCGCCCAAGTCTGAGGAATGATGACGTGGCGGGATTACCAACCGTTGTGACATTTCGCGCGTGTGAGGTTAGGTTTTGCATTTTGCTTCATCCTCGCGCTCGCACACTCGCGCTCACGCTCGCATTGCGCTCCCACTCGCGATCACGCTCACATTTGCGCTCATCTACCTTCTCTACAGGTTTCTCGTGTGCATCGGCGTCCACTCGCGCTTGCATCACACTCGCGCTCGCATCGCGCTCGTGTGCATTGGCGTCCACTTCAAGACACACCCAGTTTGTAACTTCGCCGCCAACTCCGCCGCCACTCCGCCACCCACACGCAGCCCACTTGGCGTCCCCGGAGATTTCAGCGCCACTCTCCAATTGTTAAGTGGCAGAGTAGCCTTGCTACTACGATCCGCTGCACACACAGTGCACATTCGCCAGCGAGTCCGGCCTCGATTGTCACACCTCCATTTGGCTTCAAATGGTAAGTCGTTTAGGCCAAGTAGAAAATGGCATGAGGCCACATGCCATTCAGTAGCAACATTGGCATGCACCGATTGAGCTCTCGAGTGCAGTCCGGTTACAGATGGCGTGTAGCCTCACGCCATCTTAGGATGTAGCCTCAAGACATCTGATGCAGTGGTGAATGGCGTGTGGCTTCACGTTATTTCCAGCTGCTAGCTTTTCATCTGTCAACTCTAATTGTTGTGCATTTCTGAACAGGCGAGGAATTGCGTTCTTCTTCCAGCCACTGTCAATGTGGATGTAGAGAAGGGGGAGGAGCTCACCAGTTGGACTTTCGGGATGGAAGGCGAGGATCTGAGGCTGTACAACACAGATGGTGGGAGAAAAGAATGCATGGGGATCCTCATCCAAGTGACAGACACTCCATGCAGTTCCATGCAAGAATATGGACTGGCACTTGTGGTAGAGACAGCGTCCGCCTTCAAGATCCACCTTGCACATCCTAGCGGCTTCCTCGAGGGGGGCAGCAGCTATGAGGAATTCCTAGAGGGAGCTAGGGAGAGGTCGTCCAGGAGGCCCACAATTTCAAAGACGCTGCGGGTCTATAAAGATCACATGGAATCCACGGACCTCACCTATGGCGATGTTCAAAAACTATATTCCAACATTGAGCCATTGAGAGTGCCTCCAGTTCGCGAAGCAAAGGGGAAGGGGGTCGATCTGGAAACTACCCCGAAGCAGAAAAGGGTGGTCAAGCTCAAGCCGACGTCCGACTCTGCTGCTCCAAAAAAGAAGCTACTCGGTGATGCCATTGCCTCGGGTTCGAACACTACACCCACCAAAAAGAAGAGCCGCAAAGAGCAGAAAGAGTAAGAAGAGGCAGCAAAAATCATCGCAGATAATAGTACTTGTTACTATTCCAACAAAGTATATACAATCGACATGAGCCATATCGACATCCAAAGCAAATACAACCACAGGCTAGTATCTGATGAGTGGGTGGAGAAACTAAAGCAGAAGATGTTGGCAAGTCCAGTAACACCCGACATCGCAGACGTGATCCCCTACTACCGAACAATGAAGGGCGAGACGAGGTTTCCAGACTTGATCAATAGGAAGGTGTTGGACGATCAGAACATTCGGTTCTATGCCGTCTCCGGGCAGCATTCTAGCTTGGCGATGCAAGAGATAGTTGTGGATATTATGGTGGGCGAGGAGGTGAAGAAAGTCTTCAAGACAAAAGTTGTCTGCCTGATAAAAAGCAACTCGCCCCTCCGATCTATCATATCCATCTCCCATGCGCAGAATGTCAAGCAAGAAACGTGCTACAAATCGGGTCTGCACGAGACATTGGCACGAACACGGAAGCTCTGGGTTCAACTGAAGAAGCCACAAAAACCAGGACAAGGACGTGCACTAGCAACTAGCGCCTGGCAGGTAAGCCTCGTTGCATGTGGTATAGCATGTGGCCTCACGCCATTTCCATTGCAGGAATTCTCGAGTCTTCTCTCGAAAACACTGGGGGTCAATGACACACTCAGCATTCATAACATTCTACTCGCGACAAAAGTTGTTTTTGACAAATGGGTAGATGTGCTGAGGAGGTACCATGACGAGGAGTTTCTAAACTCAATGGGTGTGGAGGACGGCCGGAAGCCCAATGATTTGAAGCTCAACGCCTTGCGTTTCTCGGGGTCTTTAGACGACGACGACCTTCTGACAGTGGCTAATGCTCTTCTACGTGGTGAGGTAGTCTTCAACAAGACCAAAATGACTCCCGGCCATATTGTGACATACGAGGACTTGTGCACGACTCTGAGAGCTCGTGCGCTATTGAAGGATTGGATCTTCAATAAGTGGCCGTGGAGAGGGTGAGCATCGACACCACGCAAGAGATGATGGAAGAGCTGGACTTGTCAAATGAAGACATCGACGACTACGTGAAGGGGGCCCCCAAGTTCATCGATCTGCTGCGGGATGCCACGAAAAGTAAAGCTGAGAAGTTGGATCAGTATCCAAATTTCATTAAGAGGGATGTCAACCGCCGGCTTCAGAAACAGCTCGACCCCGCAGCAGAGGCCTATCGAGAACCTTACCAGGTATACGTGAATTCGGATGAGGATCAAAGGTGGAGGAGCATTGTTTCCCGCGGAGATGAGCAGGTCAAGAACATCTTTTGTGTGATGGACTTCACAAACGAGGAGATCACTCATGCAGACGAAGTCAGCTCCATCATTGACTTAATGGTGGGACTTGCGGAGGTGGAATCTTCAGTCCACTATATGATCTACGACTCCGAATCCTATCACAAGTTCTGGAAGGCCTTGAATGAGGTGAAGGCTCGGTTGAAAGGCAAGGAGATGCAGGAGATCCATGGGATAATGGCTAAGAAGAAGATACCGACGAATGTCCGCATCTTCACACTCGCCCTTGTTATTGGTCCTGCAGCAGAGTGGGACTGGAGTGACTTCCCAGCTTCGTTCGACAAGGCTGATCGAATTGATATGAGGGAGGTCAATTTACCCGTGCTTGAGGAACTGAAGACGGCTATGGAGCTTTCGAATCCAAAGAAAGCTCCAGGTGCAGCATGGGAAATGCTCAGCTGGGTCGTCAACGCAATAGCACCTGCTTCCGACTCCAAGGGCAAATGCGTTGTCGAGTACAATTGCGGCGGACTATTCTTTCGAGCCGCACTACTCAAGGGTGTCCCGTGTGTTGCGGTGACAAACTCCATTGAAGAGGTGACTTCAATGAAGCATATAATTACAGTTGCTAAAGAAAAACAGTATCTTCTCTGCGAACCTGGTGAGTACGCACTTTAAGTTTAAATGTTATCTCACAAGCTCTGTATGCAGGAGCGTGGCCACCCCCAGATGCTGAAACGGCGTTAACAGCTACTGTTGGGCCGAGCTCACAACCTGCACAAGGTAAGGTCACGTGAGGCCTCATGCCATTTTGATTATAGATCGTTGTGAATATTCAGACACGAGGACTGAAAAGCGTACTGGTGGCGCGTCGAAGAAGGACAAACAGACAAGCAATAGGAAAAAAGGAGGTACAAATTATATTTGCAATGGTGTGTGGTCTCATGCCATTCCTTGCAGGAGACACTTCTTCAAAGGCAAAACAGGCAAGCACCAGCCAAGCTCAAACTGACAGTGGTCATAAAAAGCGAAAACACGTTGGACAGTCATCGGGATCAGAGGTGTTTGATTCGAAAAGGAAGAAGGGCAATGAAAAGATGATAGGTAATGCCTCGCGGTCACCACCTCCTGACTCAGATTCCTATGGCGGACTCCCCTTCCCCAATCTCAATGGAGAGGTACAATGGATGAGGGATGCTTTTCAAGTCAGGGCCACGTTTTTCTCATCTCGTCGTCTTCAAAGGGTGCAAGAACGTGTAGAAACCATGTTAAGACAGTCGGGTGAGGATACGGTCCTAGATCATGCACTAAAACAGGCTATGGATGTCTTGTATTTTGAGATGGAGACTCGGCCAGATGATTTTCCCAAGATGGTCCTGGAAGAACAAGCCATCCAGCCTGAGCAGCCTATGGAAGAAATGCAGGAGGGGGATGAGGAGCCAGAGAAAGATAATGAGCAGGAAGAGCAGAAGGAGGAAGAGGAGGACAAAGAAGAGGAGGACGAAGAAGAGGAGGACGAAGAGGACTTGGATGGTCCTCACAATGGTGACGATCACAATAACGACGACGACAATGATGACGATGATGGCCAGCCTGAGGTGGCCAAAGAGCAGCGGAGGAAGGTCATACAAGACAAACCATCAGGTAAATAATAGTACATCCATTCCTAACCTTTTACCATTTCTAACATTGTCCATGTAGGTTGCAAAGCAAATGGTAAGTAGAGATTATTCAGTTGAATTAAGATACAAACTCTAGCCTTTAGTGTCGAGGAAGGATAGTGCCAAGCAAGGGTCGAAACGTATGTCCAATCCTTCAGAATCAGCAGTGCGCCCAAGTGATATCGGTCCTAGTTCCTCAATAGCAGTTGATGGTAAATACAGTATAGTCGATTCAATGTGCTAATGAGTTTGTTTTTAGTAGCCAGTAGGGAGGATACCATCTCAATCGAAGGGAGATATTTGGACATGCATATGGATCCACCAATGGACTCTACTTGCCTGCAAGAGTCATCAGAGCTGGTGGAGGCTACTATCCATATCAACGCCAAGCAAGCTGACCACGCTCCACTTGATGCTGCCCATACCACTGAGTCAATCTTGTCCACGTATCCAACTGACGGTGACCAGGCGCCATTGGACCCGCATGAGGCCGCCCCAGCCGCCAAGCCGGTCGTATCCTCATTTCCAATGGACTCAACGTGTGCCCAATCGTCTGACTACGCGCCATTGGAACCTCCCTACACCACCCCTGCTGCCTGTTCGGTCATGTCCACTTTGCCAACGGAGGCACCAGCTGAAATGGCGTGTGATCACACGCCATCGGAACCACCCCATGCCACTGTTGAGCCAGTTGTACCAGAGTCTACAGCTGAAATGGCATGTGCCCACACGCCATCAGATGCGATTGACCCCACATTGCAGAGGAGAGTATTTCCGCCCTTCACGTTTCCTTGACCAAAACCCTCTCAACGACCATCGGGAGCACCATTCGCTAATATTGTAGATGGTAAAATTGACTTGTACCATTTTTTATGCTGACGCATTTCATTTCAGAGTCACGGCGAAGGTACTGTATCATTTTTGATCTGAACGGTGTCCTTTTCTCCCATGAGCGTGGCTCGTCCTTGAATGTCACTGCACCCTCCAAAGCCTGCGGTCGCAAGTTGGTCAAAAGAGACAGATTCACATTAATCACACGGGAGAAACTGCGGGATCTAATAATGACCATGCGACACTTAAAACAGAGGGTTGGGTTCAATTTGCAATTGGGAGTTTGGACATCCATGATGCGCCACAATGCATTAATGTTGCTACAGATGATGCACGATCAGACGCTAGTAATATTACCATTTGACTTTCTCCTAACGCAGGAGGATTGCTTGACTATGGTCCATGTGAGGGGTAGCAAGCCCATCTTCGTCAAACCAGAGGCTGTAGTGATGAACCGGACTGCTAGGTCAAGTGAAATCCTCATCATCGATGACTCGCCGATTAAAACTGCAGCGAACACGCACACATATGCAGTGCACCCCATCTCTTGCAGTATGGAAACTAGGGAGAAGAAACCGTATGTTCTGGGTGACCTTGCAAAACGGCTTGGAGCGATGGTGATAGAGAACCGGCCAGTCCAGGAGGTGGCTGCAGAAATCAACCAAATGGCATATGGAACGGTATATCAGAAGCCATTTGATCGGACAGACACCAGTCATCATTTATGGCATGTATATTGTCTAGCCAAGCACTATCCGCATCTCCATAATCTGCTCAACCGGATGGGTTCTTCGACCACTAAACATGAGCGTGGACGTATTAGAGAAGAGATGGCATTACTATTGGGTTTAAATCCTGATAGTGTGGAGAGTGATGAAATTCCAAGATTATTGTATAAGCGTTGGAGGCAAAAAATAACAGTCTGAGATGGCATGTATTTATTTAAAAATGTAACTTATTATGGCATGGGGTTCCATGCCATTGTATTAATATTAAAAGACAATTCTTTGAGAGGATTTGCATTATACTAGAAGTGTTACAGCATGTTATTGGAAGTCTACGAAGTTGTTTTATTAATAAGGGGAAAGTAAAGATTGAATGGGGACTTGGGCTCCACCTAGACTCGGAGCAACTGAGCCAATATTAAAAGGATGGAAAGAAATTAGACGACGATGACAAAGAGAAGAGAGAGGTGAAGCAGTGGCAGGGGGAGGAGAAGTGATTGAGTAGACATTTCCTTGTTTAAAATAAAATGGCATGTGCCTCAATGCAGTTGAATTTTGTTATATTTATATACTATATAAAGGTTTGGAAACCTTATTTTACAAGTGGGATAATGACAATTCCCACTTTAACGAAATAGAGCTTATGGTGATAAGGTTCAGTTGTCCAAAGCTCGATTGGACGTTCTAGAAGGACAATTGGCATAGACCAATGCCCTGCTAGAGACTCTCGTACGTAAGTTAAAGCATGACGAGAAGCGGAAGAAAAGGCGAAAGACTGCGGATGCTGGCAGCGCAGAAGGTGCGGACCCTTCGGCAGGGATTGAGGTAAAACTAAACAAGGTCGAACAAACCGAAATGGAATCAGTCCCTCAGGCAATTCCTAAGTACAAACCAAAGCCTCCACTGATCTTCAAGGGAGTGAATGACTATAAGGTGGTGGAGGATTGGTTTTACAATATGGAAGACTACTTCTGAGCATTGTAGTTACCGAGCTTGAAAAAAGTTCCATATGCAAAACCATACTTGGGAGATAATGCCAAGTCTTGGTGGAGAATGACAGAGGCCAACGAAGGACCGGTGGCTACTTGGGAAATGATGAAGGCGAGGATCCACGCGACTTACGTTCCTCCAAATGCTACTCTACACCTAAGGGATGAGTTGAGTAGGCTAAAGCAAATTAGAACCATTCAAAAGTATGTGAATGGGTTTATGGCAAAGAGGATACTTGTCACAAATATTGCCTTTATATCAAGGTTGCAAACTTGGGCTCGTGGTGAGGTGATGCATTGAAACTTGACCAACTACAAGGAAGCATTGGATGCGGTTATTAAGGTGCATTTCAATGATAACCTGCGAAAGGAGAATATGACAAGATCGAGGTTGACGTTTAGCAAAGGGGCCAAACCAAAGGGAATATATAACAAAGGGAAATTCAAGAAGAGTTTCTATAAGAATGAATCCTCGGGGTTCCAGAAAGGTAGATCCGGTGGCCAGCAAGCAAGTACGTGGGGGAGTAAAAAAAAAAGAGATAAACCCACAAATAAGAAGGTCAAGTTTGCTAATAGTGTGGGAAACAACGTATGCTATAACTGTAATGAAGTGAGACACTTTTCGAGGTAACATCCCTACCTAAAGAAGGCCAGAGCTAATATAGCCATTAAGTTGGGTGAAATCTAAATTGAAGTACGTGATCCAGTCCCTAGCTCAAAGTTATTCATTACATGAGCAACTTTGGTAGAGAGTCGTTCGCGACATCTACTAGCTCTCCGAGGGAAGCTCAGAGGTAGCTTTGTTAAGATCCTTATTAACATGGGTGCTTCGAATAATTTTGTGGCTAAACATAGTCTGGCAAGCTGGACTAATGGTGTAGTGGCTGGGTGAACTAAGGACGATAGAGTTTGTTTAAGGTAGCTAAAGTACCAATGAGATACTTTAACAAGCAAGAGTTGAAGTAGGGACATGGAAAGTAGATATGGATTTCACCGTGTTGGACATGGTGGGATTTGACGTGATCTTTGGGATGGATTGGTTCAATCGGTTCATAGTAGCCCTGCATGGACAAGGTAGAAACCTTGTGGTACTAGCGAATGCCCAAGGAAGAAGATCCAAGGTGGAGGCCTAGGATCTAAAGGTAGGGCAATGCAAGGCCAAAGATTCCTACCTAAACCTGGTGTCCACGAGAGGACAACTCACTAAAGGAACCAAGGCAGCATTCTTGTGCTTACTCTTGGTGAAGAGTCACTAAAAGACGGGAACGGAAGAAGTACCTTTAGTGATCTAACGGGTGTTGGACAATTCCAGAATACCAGGTTTGTCGAGCTCCTTCTTGACTTGCTCCATGAGGTTTGGGTTCATCCGGTAAGGTGCTTGTCGCTTCGGCCGGGCATCCGGGAGGAGGGTGATGGTGTGCAGACATAAGTCCGGTGAGACTCCTTTCAAGTCTTTGTAGCTCCAAGCAAACAAGTGCTTTTTCTTCTGGAGGAGTCTCAGGCCTTTGTTCCAGAAACTCTCAAAGATGTCTTTGGCGAGGATGATGTGATGCTGATTCTGGTCGGTGGCAAGGTTGATCTTCTCGAGAGGTTGGTTGGTCGGTATTGTCGGGACATAGGCGACTTTCTGGTCGAAGTCGACAATGAATGCTGGCTGAGTGGCGATGGTGGTGTCTCTGGTTGTCGGGTTCTTCAATGCTTCGGTAAGCTGGGGTCGCTCTCAGCTGAAGTCGGCTGCTACTCTAAAGATGTCGATTTCAGCGAGCGGTTCGAGGTCGGGGTAGGCTTGGAGTATTTGCTGTTCTTCATAGTCGTCGAGGCCGGTTTCGAGGTCATAGTCTTCGAGGTCAACCGGTCGGATGTTCGTCGGAAGGTGTTTCGACGAGTTTGTTGAGACTGTTACTGGACCTTGCGGGCCTTGGAGGAAGATCTGGTTGGTCGACTAGTTGTGCATTGCTTGAGCGTGTTTGAGCCACGGGCGTCCGAGGAGGACTGCATAGCCGTCGGAGTCCTTCGGAAGCTTGAGGATGACATAGTTGACTGGAACTCTGATGCCTCTGATATTGGTGATGACATTCCGGATAATTCCTCGGGGTCGGACTGATTGGTGGTCGGCCATTCGGACATTAAACAACGCTGGCTCAACTGGACCAAGGTTGATTTGTCGGACAAGACTCTCTTCGATGATGTTGATGCCAGAGCCGCCGTCAAGCATGGCTCCTCGGACTTGGTGTCGACCGATTCGGAGGTCGATGGTTGGAACTTCATTGTCACAGTCTCCGAGTTGTATCTCAGCTTGAAAGGCGTCGACAGTGTCCTTGCTGGTATTCAGTGCTGGGGCGTCCGTTGGAGGTGTGTTCGGAGGGTTAGTCAGACTTACCAGTTGGTTGACGAGATATGGAGCGATCTTCAAAAGCTGGCCGACAGTGATCTGGATGTTTTGGGTGAGGATGGATTCGGCGACAGTTGTATCTCCAATTGAGTTGGCCAAGAGTTGTGCCGGTGGAGCTGTCGGCTGGTTTCTCATTTGCTGTGTGCTTGACTCGGGCTGTTCTTCATCTTCGGAGTCGAGGATGACTAATTCGGGTGGCTGTTGAGTAAGGTGCTTTTGTACTTTGGCAGCTAGCTGTCGGCGTTTCTTCCACTCCAGGGTTTGTTTCGGGCGCTCTGAGCCCGTGTTATCTTTGGTGTTTGAGTCTTTATCCGGTCGTTGTCGGTGCTGTGCTCGAAGTTGTGCTCGAGTCTGGACTGCCAGAACTTGTGGCTCTGGGTCTTCTTCGGGAAATGGGAGTTCGTCAGCTTCAATGAGTCTGGTTGCCGGTGGTTGCTGTTGCTGTTGGTCTGGCTGTCTGGGCGGCGGCAGTCCGAGTCTTGGAGGGCCTGGCTGGTCTGGGATTCGGGGTTGCCATGGGCGGCTGTTGTAGTTGCCTTGATATCTCTGGTCTTGATAGCCTTGATATCGGTTGTAGCCTTGATACCCTTGATTCTGGTAGCGTGGATAGGCTTGGCTGTTGTTGTAGTCCATCTGGTTTTGTCGGTATTGTTGGTATGGCCGGTTGTCGGGTTGTTGGTATCGGTCATTGTAGTAGGGTCGGTTGTTGTAGTTGTTGTTGAATCTCGGTGGTGCGTTCCATTGTCGCGGCATGTAGTTGTTCCGGGGCGGTCGCCAGTTGTTTGGAGGTGCGGCCGGATATTGGGTCGAATACTCAGGCTGTCAGGGAGGTCTCCGGGGGAAGTTGGAGATTTGTCAGACTTCAGGTTGGCTGCGGAATCTGCATGTCTTGGCGTCATGGTTGTCTTTCCCACAGATTTGGCACTTAACGAGCTGGAGTTTGCAGTCGATGGTTGAGTGTCCTTCATTCTTGCATTTTGTGCACTAGACGCCGGTTCGGACATCGGATTTGTTGCCGGATGCAGTGAATTTGGTGAGGAGCTTCTGGATCTTTCGGATGCCGACTTTGTCCTTGGACTTGCCGGTGAGGCTGTTGAGGAGGTCATCCTCATCTTCCTCGGAGTCGAAGTCTTCCGGTTCATCAACTCGGGCAGTTTATCGGCGGATTTGAACTTCTTTCAAGTCTTTGGAAAGAGTCTTGTAATCGCTGGTGTTGATTTTGGTGGCAGCTTTCTTCAAGTGTGAAGCTAGTCCCTGCATGTACCACTGGTATAAAAGTATGTCAGTAGAAGAGCTCTTGCAGCGGTTGGCGTGTTTGGTGAAGCGTTCGGTGTATTCTTTGAGAGTTTCGCCAGTACGCATCTTGATGTTCTGTATCTTCTGAAGCTTCTCTGACTGGCTGAGTGCTGACTTGAAGTGGTCGGTGAAGGCTTTGGTAAGGTCGTCGAAGGTGAGTTTCGGGTCAATCGTCTGGAGCCATTCTCCGGCGCGTCCTTTGAGGGTGCATCCGAAGAGGAATGCGAGGTTGTCTTGCTGGCCATTGACTCGGGCGGCCTCCTTGAAGCGAATGACGTGCTTTTCTGGGTCTTCGGTCTTCTTCCCTCTGAATTGTGGGTAGGTGACAAGCTTGCCGATAACCGTGTTGGGGAGTACCATTGTCATGGTGATGATGTCTGGGGGAATGTCTGGTAGACTGTGTGGCAGATTGTTCGGTGGAGCGTTTGGCGGGACGTTTGACGGAGCAGTTAGTGGAGTGTTCTGTGGTGGCAGTGTTGATGTTAATGGTAGCAGATGTTCTCCGGCAGGCTTCAGCAAGGTCTCCGGAAAGGATTGTCGGAGTATTACCTGTAAATCCGGTTGCTGAAGATCGATGTCTGGTTCTGGTTGTTGGTGGGGTCTGCTGAACGCCTGGTCGAAAAGTTGGTCAAGTGTGTATTCGGAGGATTGGCCGAACTTGTATTGCTGGTGATGTGCTGGTCGATCGTCTGGGTCGACAATGTATATCGGTTGGAGGCCGTATTCGACTGAGTTGAGCTTCGGGGAGTCTGGTTGTTGCTGGAAGTTGTAGAAGTCTGGTGCGGAGGCGAACGGTGTGGTCGAGGTAGAAGCTGATACTGGCGTCGAAAACAGTGTGCCGAGGACTACTGGTGAAGCTGTCGGTACAGTCCAGGAGAAATAAGTTCTTGGGTCGGTTTGTCCTCGGAAGAGTGGGTTGTGGAAGCTGTGTTGGGGAGTGTGCTGAACTTCTGGCTGGGTTTCTAGCGGGTTCTCCGGTGCTGCAGTTGGAGAAGCAGGCGGTGTCCTAAAATTCTGGTAGCCTTCTAAAATCCTTCCGGCGTCTTCGCCGGCTGCAATTTTGGGAAACAATTCATCAGTAATGTACCTTTCTCTTTCAGAAACTTGTACAAAGTGGGACCACTGGGTGGCTTTTTCTTTTCTCTCTTTCTCTAGTCTCTTCAACTCTCGTTGGAGGTATCGTTGAAGTCTTTCAGTGTCTTCTTGTTGTTTACTGGCTGCTTTCCTCGGCTTGTTCATGCGGCTCTTTTCGGCCGTGGGTTCTTGTACACTAAAACTATCTTGAATGTTGGTATCTCGGGGATGAAGGTCTTCATCAAACTCTTGATTTGGTTGTCGGTGATGTTGTCGGGTATCGGGTTGTATGTCGAATCGGTGTCGATGATAATCTTAAGGCTCCGGAAATATCTTCGGGCCTACAGCTTCGAAGCTAGTCTTCGGCAGTAGGTATTGTATAATCTTCTAAGGGTTACTATGCTGTAGAACTTCTCATAGTCGGTCCACTCTTGTTGGGCAGGATCATAGTTCAACTGGGTGGCGATGAGTCGTCCGGGCTGGTGTTCGGGCGCTCAGAGGAATACTCGTCCGGAAGTGGGTAGCTGTCGTACTCCAAGAGTTTCTTCTTCGTTTCTTTCTTTGGCTTGGGCTTGTCGGTGGAGTCTCCAATCGATTTGTCGAGATGAGGTGCTGAGTGCAAGCTGGTCTTCCAGGTGCTGGTGCCGAGATGAAGCTCGACGAAGAGTTTCGGATAGTCGGACTGGTTGGGGTGATCAGACCCAATTTCGTCGTCAATGGTCTCTAGGCCGGCGTACTCGATGGCATGGTCAAACAGAGTCTTGGCAGCGTGGAGATTAGCGTCGTGCCGTCGTCGGATGATGTCCTCGGTGCTGGTTTGGGCGCTTAGTCGGAGAGTCTGTCAGAAGATTGTTGGTGCATTCGGGAGCTTTCCTTCGGTGACTTGGCCAATGCCAGGATAGAGTGTCGGAGGCTCGTTGTAGGAGAACGTGCGGCTTATGTGTGGAAGAAGCGTTGGTCGGGAAGATCTGTTGCCGGAATTCTTGCTGTTCCTTTGTCTGGTCGGTAAAGCAGACCTGTTGTCAGAGAAGAGTTCGGAGGCTCTGCCGGCGAGTTCTCTAGCTTGCAGCCGGTGTTCTTCTGCTCGAATTCGGAGTTGGGCTCTCAGATTGCTGGTCGGAGAAGATCTCGAAGGAGATGCTCGGGCTTGCTGTCGGTTCCTCGGTGCTGGCTGGTGAAGAGTTCGGTGCTGATGTTGGGGTTGATTGCAAAGGTCTTCTTCTCCTCGTTCGGATAGAGCGCTAGGAGGTCTCGTTGAAAGATCTTTAATTTCTTCAAAAATTTGCTGGTGTAGTTTTCTTCCTCTAGTAGTCGATGCAGCGAGGTGTGTTCCGGGTACCCATGTTGGTGGTGGCATACTCGATGTGGAGAGAAAGAGTGGTTCTTGAAATTCTTGAATCTCTGCACACAAGAAAATTTCAAAAAATGCAAATGGTTACCAGATTCTCGTTCCTTGATCTCTCTCAGCGATCCATCCCACCGTGGTCGCCAAATGTTTACTGGGAAAATGTGAGATGGATGAGAATGCTGCTATCGCTAGAACTCGATCTGAGAACTGGCGCTTGATCTCCGGAGGTCGCCAGCTATGGAGGGGTGAAAGAAGTGGTGGATCGGCGGGGAGAGAGACTCAAGTCAAAGATAATGCAAATAGGGGGGTGCGATTCAAGAGTCTTGAAGTACAATGGAATGGGAAAGGAGATGGGGAACCCTAGCTGCGCTGGGGTCTCTCAAAACCAGGCGGTTCTAACCGCCAGCATATGCCTAAAATAGAAATAAACTAGTAGTCGTTTGAACCTAGCTTTCAGTCGTGAGTGGAGCTACTCCTGGGCGTGCATGTGTTAGGGGAGGTTTCCAGGTGGCTAGCGAGCGAGTACGTGGGGGAGTCAAGCGAAAAGAGACAAACCCACGGATAAGAAAGTCAAGTCATATAGCAGCGTGGGAAACAACGTATGCTACAACTGCGGTGAAGCAGGACACTTTTCGAGGGAATGTCCCTACCCGAAGAAGGCCAGAGCCAATATGGCCATCAAGTCGGGTGAAGTCCAAATTGAGGTATGTGATCCAGTCCCTAACTCAAAGTTACTCATTACACGAGCAACTTTGGTAGAGAGTTGTTCGTGACATCTACTAGCCCTCCGAGGGAAGCTTGGAGGTCGCTTTGTTAAGATCCTTATTGACACGGGTGCTTCGGATAATTTTGTGGCTGCAGACATAGTCCGGCAAGCCGGACTAACGGTGTAGCGGCTAGGTGAACCAAGGACTATAGAGTTTGTTCAAGGTAGCCAAAGCATCGATGAGGTACTTCGACAAGCGAGAGTCGAAGTAGGGACTTGGAAAGTAGACATGGACTTCATCGTGTTGGACATGGCGGGATTTGACGTGATCTTTGGGATGGACTGATTCAATCAGTTCGTGGTAGCCCTACATGGACAAGGTAGGAACCTTGTGGTATTGGCGAATGCCCAAGGAAGAAGATCCAGGGTGGAGGCCCAGGATCTGAAGGTAGGGCAATGCAAAGCCAAAGATTCGTGCCTGAACTTGGTGTCCAGAAGAGGACAACTCACTAAAGGGACCAAGGCTGCATTTTTGTGCTTACTCTCGGTGAGAAGTGACAAAAAGACTGGAACGGAAGAAGTACCTTTAGTGATCCAGCGGGTGTTGGACCAATTCCAGGATACCATGCCGGAGGAGCTACTAGCGGGGTTGCCCCCCGCACGACCGATAGAACATAAGATTGAGTTGGTCGAGAGTGCTAAGGCGGTGGTTCGTCCACCCTATTGATTGAACGAAAAAAAACTCGCGGAGCTCAAGCGCCAACTAGAGGAGTTGGTGGACAAAGGGTATGTTAGGTTGAGCAAGTCGCCGTATGGGGCGCCGGTGCTATTTGTAAAAAAGAAAGATGGATTTATGCGCATGTGCATAGACTACCGGTTGTTTAACAAATATACCAAGAAGAACAAATACCCTTTGCCAAGGATTGAGGACTTGTTCGATAGGTTGGGAAAGGCAAAATACTTCTCGAGGATTGACCTAAGGTCAGGATACTACCAGATCAGGGTAGCTGAGGAAGATGTCGAGAAGACAATTTGTCGAACGAGGTATGGGAGCTTTGAGTTTCTGGTGATGCCCTTTGGGCTGTGCAATGCGCCGGAAACGTTTTTGGCATTGATGAACCACATCTTTGTACCCTATCTGGATCACTTCGTGGTTGTCTATATCGATGACATCCTGATTTATAGCGAGATGCTAGAGGAGCATGCCGAACACTTGGGGAAGGTGTTTGAGAAACTAAGGGGACACAAACTGTATGCTAAAGAGAGGAGATCATTTCAGATCGAGATAAGATCTTCACTAGTAGGTTCTGGAGGACTCTCCTGGAACAGTATCGCACCAAGTTGAAATTCAGCATAGCCTATCACCCACAGATAGGTATGGGGTATTAAGTCAAGTTTGGTGGCACTAACACTTCTTGACAGACAGACAAACGGAAAGGGTGAATAGGCAGCTGGAGGATTATTTGCGATGCTATGTCACGGGAGACCAGACCAATTGGGTAAGTCATTTGGGACTTGCAGAAATGTGTTATAACAACTCACCACATTCGAGTATTGGGGTGAGTCCATGGGAAGTCATCAATGGGCGAGCTATTGAAGGTCCTATGGAACTCGGCGTGGCCGAGTATCATGGAGAGTTACCCGCAGTGGAGGCATTCATGGCGGAAATACTCAACATTTGGAATCTAGTGAGGGATTCCTTGGAACGAGCTCAACAAAGGCAAACTAAGTACGCGAACCAGAAGTGCCGGGATGTAGAGTTCCAAGCTAGGGAGAAGGTGTGGTTGAACACCAAGAACCTCAGGCTACCAAATGGGATTAGCCGGAAGTTGACCCAAAGGTAAAAATGCATGTATTCCTGTAAATGAATTGATCTTGAGTTCCTTAAGTAGGTTTGCGGGACGAGATTGAGGCTCGAATCGGTAAAGTGGGTTACCGACTTCGACTTCCTCGAGAGATGGGGAAGATGCATCCCATGTTCCACGTGAACTTACTCAAGCCGTATTTTGAGGATCCGCTTTGCAAGGACCAAGTAAGACCTTTACTTGAGTGTGAGACACAAAATCCCTAGGCCCCAAAGTGGAGCCGGAAAGGGTGCCACGTGGTAGTGGCTGAAGCGAGAGCCAAACGAGCGTAACACGTTTGGACCAAAAGCTCCGACTTGAAAAGTCAAGAGCGGGAGTGGAACTCCCAACGAAGTGCTCGAGGAACGAGCACGAAGCGAGCAAAAAGCGAGGCTCCAAAAAGGGACCCAAAAGGACCAATACATGACACGTGGAAGTGGAGTCTGAGATGGACTCGAGTTGGAGTCCGAAGTGGAGTCCGAGATGGACTCGAGTTGGAGTCCGAAGTGGAGTCCGAGATGGACCCGAGTTGGAGTCCGAAATGGAGTCCGAGATGGACCCGAGATGGAGTCCGAGATGGAGTCCGAGATGGACCCGAGATGGAGTCCGAGATGGAGTCCGAGGTGGACCCGAGATGGACCCGAAATGGAGTCCGAGATGGAGTCCGAGATGGACCCGAGATGGAGTCCGAGATGGAGTCCGAGATGGACCCGAGATGGAGTCCGAGATGGAGTCCGAAGTCGAGACCGAGACCGAGACCGAGACCGAGATCGGGACCGAGACCGAGACCGAGGCCGAGGCCGAGACCGAGCCCGAGCCCGAGTCCGAGTCCGAGTCCGAGTCCGAGTCCGAGTCCGAGTCCGAGTCCGGAGCCTGAGAGGGTGAAAGCCCAAAGCGTTCGTCTCCCAGACCTTGGGGGGTTTGGTGAGCTCCAAAAGTATAGTAGGGGGAGGACTGCAGGGGAGCCAGTTTGGCCAGGAAAGGCCAGTTTGGCCCAGGAAGGCCGGACCCAGTGTTGGGTGATGAGCTGCCCACTGGGAAGTCCAAGACTAGAGTGAACACAGACCGACAAGCGGGGTAGCTTGGTGAAGTGTTCAAGAGCCGGCTCTAGTTCCCCCGGGAGATCGACTGGCCGATGCTCCCAGTCCAAGTGTGGGTGGCACTACCTACTTGGATACCTGGTGTGGCTCAACGGAACCCGCTCTAAGCCCATGGCTAGAGCACCCAAGGGCAGAAGGCGAGGAGAGTACCCAGGTGGCTCGCGTAAGGCCACGGTGTTCCGAAATGTTGTCCCAAAGGCCCAGACTGTGGAAAGGAAGAGGAGCAGTCCTCTAGGGTAGTGACCAAGGACACAGTCGTGTGGTGAGGAAGTCCCAGAGGACCGTGGGACTTAGTGGTCGGGCCTGTGGGTCTCGATCCAGTGGCAGTGTTGGCAAACACGGCCAGGGGCAGAAAGGGACTTAGTGGGGACTGACAGAGGGATATTGGGGAAGGCTATTCCCCTTGTCGGTGGGCATCCTAAGGATGCTAAGGAGTGGATCTGAGATGACCACTCACGGATGGTTTGCCTAGTCTTGGAGAGCCAAGACGGTGATGCAAGTGGTATTGGACTACCAGTGTGGCAAAGGTTATTGGGCATGGCCTTAGCGTAACGGGCTGCTATGTCGGTGGTACCTTTGAGTGTCAGTCATGGGATCGGACACGTGGAGCACTTGGACCAAGTGCAAATGTTGAGTGGCATGGATGCCATTCTCGGGGCTAGCAAGTCCCAAGTCCTAGATTGGATTTATGGAGGTTGTGAATGAGACTCCTCCAAGTGGTCAGAGGTGTGGTTAAGTGACTAAAGTAGAATGGAAAATTTAGTCGCTTACAATTTGGTATCGGAGCTGTTCCTTAGTCCGACTTTTATTGGTGCTCAAGTATATCACCACTGGTGTTGGCAACAGAAGGTCCGAGAAGTGGGCCTATCCTTGAGGAGTAGCAGGTCGGGAAGATATGGCTCTTCATTACAGTTCATGTGTGAACTTGTAGACAAGGTGGTGGATAGAAAAGGGCCAATAATGGAACGACTTTGGGATCTTGGGAACAGTATATGGTTTTCCTCGAAGAGTTGAGGATGTGATCCAGAGGAGCGTTTGACTTAGCAAACTGGCTAATGTAGTTGTGGTAAACAACTACAGTTGGGATCACGGGAAAGATAAAGACTCCAAAGCAATAAAGGAGTCACAAGATTTTCCTCATATAGTTGAGGTTGGTGCTCATGAATGTGAGACCAGAAGTAATGACTATGGGAGGTCAAATACGGAAGAGGACTCAAGTCCTTGAAAAGGTAGCCGGGGCTACCTCTAATAAATGCTGGAACAACCCAAGGAGTTGGGGGTGTATTAAGTGGATGAGTTGGTATTCTCATCACATGGACAAGTAGTCCTAAGGGGCAAAGGTTGCCCCCAAAGAACAAAATCAAGTGTCGGAGTAACACTTGTGAAAATAGTCCTTTTGAGTAGGACAGGAATGCAAGAAGTGTATTCCAGTGAGCTAGTGCCTCACAAGTAGGACCTTACGGGTCTGTGGATTAACCAAGTCCAAAACTGCTGGATGACTCAAGTAGAGTCAAGGGATGGTCCTAAAAGGACTGATGGAAGCATTTGGACTGAGGTGTGTTGTACCCCACAAAGGATGGGGGGGGGGATCATAGGATCCAAGGATGAGAACAGAGGGTATCTCATCGATGGCAAAATGTGCCATGCTAAAGTCGTGGGAAAGGTGTTCCCAAAAAGAAAACAACTTTGACACAAAGTTGTGTGTGACCTCTATGGTGTAGTGCTAACGGATGGTTGGCATGAGAAAGAGTGGCATTGGTCTTGGCAAAGACTTAGACACAAAGAAGAAGTGTCATAGAGGTAGGCTCGTGGAGCCGATGGTGTGGAGACACCAAATGTGCCAAGGTGTGATACCTTGAGGCTATGTTGGTGGGTTCATGAGAACCCCTTGCCAAAAGAATCCCAATGGAAATGGGAATGGCATGGCCTAAGCTGCAGAGCATGCAGTTGGAGTGCGGTGACCCAGATAATGATGGAGGTGTGAAAGCACCAAGCAATGAGTTGTAGGACTTGACAACTATGAGGCAACTAAGCAAGAGGTGCAAAATAACTGGTTAAACTGGTAGAAGGTAGCTACCCAAGACTTCTAGCATAGGGAGGTCGGATATACCCTTGCGGGGGATAAGTTGCTTGTGTTGCGATATAGTAAGTCAATGTCATAAAAGGAAATACTCATTGTCAAGAAAGCCATCATTGGGACACCCAAACACTCTAGAACACCAGAAGGTGGTGTTTTATGTCGCGAGGGCACTGGATAAAGCCCAAGGGACTAAGTCCCTAGTGAATGATGGATAGAAGGTGCTATCCAAATGTCCAAGGTTGCGGAGACAGGAGAGGACTGTCTACCCGAGTTGGACAAAGCCAAAAATGGAATTTTGGCAAGGCTAGTGATGGGCATGTAAAGGCCCATAAGCAACAATGTAATCCCAGTGTGTGGGATTATAAGGTGAGCATACCCGGATTGAGGAACCACTCCCTAGGCTTTTGGGTAGGTTCATCCCTAAGAATACTTGCTAAAGCATGATAGAAAGTGCAAAGCTATCCTCCTGGTCTGGAGGAGAATGACCAAAGGAAAGGTGTGAAGCCAAAAAGCAAGAAGTAAGGGGATAGAACCGAACCGTAGGAATCAAAGGGCATAACCAAGGTTGGTTATGCCAGCTGGGAGTGGAGAATCAAGTGGGGGCTCAAGGGTGTTGCCGCTAGCAACCGTGATGCCATGGAGAGTCTAAAATATGGAATTGTCCATGTTAGACTATGTGGCATTTGGAAAGCTTGCAAAAAGGGAGGCCTTAGCAAGCTGAGGGACAGAGTTCCTTCAAGGTTCCCAAAGACGATTCTAGGTAGCTTAGTACCTAGAAAGGCCAAGTGTAAATGGTTCATGGAACGCGCGAAATCAGAGTGGCGCAGCAGAAGCGTGGTCTTGAAGCTTGCCATGAGGCAAGGCTATCAAGGTTAGGGAAGTAGTTCCCGAGTGTTCAAGGAGAGGGCTTTGAACGAAAGTCGATGGTCAAAGACTTTCACGCTTATGCAGGAACCATGTTGCAGTGGTCGGAGGACTTGCCAAGCGAGATTGGCACGTCGGGGGAACAAATACCCTAGTTGAAGGTGATAACTTCAAAAAGGGTGGGCCATGGGGCCGAGCATGGAGGAGTCCATGCATGATCACAGACATGTCAAGTGAGAGGACTTGGCAGTGTGGAGGAACTAGGTTCCTAAGCTGTGATCTGTAGCGCGCTTTAAAAATAAGTTGGTGCACCGGCGTGGGGAGTCACGCCAGGCATCTTGTGTGATGCCGTCCGTAGATGCATATACGGAGGTTGGGTTCGAGTCCCGACCCTCTAGTGCTTGGGTTCGAGTCCCAAATCACTAGGGCGTGGTGATGGTTTGGAATATGAGGACACTCATATTTCGGTGGTCATGGACTCTCAGTGGGGAGACTGGTTTGGGCACACCGCCAAGCGAGGGATGCCTCGGAGTCGTGATGCACGGTTAGATTGCTTAGAGTGAAAGCTCGGCATATCTAACTTGAATGCTTTGGTGCAAGTGGCACCAAGGTCGTGGTGAGTGAGATGGGGACACCTAATCTCAGTTGCTATGAACCCTTTGCCGTAAGGGCTGGCTTGGGTGCACCGCCAAGTGTGGGGGATGCCCCCGGGGTTATAGTCAACAACTTGGAGGTCTAGAAGACCAAGTACCTCTTGGCAACTCTGTTAAGGTGCCAAGGTGAGATCACTAGGTGATCTTATGGCCAGATAAGGACAAGGTCCTTGGTTGGCTAAGGAATGAAGTTCCTGGTTCAAAATGTTGAAATTGAACTGTTTAAGGTGGTGTGGCTTGGTCGTGATGACCAAGTGGGAAGAGCACCTAAGGGAAATAAACTATGTCCGTGCGATGGCATAGTGAGTCCGAGGAAAGTAGTTTCTATAAAAGACCCATGGGAGGGTCACGAAGTTGGGCCGTGGATAGAGCCCATAGCAGAAGATGCTAAAGAGACGTACTAGGGGTGAACATCCTCCGGACTTGGCAAAGAAGAGTCTTTGCTATGGAATCGAAACAATACCTCAAGAAGGGAGGTAGAGATTCGATGTTGCTTGGTGCAACAATCAACGGATAGGAGCGAAAGATGAGTGGCCAAGATAGGGCCGTGGAATCCCTTGGAAGGAATCCAAGTGACAAAGTTAGGCGAGGAACACTAATGTGTTGGATGCTAACAAGTTGCGGGAAAGGAAGTGTGTTTCCAAGGAGGGATTCCGAAATGCTCCGATTTGGCAAAAGTGGAAGCTCCAAGGGAGGGAGCGGTAAGGTAGCCAAATGATAGGGCCATGAACAGCCCTAGCACAAAGTATGATAACTGGAACTTGGGCACGAAATAGAAGAGAGGATGATGGTGCCCTCGAGTAGAGAACTTCCTAGGATGGGAAGTGGAGTTGCACAAAAAGGTGCAAGGCAAGGTGTCGGAGACACCTAGGAAATTGACTCCAAGAAGTCAAAATTCAAAGTTCCAAAGTGCAAAGGTTATATCGATGGAAATTGAGACTACTCGAGAAGGAGTAGTGGGATTGACTTAGAGAAGGGTCTCTAAGAGGTTTAGCGAGGACTAAACCAATAAAAGGAGGGAACCACTACATGTGGTCCAATCAGTCTCTAAGTTGGAGAGACTACCCTCCTTAGAGGATAGGCAAGGCATGGTGAGCCTTTGGTGTCAAACCATGGAGGCATATGCAAAAGGCATGGTGAGCCTTCAATGTCAAACCATTGACGAATATGGAGAAGGCATGGTGAGCCTTCAATGTCAAACCATTGACAAATATTGGCTAGGTGCCAAGGATGGAAAAGGTAACACACGCGAGTATTACTTTACAAAATGGTTTACCGTTCAATGAGGACATCGAACTTCGTCTATGGGTGGTGGAGTTGTGAGACACAAAATCCCTAGGCCCCAAAGTGGAGCCGGAAAGGGTGCCACGTGGTAGTGGCTGAAGCGAGAGCCAAACGAGCGTAACACGTTTGGACCAAAAGCTCCGACTTGAAAAGTCAAGAGCGGGAGTGGAACTCCCAACGAAGTGCTCGAGGAACGAGCACGAAGCGAGCAAAAAGCGAGGCTCCAAAAAGGGACCCAAAAGGACCAATACATGACACGTGGAAGTGGAGTCTGAGATGGACTCGAGTTGGAGTCCGAAGTGGAGTCCGAGATGGACTCGAGTTGGAGTCCGAAGTGGAGTCCGAGATGGACCCGAGTTGGAGTCCGAAATGGAGTCCGAGATGGACCCGAGATGGAGTCCGAGATGGAGTCCGAGATGGACCCGAGATGGAGTCCGAGATGGAGTCCGAGATGGAGTCCGAGGTGGACCCGAGATGGACCCGAAATGGAGTCCGAGATGGAGTCCGAGATGGACCCGAGATGGAGTCCGAGATGGAGTCCGAGATGGACCCGAAATGGAGTCCGAGATGGACCCGAGATGGAGTCCGAGATGGAGTCCGAAGTCGAGACCGAGACCGAGACCGAGACCGAGATCGGGACCGAGACCGAGACCGAGGCCGAGGCCGAGACCGAGCCCGAGCCCGAGTCCGAGTCCGAGTCCGAGTCCGAGTCCGAGTCCGAGTCCGGAGCCTGAGAGGGTGAAAGCCCAAAGCGTTCGTCTCCCAGACCCTGGGGGGTTTGGTGAGCTCCAAAAGTATAGTAGGGGGAGGACTGCAGTGGAGCCAGTTTGGCCAGGAAGGGCCAGTTTGGCCCAGGAAGGCCGGACCCAGTGTTGGGTGATGAGCTGCCCACTGGGAAGTCCAAGACTAGAGTGAACACAGACCGACAAGCGGGGTAGCTTGGTGAAGTGTTCAAGAGCCGGCTCTAGTTCCCCCGGGAGATCGACTGGCCGATGCTCCCAGTCCAAGTGTGGGTGGCACTACCTACTTGGATACCTGGTGTGGCTCAACGGAACCCGCTCTAAGCCCATGGCTAGAGCACCCAAGGGCAGAAGACGAGGAGAGTACCCAGGTGGCTCGCGTAAGGCCACGGTGTTCCGAAATGTTGTCCCAAAGGCCCAGACTGTAGAAAGGAAGAGGAGCAGTCCTCTAGGGTAGTGACCAAGGACACAGTCGTGTGGTGAGGAAGTCCCAGAGGACCGTGGGACTTAGTGGTCGGGCCTGTGGGTCTCGATCCAGTGGCAGTGTTGGCAAACACGGCCAGGGGCAGAAAGGGACTTAGTGGGGACTGACAGAGGGATATTGGGGAAGGCTATTCCCCCTGTCGGTGGGCACCCTAAGGATGCTAAGGAGTGGATCTGAGATGACCACTCACGGATGGTTTGCCTAGTCTTGGAGAGCCAAGATGGTGATGCAAGTGGTATTGGACTACCAGTGTGGCAAAGGTGATTGGGCATAGCCTTAGCGTAACGGGCTGCTATGTCGGTGGTACCTTTGAGTGTCAGTCATGGGATCGGACACGTGGAGCACTTGGACCAAGTGCAAATGTTGAGTGGCATGGATGCCATTCTCGGGGCTAGCAAGTCCCAAGTCCTGGATTGGATTTATGGAGGTTGTGAATGAGACTCCTCCAAGTGGTCAGAGGTGTGGTTAAGTGACTAAAGTAGAATGGAAAATTTAGTCGCTTACATTGAGGTTATCCAAGGGGAAAAGGAATACGAAGTCGAGGCCATCCTCAATGCGCGCAAGAGCAAGCGACAAGGACGCGAGGTGAGAGAGTTCCATATGAAGTGGAAAGGATTTCCACACTGCGAAGCAACATAGGAACCGGAGGAGAACCTAGTGAACGCGCGAGATCTAGTGGAGGAATTTCTGCAAGGTAGAACTCTATGTACTTATGCAAAGTTCAATTAAAGTATCAATTTGTGAAGTTGAGCAATGGCATATGTTGGGATCCAAAGGCACGCCGAAGGTAAGCTAATTAGCATGGGTTAGCCAGGTCGACCAGGCGTAAGAAGCTACGCCCGACTCCCTGCGGGGATGTCAAATCTGTAGACGTATTCTATGGAGGTTGGGTTCGAGTCCCAACCCCCTAGTAAAGCAAGGCTAGGTTCAAGTCCCAACCCTATACTAGGGCGTGGTGAGGTGAGGAGTATAGGGACACCTATATTCCGTTGTCATGGGCTCTTGGCCAGGGAGGCTAACTTAGGCACACCGCTAAGTGGGGAATGCCCCCGGAGACATGGTCAACAAGTGGTAGGATCAAAAGAGAAACGTTTGATGTGGGCATCGAACTTCTTTTATGGGTGGTGGAGTTGTAAGGAACCAACTCGCCGAGGTGTCGTAGGCTAAAGGAACCCCGAAAGCATGACCAAAATGACAAAGAGTTCATCGGATGGGACCAAGTCGAAGATCAAGTCCAAGACCGACTCGGAGACCGAGTTCGAGATAGAGTCCGGAATCGAGTCCAAGGCCGACTCGGGGACCGAGTTCAAGACCAAGTTCGAGATGGAGTCCGAGATCAGAAATCGGGTCCGAGATTGAGTCCGAGATCGAGTCCGAGGTCAGGTCCGAGATCGGGTCCGAGATCGAGTCCGAGATCGAGTCCGAGACCGAATTCGAAGTTGGATCCGAAATTGAGTCCGAGATTGAGCCAGAGACTAAGTCCAAATACTAATACGGGTCAAGGGGTAAAAGCCCAAAGCGTGCGTCTCCCGAGGGGGGGGGGGGGGGGGCTGCAGGGGGGGTTCCAAAAGTATAGTAGGGATAGTGAGGTCCAGGAACCAGTTTTGAAAGGACTCTTCAGTGGGGTTTCCAAACCGACTTGAGGTTTAGTCAAAGCTTGAGGTTTAGTCAAAGATGAGACCGAAAATAGAGTCGTCGGGGACGAAGGATCAAACACGTAAATCATCTTCTCTTCTTGGAAAGATGATTTGCAATGAGGTGTTAACTCATTGCTCGTGTTCACATTATGCAATCAAGAGTCCCTACCTTGATGCATGTTGGAAATGATCGTCTTACAAGTGGTGAGTCATGGGATGGATAGCAGTGAAACGTTATATCATTTTGTCTAAGCTTGCTATGGAAGACTAGGGTTGCAATGCTCAATTCTTTTTCGGGGAACCTTGCTATTGCTCTTTGAATAACTTGGTGTTGGACTAGTTTTGAGTTTGGTCAAAAAGAGAGTGGCATGAGCTTATCCATGTTGTGAACAAAAGTTAGTGGTGTTAAGTGTTGTAAGTCTCTATCGATGGAGTGTGGCATTTGTGTTGCATTTTGTTGAATCGAGTTGGCACTTGATAATCACATAAACCTTTGAAGTAATGGCATTGGCATTGCTCGTGGTGTTGCTTAATTGATGATCAAGTCATTGCGATTTTATATCATATCCATATGATAATGAGAAATGGTTTACGAAGTTGCTTGGTTAAACGATGATCAACCCCAAAGTGGTTGATAGTGAAGCTAGTCTACTTGCACGAAGTAGCATTATAGTAGCTTTGACTGGATTCTCGATAGTGGTCCATTATACTAAGTTTAAGTTGGTTCTTTATTTCCTTGAGGGTTTGCCCATAACGTGATGGAAAAGGGTTATAACATTCATTTGCTATAACTTGTTGAATGATTCGTTAGCACTTAGAGTAGATTATTGAATGGAGAAGGTGTGTAGTTGAGGCATTAACATTGCTAGCACTTGTGTTAGTGAAAATGGCATTGATGTTCAAGTGATGAGGAATTTTCCTTAGAGTTTGATTTTCCATGTCATTTTTTTTGTTAGTGTTTTAGTTTCACATTGGATCTTGAAGGTAGTTAAAAAGAGTGTTAGTGCAATGTGGATATCCAAAGATGTGGTCTTCGTGATCAAGCCTTGGATGTTCACTTTGCAGTTTTGTGGATGTTGGATTTGGATGTCGGAGGTATGGGCAAAAGATATTCGAGGCTTAAGCATACTATGGGTCATGAGAATTTGTGTTGAGGTGAATCTATATGAAGTTGTTAGTAGGAGGAAGTTGGTTGAGTTTTGAAAATTTGTATTCCTGGACTGAGAGTTATTCTTTTTTTAGGATGGAAAATTTTCCACAAATTTTCTTAGACTTTTCCAATGGCTGATCTATTGATCACTTTGTTCGAAAACCATTCCGTTTTCGAAAGCCATTACAAACTAGTGAAGGGGTTGGAGTTGACTTCAGTTGGCTTAGACTTTAGTAGGTAGTTTGTATGATGTAGCCCGAAAGGGATGCTAACTTTTGGGGTTAAGGCAATTGAATGTAAGTTCTTGAATTTGGACTTCCCGGGAGGTCACCCAGCCTAGTATTATTCAAACCCAAGGACACTTAACCCCAAATATCCCAAGACCCTTAACCAATTGGAAAAAGGGGTGCACTCTTATTCATGGGCCCTTTCCCTCTATATTTAAACCCTATGGATCGTCTCTCAAGTCGTTCCCTTTGGTTGCTTACAATCCACCACGCTTCCCTGCAAGTTCACGCCCTCGTGAACGGAAGCTGAGAGCCGCAGCTCTCCCGAGAGCCCCGCTCTCTTGACACCCTACCCCTCAGGTCGAGCCCAGCGGGAGCAAACTGGACCAGCCAGATGTCAATCAACATATGGTGTGATTCCCCTAGCCAACCAACAAAGTCCTAAATTTCCTGAATTTGGACTTCCCGGGAGGTCACCCAGCCCAGTATTATTCAAACCCAAGGACGCTTAACCCCAAATATCCCAAGACCCTTAACCAATTGGAAAAGGGGGTGCACTCTTATTCATGGGCCCTTTCCCTCTACATTTAAACCCCATGGATCGTCTCTCAAGTCGTTCCCTTTGGTTGCGTACATTGAATTGGATAGAGTTTGGAGTTAGTGTAGAAAAGTGGCCGTTGCATTTTCTGAGAAAGGTGACCCTTGTGCCTTTTTTCTGTAGCGTTCTGCTTGGTGGCAGGTTGCACCTTGCATTTTGTTAGACTCTATGAGAGTAGTGAGCTCTCACTCATCTTAACTTAGTCTTGGTGTCCCTGCGCCTTGGCTGAGGGTGGTAATGTCCAACTTAGTTGTTTGAGTTTGAGATGTTAGTACCTGTACTATAGTTTTGTCTATGAGGAGGTTGTGTACTGATATGAGTCTATTTCATAGTCTTCACTTGAGTTTCGACTTAGTGTTGGTCATGTATAGCTAGCCTCTTCAAGGCATGCTCAGAGCTATTGACTAAACATGTTGGTGAGCTTATTACAGTTGAGTTGGATTCTAATGGTCATTTAGTTTGTACTTGTCCATGAACCTTTATCTCGTGCTTGGGGTTTTATGTTTATATTGGACAAGTATATAATTTGATGGCATGAGTTTAGTGTTTAGATCTTGTGAAGGCAAGTTGAAAGAGTGATTGTTAATTGTTTTGCGACTAGTGATTGTTTGTAGACTTTGTCAAAGACCATTAACATTTGCTTCACTTGATGATGATTTAGTAGTGATAGGCTTGTTTTACCGGATGGTGTTGTGGAGGATCGTGTCGTTAGACTTACATAGGTTTTCCATATTGGCATATCGACTCTACCTCTATTGATATCATTTGGTTGCGTTTAGTTCGTGGTGTTGGATTTCATTGAGTCTGGACATGGTGAATCACTCCTTGATGATGTGTTATCCGTACCTGAGTAATGTTGAAGAATTGGTCTTGGATACTGAGTAAAGTATCTTTGACCTTGGTTAGCTTAGTTGCTAGAGAGTTTTGAGTGGTGATTCACTCTTTCTTTCTTCTAGCTTTATTGTGGTGTTGATAGCATTGAAGTGATGCCTTGTTGTTGACATTGTTGATGTTGAGATTCAAATGAGATGAGATGTCTCTTTATAAGATTGATATTGAGTTTCATTAGTCTTAATGGAGATAGTGTTGATGGTTTGGTTATAGCTTTATGTTGTTAGCATTCATGCATTTGCTAGTTAGCAACTATGTTAGCGTTCAAACGAGCTGAGTGGTAAGTTTGAGTTAGTTGTGTTCTAGACGAGATTATTTAGTAGAGGGTTGAGCTTCGGCTTTTCCTTGAAAAGTGATTCAGTCATGGACTATGCTAGCTTTACGAAAGGATGAGTTAATGATCAATATTAGAATGTTTGAATCCTTGTTGGATTTAAGTTAGGATATATTGATCATTGATGATTCTTTTTGTGCTTGTTATAAAGTGAGTTATGTCTTGCTATAGCTGGATTCATGGAGGATTGTTTAGTGGTCACTTGTTGAGCATAGTTTCATTATGTTTGGTTTTTGGATTGATGCAAATCTGCTCTTCATTAGCTTTGCATTATGAAATTTTGCTTATGGAAGTGTTGAAGAGGATATTGTGGGTTGTACCATGATTTTTCTTTAGCATTGACATCAGTTCATGCGAAACTCGTGATTATTATTAGGCAAGACTTGGCTATAGACTTCTTCAAGCTTTTGGTTCTTTGAGTTTTCATGCTCATTGTTCCATTTGTTAGGAGTTGTTGGGGGAAGGCATTTTGGCTCATTAGCTTCGATGTTGACGTTAGTATTTGCATCTAGCAATTATTGGTGATGCTTGACTATCATCTAAGATAATTGATTATCCTTGTCAAGGGTTTTGCTTGATTATTGTTAGTATGGAATTATTTGCTATTCTTTGGGATGGTAGATTCTTGCTTGACGATGATTTGGCACATCTTTTTGATAGGATAATTGATGATCTTTCATGATGGTTAGTTGTTCTCTTTGATAACTTTTGGCTTTTCGCAATACCACATGTTCTTTGTGGTTTGCTTTGGATTGGTCTCTTGGGTTTGAGACATCAGTAGGATGTTGCTGACACTTGCTTAGGCAACTTGAGTTCCTTAGTACTGTTGGCTGGGATCTATTCAGATTAGCTTTTGTGATAGTTGGTAGGAATGAGTGTTTGTTGGTCTTACCGCATTCATTCTATTCTGTTGATTGTTGTTCGAGTTAGTTTTGATAGATTTGGATGTTATTTCCTTTGGGTGATACAATCGTGAGCATTTTGTTTGTTAGTCAATGATACTTCGTGTTCTTTGAGTTATCTTTCGTAAGTTGTTTAGCATTCTATCTGCAATCTTTAATAGTTAAACTTTATCATTGAGTTTCTTTGATGATATACTTACTATTGAATTTTGTTGGATGGTGATTCCTATGTTTACCACTTATGATGATCTTGATGGTTCCTATCCTATAATACTAGTTTATCGGATGATAACTTGCTTGGAATACTTTTGTGTTCTAATCTAAGATATATTCACTGATAATTAAGTCTCTAAAATATCATTGTCTATGACTTTGATATTGTCCATCTATTAATCTTTGAGTTTGGGCCAGTATAGACAGACTGACTTCGGCACTTCGTGTGTATGTTGAAATCTCTAGTCATGGGGTAGATACTGTCGACTGGTCATATAACCCGCTTCTTTGTCGATGTTCCTTATTCCGTTAAAAGGGCATGACCGTGTAAACAACTCTAACTGCCTGTTTACAGTAGTCTATCTAAATGTAAGCGACTAAATTTTCCATTTTACTTTAGTCACTTAACCACACCTCCGACCACTTGGAGGAGTCTCAATCACAACCTCCATAAGTCCATTTCAGGACTTGGGACTTGTTAGCCCCGAGAATGGCATCCATGCCACTCAACATTTGCACTTGGTCCAAGTGCCCCACGTGTCCGATCCCATGACTGACACTCAAAAGTACCACTGACATGGCAGCCTGTTACGCTAAGGCCATGCCCAATCACCTTTGCCACACTGGTAGTCCAATACCACTTGTATCACAGTCTTGGCTCTCCAAGACTAGGCAAACCATCCGTGAGTGGTCATCTCAGATCCACTCCTTAGCATCCTTAGGATGCCCACCGACAAGGAGAATAGCCTTCCCCAATATCCCTCTGTCAGTCCTTACTAAGTCCCTTTCTGCCCCTGGCCGTGTTTGCCAACACTGCCATTGGATCGAGGCCCACAGGCCCGACCACTAAGTCCCACAGTCCTCTGGGACTTCCTCACCACACGACTGTGTCCTTGGTCACTACCCCAGAAGATTGCTCCTCTTCCTTTCCTCAGTCTGGGCCTTTGAAGCTCTATTTCGTTAAAGTGGGAATTGTCATTATCCCACTTGTAAAATAAGGTTTCCAAACCTTTATATAGTATATAAATATAACAAAATTCAACTGCATTGAGGCACATGCCATTTTATTTTAAACAAGGAAATGTCTACTCAATCACTTCTCACTGCTTCACCTCTCTCTTCTCCTTGTCATCGTCGTCCAATTTCTTTCCATCCTTTTAATATTGGCTCAGTTGCTCCGAGTCTAGGTGGAGCCCAAGTCCCCATTCAATCTTTACTTTCCCCTTATTAATAAAACAACTTCGTAGACTTCCAATAACATGCTGTAAATGCAAATCCTCTCAAAGAATTGTCTTTTAATATTAATACAATGGCATGGAACCCCATGCCATAATAAGTTACATTTTTAAATAA
>NW_003314320.1:881230-926230 GCF_000143415.4 Selaginella moellendorffii
TTATTTCCCGGGGGTCGTCACTATGCTATTGAGGAACTAGGACCGATATCACTTGGGCGCACTGCTAATTCTGAAGGATTGGACATACGTTTCGACCCTTGCTTGGCACTATCCTTCCTCGACACTAAAGGCTAGAGTTTGTATCTTAATTCAACTGAATAATCTCTACTTACCATTTCTTCTGCGACCTACATGGACAATGTTAGAAATGGTAAAAGGTTAGGAATGGATGTACTATTATTTACCTGATGGTTTGTCTTGTATGACCTTCCTCCGCTGCTCTTTGGCCACCTCAGGCTGGCCATCGTCGTCATCATCGTCATCGTCGTTATTGTGATCGTCACCATTGTGAGGACCATCCAAGTCCTCTTCGTCCTCCTCTTCTTCGTCCTCCTCTTCTTTGTCTTCCTCTTCGTCCTTCTGCTCTTCCTGCTCATTATCTTTCTCTGGCTCCTCATCCCCCTCTTGCATTTCTTCCATAGGCTGCTCAGGCTGGATTGCTTGTTTTTCCAGGACCATCTTGGAAAAATCATCTGGCTGAGTCTCCATCTCAAAATACAAGACATCCATAGCCTGTTTTAGTGCGTGACTTAGGACCGTATCCTCACCCGACTGTCTTAACATGGTTTCTGCACGTTCTTGCACCCTTCGAAGACGACGAGATGAGAAAAACGTGGCCCTGACTTGAAAAGCATCCCTCATCCATTGTACCTCTCCATTGAGATTGGGGAAGGGGAGTCCGCCATAGGAATCTGAGTCAGAAGGTGGTGACTGGCTCCTTTCACTCAGCCCTTGATCTGCAATGAATGGCATGAGCACACACGCCATAACCGCGAGGCATTACCTATCATCTTTTCGTTGCCCTTCTTCCTTTTCGAATCAAACGCCTCTGATCCCGACGACTGTCCAACGTGCTTTCGCTTTTTATGACCACTGTCAGTTTGAGCTTGGCTGGTGCTTGCCTGTTTTGCCTTTGAAGAAGTGTCTCCTGCAAGGAATGGCATGAGACCACACGTCATTGCAAATATAATTTGTACCTCCTTTTTTCCTATTGCTTGTCTGTTTGTCATTCTTCGATGCGCCACCAGTGCGCTTTTCAGTCCTCGTGTCTGAATATTCACAACGATCTATAATCAAAATGGCGTGAGGCCTCACGTGACCTTACCTTGTGCAGGTTGTGACCTCGGCCTAACATCAGTAGCTGTTAACGCCGTTTCAGCATCTGGGGGTGGCCACGCTCCTGCATACAGAGCTTGTGAGATAACATTTAAACTTAAAGTGCGTACTCACCAGGTTTGTAGAGAAGATACTGTTTTTCTTTGGCAACTATAATTATATGCTCCATTGAAGTCACCTCTTCAATGGAGTTTGTCACCGCAACACACGGGACACCCTTGAGTAGTGCGGCTCGAAAAAATAGTTCGCCGCAGTTGTACTCGACAACGCATTTGCCCTTGGAGTCACCCGCTATTGCGTTGAAGACACAGCTGAGCATTTCCCATGCTGCACCTGGAGCTTTCTTTGGATTCGAAAGCTCCATAGCCGTCTTCAGTTCCTCAGGCACGGGTAAATTGACCTCCCTCAGATCAATTCGATCGGCTTTGTTGAACGAAGCTGGGAAGTCACTCCAATCCCACTCTGCTGCAGGACCAATAACAAGGGCGACTGTGAAGATGCGGACATTCGTCGGTATCTTCTTCTTAGCCATTATCCCATGGATCTCCCGCATCTCCTTGCCTTTCAACCGGGCCTTCACCTCGTTCAAGGCCTTCCAGAACTTGTGATAGGATTCGGAGTCGTAGATCATATAGTGGACTGAAGATTCCACCTCCGCAAGTCCCACCATTAAGTCAATAATGGAGCTGACTTCGTCTGCATGAGTGATCTCCTCGTTTGTGAAGTCCATCACACAAAAGATGTTCTTGACCTGCTCATCTCCGCGGGAAACGATGCTCCTCCACCTTTGATCCTCATCCGAATTCACGTATACCCGATAAGGTTCTCGATAGGCCTCTGCTGCGGGGTCGAGCTATTTCTAAAGCCGGCGGTCGACATCCCTCTTAATGAAATTTGGATACTGATCCAACTTCTCAGCTTTACTTTTCGTGGCATCCCGCAGCAGATCGATGAACTTGGGGGCCCCCTTCACGTACTCGTCGATGTCTTCATTTGACAAGTCCAGCTCTTCCATCATCTCTTGCGTGGTGTCGATACTCACCCTCGCCACGGCCACTTGCTCGAAGATCCAATCCTTCAATAGCGCACGAGCTCTCAGAGTCGTGCACAAGTCCTCGTATGTCACAATATGGCCGGGAGTCATTTTGGTCTTGTTGAAGACTACCTCACCACGTAGAAGAGCATTAGCCACTGTCAGAAGGTCGTCGTCGTCTAGAGACCGCGAGAAACGCAAGGCGTTAAGCTTCAAATCATTGGGCTTCCGGCCGTCCTCCACACCCATTGAGTTTAGCAACTCCCCGTCATGGTACCTCCTTAGCACATCTACCCATTTGTCAAAAACAACTTTTGTCGCGAGTAGAATGTTATGGATGCTGAGTGTGTCATTGACCCCCAGTGTTTTCGAGAGAAGACTCGAGAATTCCTGCAATGGAAATGGCGTGAGGCCACATGCTATGCCACATGCAACGAGGCTTACCTGCCAGGCGCTAGTTGCTAGTGCACGTCCTTGTCCTGGTTTTTGTGGCTTCTTCAGTTGAACCCAGAGCTTCCGTGTTCGTGCCAATGTCTCGTGCAGACCCGATTTGTAGCACGTTTCTTGCTTGACATTCTGTGCGTGGGAGATGTATATGATAGATCGGAGGGGCGAGTTGCCTTTTATCAGGCGGACAACTCTTGTCTTGAAGACTTTCTTCACCTCCTCGCCCACCATAATATCCACAACTATCTGTTGCATCGCCAAGCTAGAATGCTGCCCGGAGACGGCATAGAACCGGATATTCTGATCGTCCAACACCTTCCTATTGATCAAGTCTGGAAACCTCGTCTCGCCCTTCATTGTTCGGTAGTAGGGGATCACGTCTGCGATGTCGGGTGTTACTGGACTTGCCAGCATCTTCTGCTTCAGTTTCTCCACCCACTCATCAGATACTAGCCTGTGGTTGTATTTGCTTTGGATCTCGATACGGCTCACGTCGATTGTATATACTTTGTTGGAATAGTAACAAGTACTATTATCTGCGATGATTTTTGCTACCTCTTCTTGCTCTTTCTGCTCTTTGCGGCTCTTCTTTTTGGTGGGTGTAGTGTTCGAACCCGAGGCAATGGCATCACCGAGTAGCTTCTTTTTTGGAGCAGCAGAGTCGGACGTCGGCTTGAGCTTGACCACCCTTTTCTGCTTCGGGGTAGTTTCCAGATCGACCCCCTTCCCCTTCGCTTCGCAAACTGGAGGCACTCTCAACAGCTCAATGTTGGAATATAGTTTTTGAACATCGCCGTAGGTGAGGTCCGTGGATTCCATGTGATCTTCATAGACCCGCAGCGTCTTTGAAATTGTGGGCCTCCTGGACAACCTCTCCCTAGCTCCCTCTAGGAATTCCTCATAGCCGTTGCCCCCCTCCGGGAAGCCGCTAGGATGTGCAAGGTGGATCTTGAAGGCGGACGCTGTCTCTACCACAAGTGCCAGTCCATATTCTTGCATGGAACTGCATGGAGTGTCTGTCACTTGGATGAGGATCCCCATGCATTCTTTTCTCCCACCATCTGTGTTGTACAGCCTCAGATCCTCGCCTTCCATCCCGAAAGTCCAACTGGTGAGCTCCTCCCCCTTCTCTGCATCCACATTGACAGTGGCTGGAAGAAGAACGCAATTCCTCGCCTGTTCAAAAATGCACAACAATTAGAGCTGATAGATGAAAAGCTAGCAGCTGGAAATAACGTGAGGCCACACGCCATTCACCACTGCATCAGATGTCTTGAGGCTGCATCCTAAAATGGCGTGAGGCTACACGCCATCTGTAACCGGACTGCACTCGAGAGCCCAATCGGTGCATGCCAATGTTGCTACTGAATGGCATGTGGCCTCATGCCATTTTCTACTTGGTCTAAAAGACTTACCATTTGAAGCCGAATGGAGGCCGTGACAATCGAGGCCGGACTCGCTGGCGAATGTGCACTGTGTGTGCAGCGGATCGTAGCAGCAAGGCTACTCTGCCACTTACAGTTGGAGAGTGGTGCTGAAATCTCCCGGGACGCCAAGTGGGCTGCGTGTGGGTGGTGGAGTGGGCGGCGGAGTTGGCGGCGAAGTTACAAACTGGGTGTGTCTTGAAGTGGACGCCGATGCACACGAGCGCGATGCGAGCGCGAGTGTGATGCAAGCGCGAGTGGACGCCGATGCACACGAGAAACCTGTAGAGAAGTGAGCGTGATCGCGAGTGGGAGCGCGATGCGAGCGGGAGCGCGAGTGTGATGCGAGCGCGAGCGCGAGTGTGCGAGCGCGAGTACAAAGCAAAATGCAAAACCTAATCTCACACGCGCGAAATGTCACAACGGTTGGTAATCCCGCCACGTCATCATTCCTCGGACTTGGGCGCCACCATTAATTTCTGGATTGCCGCGCGCATGCAAGCACGCAAAATCCAAAAGAAATCCGCAACGTCATCATTCCTCGGACTGCATGCACGCGAAATCCAAAAGAAAGATCATGATTGGGATATCATTTAATACCCTCGCTATATTTATACCATGCATGATTGGATATTCCAAAGCATCTTGTATTTCCAAAAATGGCAGATGTTCAGCTAAATAAAGAAATTCTATCTGTTTCTATTTTTCTCTCAAATCAATATTATAGCGTGTAGGCTCATGCAATTTTGAACCAAAGAAACCCAAAAAACGTTGGACCCAAAATATTTTGAAAAAACCCAAAAAACCCTAAACATTTTAAACCCAAAAATCCAGGCGTCCTGTGGCGTTATTCCTTCAATGGCGTGTGGGCGCATGCCATTTTCAGGGCCAAATGCTGAATGGAGAAAAATTCCCTTTCAGTGCAAATGCTGCAAGAGGCAGATGCCGAGCACAAAGGACTGTAACTACCTTACATGACACAGATAAACTTTTCTCTATTTGGCAAAGATAAACTTTATAGCGTGTGGGCTCATGCAATTTTGAACCCAAAAAATGCACCAAAAAATTCTCGGCGTCATCTGGCATTATCTCTTGAATGGCGTGGGGCCGCATGCCATTTTCAGGGGCACATAGGAGTATATTCCTAGGATATTCTGACACGCGTGAGATTTTTTTGAGTTTTCTGAAGATCCAACCGTTAGATCGCAACTAGATTTTACAAAATGGTATACAATGTCTTTCTTGATGACCCTGCAAAGAAGCATCTTGATCGGACACCACATGAGACCACACGAGCCTTACAATGTTTCAGGGGCATTTGCCATAGATCCGACCGTTATTTTGCTCCAAGATTTTACAGTTTGGTGTGCATTGACCTTTCCATCGAAACTGCAAAGGGACATCACAATCAGATGCGGGATCACAAGAAACTAACTTCACAACCTCTGGTTTCACCAAGATCTACGTAAGGAGTTATGAAATGAAAGGACCCTCTCTATTGAAATGTGTTTATTGTCCTAGGGGCATTGTGACATATCAAAGGATTTTGCATCAAGTTTTGTATTTGCATGTTTATCAAGCTACTGAATTGCTAAACCCTAAACCCTAAACATGTGGCAAATGCTGCGTGAAGAAAGATGCCCTTTCTAGGCAAATGCTGTAAGAGGCAGATGCCGAGCAGATGTATCTCAGGCTAGCGAAGGGGACAAACGAAAGCTAGCTATAAACATGACGGGATGCAAATAGATTACTAGGCTGGTCCTACGAAAATCAAAAACCATAATTGAAAACATTGAAAATGCAAAAAAAAAGGTTTATAATATTTTTGAATTTTAGGCAACCAAAGGAATGTAAGTAGGGCATGTGTTTGTAAGTTTAAAAATGCCTCAACCACTTAAATTCCCAAGTAAATAAAGCTGTTTCTATTTTTGGTACAGGTAAACTTTATAGCGTGTGGGCTCATGCAATTTTGAACCCAAAAATGCACCAAAAAATGCTCGACTAGCATTATTCTTTGAATGGCATATGGCCTTATGTCGAGCATTATTCTTTGAATGGCGTGTGGCCTTATATTGCCATAAATGGACGTACACACACAGCATAATTATTCCTTTACACGGCGAATAATCTTCGCGCGGATCGCTGACATGGCATGGCAAAGTTCGAATCACTGACATGGCACAGCTGGATCGAGGCAAGGACATGATGTGACAAAGTTCAACCTCCGACAGCAAAGTCTAGAAGCTACTCAGTTTGAAATTTGTCAGAGGAATCATAAGATCTGGTTTGTCAGAGGATTTGATGTGACGTTCAAGCGTGTGTTATTTTTGAATTCTCGAACTCATTCCTAGGTCTATCATTTTTGTGCGCCGTGTTCTTGGTTCCGCTGAGCGCAGTGAGCGCTGCTTGTGTAAGCGGCGTTGTGGGCTGTGGTTTATGCGTCTACGAGCGGTTGCCGCATTGCGAGCGCCATTGCGAGCGGCAGTTTATGCGAGTGGCAGTTTGTGCAAGCGGCGCTACGAGCAGTTGCGGTGTTGCGAGCGGCGCTATGAGTAGTTGCGGTGTTGCGAGCGGCACTGTCTTTGGTGTGGCTACCGCTTCCTCTTGATATTCGGCACTTGTGCTTCCTGGTATGTTCACCATGGAATGGCTTAGGACCACATTTAGAAATGGCATGAGGCCACATGCCATCTTGGGCCCTTGCAATTTCATGGCTAGCGTATTGTCATGTATGTTTTTACTTGCCTGCAGCTGTGTGTATATCAAGATGGCATGAGGCCTCATGCCAATTTTGTGAATGCGAAATTTCACGTGGGTGTCAATAGCATGTTTGAATAATGGCATGTGGCCTCATGCTATTGAGGTTGTTTGGTATGTTATGATTTAGGCCATTCTCCAATCATTTTTTGTATGGTCTTAACTTCTTTTCTGCACTTTCAGAATGGCCTTCAGGGTTGGGGAAAAGGTTTACATTTTGAATGGTGGGAAGAGAGTTGCAAAAGGGACCCTTGTGTCTATGGATCGGAACTTTGTTATACACTGTTAAAGGCTTGGGGAAGGCAATGCTGCTGTATCAGTAGAGACTGTCTTCGATGGGAATGTGGTCGCTATTGAACGAGGAGAGATGGTCGTCGGGGTAAATGTTGTTGTTGCCTTGAAAAATCTTCAGAAGAAAGCAGATGTTGGGGACAGCGCAAGTGCGACGCATGTTCCCTCCGTGGATTTTAAGAACCGTGCTACATGGATTCAGGCAAAAGTGTTTCTAAACAACCCCGAGGGGGAGGTGGTAGCTGAGGGCTTAGCCACAGTTGTCGATCCAAGAGATGCGGTTGCTAATCAAGAATTGGGCTGGGATGATATTGGAGTTGCGATTTTAGAGGTTGTTGACACAGAAGAAAACAGTCTGACTATTGGAAGCATTGTGCGGTGGAAATTGAGGCACTTAGTGTTTGAGAATGTGAAGGATTCACAATCAAACACCACTACAACTGATGACAAAACATCTCTTCATGGGAAAAGAAAGTACACCTTCCTAAAGCGCAGCCAAAGGGATCTGAGCAACGAACCGAAAAGGCAGAAAATGGCGATGGAGGTTCAAATGGTCTCGACAGTTGCTTGTTGCAAGAGGAGGTGCTGTCAACATGCTGATTGGGATGCTATTGAAGAGGAGAGAGCAAGATACAAGACATTGTCCTGGAAGGCAGCTCGCAATTTTGTGTATGAGGCATTACGGTCATCTGTTGATGCTTCAGAACATTAGGTGGGGGGCATGGTCTTCCAGAGGGGTTTGGTCTGCATGAAGGCATGGAGAATCATTTATGGAGTCCCTCAAACCACATTCTACAGAATCAAAACTGAGTTCGAGGAACAAAGGGTTCAACAGGCAGTCCATGGGAACGACGGTACGCACAAAACCAGGGGTCATGTTGTATATGGAGAGGCAATCTTCAAGAGGTTTGTCGAGACATGTAGCGAGCAGCAACCACATAAAACCCGCCTCTTGGAAGATGGAACACGAGACACCCAACGAGTTCTCCCTTCCATGTATACCAAGGGGGCCATATTGGAAGATGTGAATCGGGAACTCCAGAGTAATGGCTACAGGAAGCTGAGCCAATCTAGATTTAGTAGATTGTGGAGCAACAGGTTCAGGGATGTGAGTATAGGAAAGTACTCCAGCTTTTCAAAGTGTGACGAGTGCACTGCTATCAAAATGGCTTTGTCGAAGAATTCTTGCAGCGCTCAAGAGCGAGAGACGTTGATTAGAAGGCGGCTCGACCACAACATCGAGCAGAGAAGCTGCAGGACTGCATATTATCATAACAGGATTCTCTCCATGGAGAGACCTGACTCTTACCTCTGCATCATCCACGACAAAATGGACTAGAAAAAGACGTGCTTACCTCGACTCAATCCTGCCCCTAAGGCAATCTCTTCATCCATACAGCTGCCTGTGTCTCTGTTTGGCATAATTGCTCATGGGCATGGTGCCCAGAACTATGGGAACTTCTTTGTACCTCTATGGGGTGGCGGGGGTGCAAACATGATGATTGCGTCCCTAGCAAAACACTTAAGGTCTCTGCAAAGTGCGCAGACTGAGCTGAACGGCCAACCCTTGCATAAGGCCCTTGTCGATCGAACCCCATACAAGGTTCAGCTGGAGGAGGAGCAAAGGCTTGCAGTATCGCGTGGGGCCCCATGCCATCCCAGTGAATATGTTGGCCGTCAGATTGTAGGGTTATCACGTGAGGTCTCATGCCATTCCGACGAGGCTGGTCGCCCGGTGAATGCACAGCCTCATCTAAACGAAGCAGAATCTCAAGGAAGTTCTTGCGGCCGATATGGCCTTCCACCCCATCTTCTGCTCCAAACAGACAATGCTGGCAGTGAGAACAAAAACATGTACGTCTTCGCGTACTTGGCGATGCTTGTTGCCAAAGGCATATTTGAAACGGTTACACTTGGCTTTCTCATGGTTGGGCACACTCATGAAGACGTCGATGCCATGTTCAGTCACCTGGCAGAGTCCCTCCGGCGATCCAATGTCCTCACCCTCCCACAACTCTACGATGAATTCCAAAATTGCATCAAAGGCACTGTTGAAGCTGCACTTCTGACAGAGGTTCCAGACTTTAAGGGGTTTGTAAGAGGCTACATCAGGGATGGATCCGAAACGCTGATTGGCCACTCCAAGCCTCTTCAGTTTCATTTCAGCATGTGTGACGGTGCTCCAGTGATGAGGTACAAGATGAGAGAATGGGACATAGTGTGGCTGCCAGTGGACGGCATTGAACTCTTCAAGAGAGATCCCATAACTGGGGAACCTATGATTCCTCAGGGTTCCCCACGGCCGATGCACCTGGATGGACTCAAAGACCAGGAAAGTATAGTGGCCGGGATTAGACAGCATATTGCCTTCTAGAAGAGGGGGCTGGTGTTTGGTGGAGAATCCTATTTTCAGAGGTGCAAGCCTTTGCTCGAATACTGGGAGAAGATTATATCTGCTATCCAAAATGGGCCGGTTGTATATGAAGAATTGGAAGAGTCCTTTTGGCCAGAACCCAGAGCACCAGATAGTAGCGGAACAATGTCCTCTGGAAATGCAGTGACAGATAACGATGTTGAGGATCACTATTGTGGGCCGAGGAACAAGAAGCCGGATTCAGCATTCAATCCAGTACAGGTCTGCAAAGGAATGGTCGTGCTTGTCAGACCCAGTAATAAAAAACAAATGATATGGGTGGGGCGCTGCATCACTGATGCAGAGGAGGACGCGGAAACTAACTCCTTCAATGTAACTGTGGAGTGGTTCAAACCAAGTTCCAGATATACGAACGATTGCCTAGAAAAGAGATGGGTGCTGAATCCAAGGGATCCCAGCATGAGCATATCGGTGGATAATGTTGTGCATGGTTGGATGCGGAAGCAGAGTGCCACCATCACTTTGCCAGACCATGCAAGAGATGCAACAAGAGCATTCATAACCCGGGTTCAAGGTGAGATTCATTAATATTCCTTTACTAAGTTTCTAATGTATTTTATTTCAAGGTGAACAATCCGAATCTGAATCAGAGGAGGCGTGATGGCATGTGGCCTTACGCCATTCCTAGGTGAGATGATACAAATAACAAGTATAAATTCTTAGTTGTTCTAGCAAATCTTACTTAAAGTTCAAGGTGAACAAGCCGAATATGAATTCATCGGATTGTTATAACAAATTGCGAGGTGATGGCATGAGGCGATACGCCATTTGAGAGTGGTAGCCATTCCTATATGAGGTGAGTGAAGTATTTATTAGAAATACCTCATTCAATTGTGCACTTCTAAGTCTTGGTCCACTTAGTACTGTTTGCATGTTTTTATTTTAATTCTTTCTCTAAAATGTTATTTAGCATGTGGCTTCATGCCATTGCTCTCCACAATCATGCATTGAATTTCTATCCTTGCATAATACTTCTCCATATATATAGCATGTGCGCACATGTGATATGGTTCATTAGGCCTGATATAGTGTGTGAGGTAAAACAAAGATGATGTGACATATGCATTTACCAATCACACGTGCATAAATCTAATAATATGGCGTGTGGCCCATATTAATGGCACATAAACCCATATTGTGGGCTTACGTGCTTTATGTACCATCATTCCCTTGCAGCGTGTGTGTTGGTTTCCTTTTATAACACAACGAACTCCATATTTTAGGGTGAAGAGCGTTCTCATGGCAAGCACAAAATCTGTAAGTGAGGCAGAAAAGGAGACGGAGAAGGAGATAGGTGAAGATGTAGAATATATAAGTCTTCCAAACTCCCCATACTATACTCCAGGTGATCATTTTTCTGAACAAACGGCAACATTAACAACTATCGAGAACGCCCCAGTAACGTCAGAGACAACAATCCAAAGCAAAACAACTAACCCGGAGAAGGATGATAGTACCGCTGAGAGTACCAAAAAGGAGGTGTCCACTAGCGCTTAGGCTTATAATGGCGTGTGCCCTCATGCCATTTACTTGATCACCAAATACCTTTTTCCCTTTGCACTAGTATATCTTAATACCGGTCTGAGAAATAGAATGGCATGTGCCCTCAGGCCTTTTACTAAATCACCTTTGAAAGAAATGCAAGCCTCTATGTCGTAAAAAAAAGGTACTAGAGAAATTCCTTAATAATATGAATGTTATTTAGTTTCATGAAAATACACTAAGGGTCAAATGAGTTAAATGACTTCTCCAGACTAGCAATGCCTCTTGCTACACCTTCACAATTAGATTCGTTAGAAAAAGATAACATTGAATAATATCTAAATGTTCTCACCATTAAGTTATATGTTTGGCTAATAGGAATGATGTTCATCTTGGAAAGCTCACCACACGCTCAATGAACAAACAAATAGTGTGTGCGCGCATGCCATCGCTCTTCTTTAGCTTCAGATTCGGCTTGTTCACCTTGACAATGAGATTTATTATACAACTAGATGGACTCAGTCTGGACATAAGGTCACCGCGCTAGTCACCATGCCCCAGATATGTCTAGCCCCTGGACAAAAAACATATAATTTCACGTCATTTTCAAATACTTGAAAATTTGTACCTAGTCCCATTTTACTGAATAAATCCCACTTTAATGAAATAGAGCATTTTGGGACAATATTTTGGAACACCATGGCCTTACGCGAGCCACCTGGGTACTCTCCCCGCCTTCCGCCCTTGGGTGCTCTAGCCATGGGCTTAGAGCGAGGTTCCGTTGAGCCACGCCTGATATCCAAGTAGGTAGTGCCACCCACACTTGGACTGGGAGCATTGGCCAGTCGATCTCCCAGGGGAACTAGAGCCGGCTCTTGAACACTTCACCAAGCTACCCCGGTTGTCGGTCCGTGTTCACTCTAGTCTTGGACTTCCCAATGGTCAGCTCATAACCCAACACTGGGTCTGGCCTTCCTGGGCCAAACTGGCCTTTCCTGGCCAAACTGGCTCCACTGGGCTCCAACCCCCACACTCTCCCTACTATACTTTTGGAACCCCCCGCAGCCCCTCCGCCCCCCTGGGGGACGATCGCTTTGGGCTTTCACCCAACTGCCTGTATTAGTATTCGGACTCGGACTCGGGCTCGAACTCGGACTCAGACTTGGTCTTGGTCCCGGTTTCAGACTCGGACTCGGACTTGGTCTCGGTCTCGGCCTCGGTCTCGGTTCCATCTCGCACTCCATCTCGGGTCCATCTTGGACTCCATCTCGGACTCCATCTCGGTGTCAGGAATCCCCCAATTCTTGCCACATTCCTAACTCTCACCGGATTCCTGACCTGCAGACCACATTCCTAACTCTTGAGACACTTCCCTATTCCTGACTCTCGAGACACTTCCCTATTCCTGACTCTCGAGACACTTCCCTATTCGTGACTCTCGAGACACTTCTCTATTCCTGACTCTCGAGACACTTCCCTATTCGTGACTCTCGAGACACTTCTCTATTCCTGACTCTCGAGACACTTCCCTATTCCTGACTCTCGAGCCACATTTCTGATGATGATGTGGCACCTCCTCGACCTCAGCTATATTTAGGCTATCCTCGATCCAAGAGTGGTGGAGCTTCATCAACCTATAGTATATATAGGTTAGCCTTGTTCCATTTCTCCACAATCTGAATCAACGCCAGTCTAAGGCTTCTTCTTTGTTTCCACTAGCTTTTCTCTTTGTCTTTTTGCATTTTCCAGTCTTGATCTTGTCAGGGGTCTTGACAGTTTGATTCAGATTGTGTTTTTTCATTTTCTGATTTTCGTTTTGATTGTTTGATTACCTTTGCCTTTTTTTCCCCCTTTTTTCTTTCTTTTTGCCAATGGAGTCTCCAAGCCATCCTGATTTCTTTGCTGAAGTCCTTGCAAAAATCCAGTCTGAGAATACCGAGCTGAAGGCGACCCTTCTTCGCATGCAGTAGGAGCTTGCTTCACTTTCGGCTCAAGGATCCAGCAAAGTTCCTGAACCGAAGGTGAGCTTCCCGGCGAAATTTTTAGGCAAGCGTTCGGAGCTTCGCGGATTCCTGAACCAGATGGAGTTGATCTTCGCACTTCAACATCGGCGGTACCCTACTCCCGAGTCTCAAATCGGCGCGATTGGGACGTTGCTCGAAGGTGCAGCTTTGTCATGGTTTTCTCCTCTTCTGTGTAAGCCACAAATTTTTCCTTTCCAATTTGCCAGCTTACCTCGTCTATCCGTCCAACACTGCCTTGGCTTTTGCTAAGTTCCCTTGCCAAGGTTCTCGCCTATGGTACCAGCTCCTACTTGGTTTCAGCTACTCACTGCACGAGCAACGGAGAGTTAGCCATCCTTCCACGGATTCCCAAATCACTCCCAATCCCCCTCCCCGGGTTAGACTGGACTTAAGGTTCGGCTACACTCCCCGCAAGCACAAGCAGCCAAGCACACCAAGCTTCCAGATTCCTAACATCCCTTGGTACCACAAGACTTGATCATGGGACCCTCTAAATCCCAAGTCTTGAGTGCAACACTTGCTTCGGGACGCCGGGGCGAAACACCGTGGCCTAACGGCCCAGTATGGGTACCCCTCGCCCCCCACATCCATCCCGAAGGAAGGCCCAAGCCCCTAGGAAGGGCGAGGACCAATGAGCCGCATGGTACTCAAGTGGGGCACCACTCCACATGAGCCGGGAGCACCGCAATCGGTTTCCCTTTCGGGAGTGGGAGCTGCTCTTGAGCACTTCCTTGGATGGCCCCTCCGGCACCAGCCAAGTCCATGCTCACTCCCACCCAAGGCCCCTTAGTCCCAGTCCCAACCTCAAGTCGGTTTGGAAGCCCAACTGGAGAGTCCCTTCAAAACTGGTTCCTGGACCTCACTATCCCTACTATACTTTTGGAACCCCCTGCAGCCCCCCCCCCCTGGGGGACGCACGCTTTGGGCTTTCACCCCTTGACCCGTATTAGTATTTGGACTTAGTCTCTGGCTCGATCTCGGATCCGATTTCGGATCCGACTTCGGATTCGGTCTCGGACTCGATCGCGGACTCGATCTCGGACCCGATCTCAGGCCCGACCTCGGACTCGACTTCGGACTCGGTCTCGGACCCAATTTCGGATCTCGGACTCCGTCTCGAACTCGGTCTCGAACTCGGACTCGAACTCGGTCCCCGAGTCGGTCTTGGACTCGATTCCGGACTCTATCTCGAACTCGGTCCTAGAGTCGGTCTTGGACTCGATCTTTGACTTGGTCCCATCCGATGAACTCTTTGTCATTTTGGTCATGCTTTCGGGGTTCCCTTAGCCTACGACAACTCGGCGAGTTGGTTCCTTACAACTCCACCACCCATAGAAGAAGTTCGATGCCCACATCGAACGTCTCTTTTTTATCCTACGACTTGTTGACCATGTCTCCGGGGGCATCCCCCCACTTAGCGGTGTGCCTAAGTTAGCCTCCCCGGCCAAGAGCTCATGACAACGGAATATAGGTGTCCCTATACTCCACCCCTCACCACGCCCTAGTATGGGGTCGGGACTTGAACCCAGCCTTGCTTTACTAGGGGGTTGGGACTCAAACCCAACCTCCGTAGAATACGTCTACGGATTCGACATCCCCGCAGGGAGTCGGGCGTAGCTCCCTACGCCTGGTCGACCTAGCTAACCCATGCTAATTAGCTCACCTTTGGCGCGCCTTCGGGTCCCAACATATGCCACTTGCTCAACTTTGCAAATTGATATTTTTAATTGAACTTTGCATAAGTACATAGAGTTCTGCCTTGCAGAAATTCCTCCACTAGATCTCGCGCGTTCGCTAGGTTCTCCTCCGGTTCCCATGTTGCTTCGCAGTGTGGAAATCCTTTCCACTTCACATGGAACTCTCTCACCTCGCGTCCTTGTCGCTTGCTCTTGCGCGCATTGAGGATGGCCTCGACTTCGTATTCCTCTTCCCCTTGGATAACCTCAGGTAAAGGTCTTACTTGGTCTTTGCGAAGCGGATCCTCAAAGTACGGCTTGAGTAAGTTCACATGGAACACTGGGTGCATCTTCCCCATCTCTCGAGGAAGTCGGAGTCGGTAAGCCACTTTACCGATTCGTGCCTCAATCTCGTAAGGCCCCGCGAACCTGCTTAAGGAACTCAAGATCAATTCATTTTACAGGAATACATGCATTTTTACCTTTGGGTCAACTTTCGGCTGATCCCACTTGGTAGCCTAAGGTTCTTGGTGTTCAGCCACACCTTCTCCCCAGCTTGGAACTCTACGTCCCGGCGCTTTAGGTTCGCGTACTTGGTTTGCCTTTGTTGAGCCCGTTCCAAGGAATCCCTCACTAGATTCCAAATGTTGAGTCTTTCCGCCGTGAATGCCTCCACTGTGGGTAACTCTCCATGATACTCGGCCACGCCGAGTTCCACAGGACCTTCAATAGCTCGCCCATTGATGACTTCCCATGGACTCACCCCGATACTCGAATGTGGTGAGTTGTTATAACACATTTCCGCAAGTCCCAAATGACTTACCCAATCGGTCTGGTCTCCCGAGACATAGCATCGCAAATAATCCTCCAGCTGCCTATTCACCCTTTCCGTTTGTCCGTCTGTCAAGAAGTGTTAGGACCACCAAACTTGACTTAATACCCCATACCTGTCTGTGGGTGATAGGCTGTGCTGAATTTCAACTTGGTGCGATACTGTTCCAGGAGGGTCCTCCAGAACCTACTAGTGAAGATCTTATCTCGATCTGAGATAATCTCCTCTGGCCTTCCCCGCACTCGAACCACTTGTTCGAAGAACAATTTCGCCACACCTTCCGCATCCACCTCTGTTGTGGTGGGTATGAAAGGTGCCATCTTCGAAAATCGGTCCACCACCACGAATATCGCATCGAACCCCTCGCTTGGGGGTAGTCCCGTGATGAAGTCCATCGTGAGACATTTCCACGGACGATCTGGAATTGGGATGCTTTGCAACAAGCCCCCACTAGCCTTAGTCACGGCTTTGACCTGCTGACATGTTGGACATGTCTTTACATAGTCTTGGACGTCCTTAGCCATATCTGGCCAATGGTACTTCCTCTTGAGTAAGCCCATCGTCTTGGGCACTCCGCCGTGTCCCGCAAGAGGTCCGTCATGACACTCTTCTAAGGCTACCTTCCTTAGTCCACCTTCTGGAACATACACCCTCGTTTGCTTGTAATAAATGAGTCCATTGCGTTCCGCATAGCCCGTTTTCTCTTCCGTTGGCGGCTCACCTCTCTGGTGAGCTTCCCGTGCCTCCAGATTCCTCAACAACACTTCTTGTGCTAGACCATCGTTCTCATATGCTGTCCGCACCTCGTCCCAGAAGGTTGCTGTTGCGCTGGAGATCGCCAACCTCAAGCTCGCTTTTCGACTTAGCGCATCTGCCACGATGTTGCTCTTCCCAGGCTTGTACAGAATCTCGCAATCAAACTCGGCCAAGGCATTGGCCCACCGACCTTGTTTCCCTCTCAGGTCGGGTTGTGACAAGAAGTGTTTCGTTGCCACATTGTCCGTGTAAACCTTGAAGTGTCTCCCAAGGTAGTGTCGCCACTCCTTGAGCGCCTTGACCACCGCAAACAATTCCTTCTCGTGGGCAGGCCACTTCCGTTGAGCCTTGTCCAGCTTCTTCGAGAAGAACGCTACTGGATGGTTGTCTTGCTTCAAAACTGCGCCTAACGCAAAGTCCGAAGCATCCGTGTCTACCTCAAAGTCCTTACCAAAGTCCGGTAATGCCAACACCGGAGCCTTCCTCAACTTCCCTTTGAGGTGGACGAATGCCGCCTCGCATTCCGCTGTCCATACCATCTTCCCTTTTCCCGTTTGATCCGTTAAGGGCAGGGCTACTCTCGAATAGTGTCTGATAAACTTTCGATAGTAGTTGCATAGCCCCAAGAACGCCCTCAACTCATGTACATTCGATGGTCGCTCCCATTCCTGGATCGCTTGGACCTTCTCCGGGTCCACCTTGAGCCCATCCTGGCCCACCACATGCCCGAGAAACTTTACCTCTTGCTGAGCAAAGTCACATTTGCTCTCTTTAGCATACAGTTTATGTTCCCTTAGTTTCTCAAACACCTTCGCCAAGTGTTCGGCATGCTCCTCTAGCGTCTCGCTATAGATCAGGATGTCGTCAATATAGACGACCACAAAGTGATCCAGATAGGGTACAAAGATGTGGTTCATCAACGCCGAAAACGTTGCCGGCGCATTGCACAGCCCAAAGGGCATCACCAAAAACTCAAAGCTCCCATACCTCGTTCGACAGGTTGTCTTCTCGACATCTTCCTCGGCTACCCTAATCTGGTAGTATCCTGACCTTAGGTCAATCCTCGAGAAGTATTTTGCCTTTCCCAACCTATCGAACAGGTCCTCAATCCTTGGCAACGGGTACTTGTTCTTCTTGGTATACTTGTTGAGCAACCGGTAATCTATGCACATGCGCATAGATCCATCTTTCTTTTTCACAAATAATACCGGCGCCCCATACGGCGACTTGCTCAACCTAACATACCCTTTGCCCACCAACTCCTCTAGTTGGCACTTGAGCTCCTTGAGTTCTTTTTCGTTCAAACGATAGGGGGGACGAACCACCGCCTCAGCGCCCTCGACAAGCTCAATCTTATGTTCTATCGGTCGTGCGGGGGGCAACCCCGCCGGTAGCTCCTCCGGCATGGTATCCTGGAATTGGTCCAACACTCGCTGGATCACTAAAGGCACTTCTTCCGTTCTTGTCTTTTTGTCACTCTTCACCGAGAGTAAGCACAAAAAGGCTGCCTTAGTTCCTTTAGTGAGTTGTCCTCTCGTGGACACCAGGTTCAAGCATGACTCTTTGGCCTTGCTTTGCCCTACCTTTAGATCCTGGGCCTCCACCCTAGATCTTCTTCCTTGGGCATTCGCCAATACCACAAGGTTCCTACCTTGTCCATGCAGGGCTACCACGAACCGATTAAACCAATCCATTCCGAAGATCACGTCAAATCCCGCCATATCCAAGACGGTGAAATCCATGTCCACTTTCCATGTCCCCACTTCGACTCTCGCTTGTCGAAGTACCTCATCGGTGCTTTGGCTACCCTGAACAAACTCTATAGTCCTTGGTTCGCCTAGCCGCTGCACCGTTAGTCCGGCTTGCCGGACTATGTCTGCAGCCACAAAATTATCCGAAGCACCCGTGTCAATAAGGATCTTAACAAAGCTACCTCCGAGCTTCCCTCGGAGGGCTAGTAGATGTCGCGAACGACTCTCTACCAAAGTTGCTCGTGTAATGAGTAACTTTGAGTTAGGGACTGGATCACATACCTCAGTTTGGACTTCACCCCACTTGATGGCCATATTGGCTCTGGCCTTCTTCGGGTAGGGACATTCCCTCGAGAAGTGTCCCGCTTCGCCGCAGTTGTAGCATACGTTGTTTCCCACGCTGCTATACGACTTGACCTTCTTATCCGTGGGTTTGTCCTTTTTCGCTTGACTCCCCCACGTACTCGCTCGCTGGCCACCGGATTTGCCTTTCCGGAACCCCGAGGACTCATTCTTAGAGAAACTCCTTTTGAATTTCCCCTTGCTATACGTTCCCCTTGGTTTGGCCCCTTTGCTAAATGTGGATCCCGACCCCGTCGTGTTCCCCTTTCGCAGGTTATCGTTGAAATGCACCTTGATGGCCGCATCCAACGCTTCCTTGTAGTTGGTCGGGTTCCACCTCATCACCTCGCCGCGAGCCCAGGTTTGCAAACCTGATATGAAGGCATGGAACGCATCCATATCCCCCATGTCCGTGACAAGTATCCTCTTTGCCATGAACCCATTCACATATTCCTGGATGGTTCCTGTCTGTTTCAGCCTACTCAGTTCATCCCTCAGATGCAGAGTGGCATTCGGAGGAACATATGTTGCGCGGATCCTCGCCTTCATCATGTCCCAAGTGACCACCGGTCCTTCGTTGGCCTCCGTTGTTCTCCACCAAGACTTGGCATTATCTGCCAAGTATGGTTTTGCACATGGGACCTTCTCCGAGCTTGGTAACCGCAACGCTCGGAAGTAGTCCTCCATATCGTAAAACCAATCCTCCACCACCTTATAGTCATTCACTCCCTTGAAGACCGGTGGGGGCTTTGGTTTGTACTTGGGAACTGCCTGAGGGACTGATTCCACTTCGGTCTGTTCGACCTTGTCTGGTTTTGCCTCAGTCCCGGCCGAAAGATCCGCACCTTCTGCGCTGCCAGCATCCGCAGTCTTTTTCTTTTTCTTCCGCCTCTCGTCACGCTTTAGCTTGTGTACGAGAGTTTCCAGCAGGGCATTGGTCTGTGCCAACTGTCCTTCTAGCACGTCCAATCGAGCCTTGGACGACCGAACCTCGCCACCGGACTCCTGTTTGGAAGTTTCCTCACTGGAGTCCTCCTCATGCAAGGATTCCTCATCCATAGCCTCTTGTTCGACCCGAGGCTCCAGCTCCGGCGGAGGTTCCGTCTCCGCCTGGGTTCGCTTACGCCCTGCCCTTGCCATCTCCCAGCAATCCGCCTCTATCCTTCGCTAGAACTGAGATAAAGGCTCCGATACCAAATTGTAAGCCACAAATTTTTCCTTTCCAATTTGCCAGCTTACCTCGTCTATCCGTCCAACACTGCCTTGGCTTTTGCTAAGTTCCCTTGCCAAGGTTCTCGCCTATGGTACCAGCTCCTACTTGGTTTCAGCTACTCACTGCACGAGCAACGGAGAGTTAGCCATCCTTCCACGGATTCCCAAATCACTCCCAATCCCCCTCCCCGGGTTAGACTGGACTTAAGGTTCGGCTACACTCCCCGCAAGCACAAGCAGCCAAGCACACCAAGCTTCCAGATTCCTAACATCCCTTGGTACCACAAGACTTGATCATGGGACCCTCTAAATCCCAAGTCTTGAGTGCAACACTTGCTTCGGGACGCCGGGGCGAAACACCGTGGCCTAACGGCCCGGTATGGGTACCCCTCGCCCCCCACATCCATCCCGAAGGAAGGCCCAAGCCCCTAGGAAGGGTGAGGACCAATGAGCCGCATGGTACTCAAGTGGGGCACCACTCCACATGAGCCGGGAGCACCGCAATCGGTTTCCCTTTCGGGAGTGGGAGCTGCTCTTGAGCACTTCCTTGGATGGCCCCTCCGGCACCAGCCAAGTCCATGCTCACTCCCACCCAAGGCCCCTTAGTCCCAGTCCCAACCTCAAGTCGGTTTGGAAGCCCAACTGGAGAGTCCCTTCAAAACTGGTTCCTGGACCTCACTATCCCTACTATACTTTTGGAACCCCCTGCAGCCCCCCCCCCCTGGGGGACGCACGCTTTGGGCTTTCACCCCTTGACCCGTATTAGTATTTGGACTTAGTCTCTGGCTCGATCTCGGATCCGATTTCGGATCCGACTTCGGATTCGGTCTCGGACTCGATCGCGGACTCGATCTCGGACCCGATCTCAGGCCCGACCTCGGACTCGACTTCGGACTCGGTCTCGGACCCAATTTCGGATCTCGGACTCCGTCTCGAACTCGGTCTCGAACTCGGACTCGAACTCGGTCCCCGAGTCGGTCTTGGACTCGATTCCGGACTCTATCTCGAACTCGGTCCTAGAGTCGGTCTTGGACTCGATCTTTGACTTGGTCCCATCCGATGAACTCTTTGTCATTTTGGTCATGCTTTCGGGGTTCCCTTAGCCTACGACAACTCGGCGAGTTGGTTCCTTACATTCTGGAGAAGAGCATGAAAGGGGTCGTGGTTCCAAAGCTGATGGATCTTCAATTGTTCAAAGAGAAGCTCAAAGCATGTTTTGGCGAGACGGATCGGGTTCGGGCTGCTACCACAAAGATGAGACGTCTCTCTCAGGGGTCTCGTCCTGCCTCGATCTATGCTGCAGAGTTCTAACTCCTTGCTTTGGACACTCAGTGGGATGAGCAGGCCCTGATTGACCAATTTCGTTTCGGCCTCAACAACGGTGTCAAGGATTTGTTGCTCACCATGGAGGATCCCAAGGACCTGTTGGATGCCATCAACAAAGCTGTTCGATGTGACAATCGTCTCTTTGAACATCGTCAGGAAAGTCGCCGTGCCGTTGTTTTTCCATCCCAGACTCAGGAATCCCAGCTTGAGTCTTCAGGGCATACTCCTGAACCTACTGCTCCGGTTCCGATGGATATTTTTTGTACTCCCCGACTCATTAGAGGGAAGTTGAGTCCTGCTGAGAAGCAACGTCGAATATCTCATAATCTTTGCCTCTATTGTGCTGATCCTAATCACAAAGCAGCTGTATGTCCCAAGAAGCCTCCTCGACTGCTCGAGTTCACTCTGCCTCAAAGTCCACCTCTATTGCAGTCGGGAAACGACCCTGTCCAAACAGAGTAGGAGCTGTCTGTTTGGACTCCCCGAATAAAAATCACTTTTCTTCTTTATCAAGCTCCTCACCACCTTTCATCAAAGCCACCACTAATTCCCGCAACTTCCGCGTCCCATGTCTCCTTTCTTTCACCGGACAATCAGGACTCAAGGCTCTGGCGTTACTGGACTCGGGTGCAACTTCCTGCTTCATGGACACGGACTTTGCTGCCCGACATCATGTTCCTCTTTCTCCTACCATACGGGATTTGAGGGTTGAAGGCATCGGCGGGCATTTTGTGTCTCCATCTTCTGGACTTAGGGAAATGTTGCCCGTTCGAGTACACATCGGGTCCACTGTCACCGATATCGCCTTCAACATCATCAACAGCAAGTCCTCCTCTGTGGTGCTCGGTCTTCCTTGGTTCCAACTACATCAGTCTCAGATCTGTTGGAAGGAATTACAGCTCATCTCTCCCACGGCTTTCCCTGCTGTTCATCGAGTCTGAATTAGGAAAAGTTCCCTAAACTCAAATCAGGGTTCTGTTCCTGACTCTATAAAGTTTTCACCCTCTTCTTTTTCCTCTCTTCCATCTTACACTGGATTGTATCCTTGTCTCATCATTCCATTTAGTCGTACGCCTCCTCCTATCTCTACAATCACTATGAAATAACTCCTTCATGAAGAACCTCTTTTTCTTTTTGCTTTGCATGTTTCTCCTGTCAGTCTTCCTGAGAAGTATCATGATTTTGGGGATGTGTTTGACAAGAAAAAAGCTAGTGTACTGCCTGTTCATCGGCCTTATGATTGTCCCATTGATTTACAGGAAGGAGCGTCACCTCCATGGGGGCCTATCTATGGGTTATCCTCGTCCGAGCTTAAGGCCCTCAAAGAGTACGTGGATGAGAACCTTGCCTCAGGCTACATTCAGCATTCGCAGTCCCCGGCTGGAGCACCTGTCTTCTTTGTCAAGAAGAAGGATGGGAGCTTGCGGCTAGTCATCGACTACCGAGGTTTGAACAAGGTGACTGTTCGGAACCGTTATCCGCTGCCCCTGATCTCGGACCTGTTAGAACGCCTCGGCAGTGCCCGCTTCTTCACCAAGATCGACCTCCGTGGAGCATACAACCTGATCCGGATCCGGCCTAGTGATGAATGGAAGATTGCGTTCCGAACCCGCTATGGCCACTTCGAGTACACTGTCATGCCATTTGGCTTGACAAATGCTCCAGCAGTTTTCCAACACATGGCGAACGACGTCTTTCGGGAGTTTCTTGATTAGATGGTGATCGTCTACCTCGATGACATCCTCATCTACTCAAAAACTCAGGAGGAGCATGACGAACATGTACGCAAGGTGCTAGCGAAGCTGCGAGAACACGGCCTATATGCGAAGCTTGAGAAATGTTCTTTTGATCAGCAGTCTGTGGAGTTCCTTGGGTACTTTGTCACTCCTGAGGGTATCACGATGGATCCTGCCAAAGTCAAGACTATTCTCAAATGGGAGCCTCCACAATCAATGTCGGACGTTCAGGTTTTCCTTGGCTTTGCCAACTTCTACCGCAAATTCATTGATCACTACTCTGACATTGTCCTTCCTCTCACACATCTCACTCGCAAGGATGTTCCCTTCTCTTGGTTTGCTGCTGCCCAGTAGGCCTTCGACACACTCAAGGCGGCTTTCAGTTCTGCTCCTGTCTTGATCCATGCTGATTCCTCACAACCTTTCTTCATTGAGGCTGACACCTCCGACTTTGCCATTGGTGCTGTGCTGTCTCAACTCGGAGTGGATCACGAACTTCATCCGATCGCTTTCCATTCTCGGAAATTCCAGCCTGCGGAGATCAATTACGAAATCCACGACAAGGAGCTCCTTGCCATCGTGGATTCCTTTGGAGAGTGGCGTCGTTTCTTGGAGGGGGCGAGCCATCAAACAACAGTCTGGACGGATCACAAAAATCTCGAGTACTTTGCCACTTCCCGAGTTTTAAGCCGTCGTCAAGCAAGGTGGGCACAATTCCTAAGTCGGTTTGACTTTGTTATCAAGTACAGACCTGGAAAGTTTCAAGGCCTTCCTGATGCTCTTTCAAGGCGCTCCTATCTCAGTCTCAGGCCTGGTAATCCTGCCTTTGATCAACAGGATCAAGTTATCCTCGGTCCTGATCGGCTTCAAGTTATGGCAATTTCCCTGGCCCCTCAGGACTCCTCCTTGATGGATGCAATCAGAAACGATCTTCAATCTAATGATCTCGCTAGCGACATCTTCCCCCATCTTCAGGCTGGATACCCAGTGACTCCCGACTGCCGGCGATTTGACGAGTTCAAGTTCTTATATAGCTTATTGTACTGTGGGGAGCAGCTTTACGTTCCTGAAGGTGATGCTCGAAGGTTGGTCCTGATGGCGTGCCACGATAGCCCGACTACTGGTCACTTCGACATTGCGAAAACCTATGAGCTAGTTGCATGGGACTTTTGGTGGCCTCACATGGACGACTACATCAAAGCTTTTGTTACCTCCTGTGACACTTGTGCCCGGAATAAGGTACCTCGCCACCTTCCTTCAGGTTTGCTTCGTTCCCTTCCGGTCCCTTCAGGTCCTTGGGAATCCATCTCCATGGATTTCTTGAGTGATCTTCCGAGTTCTGGAGGCTTCAACAGCATTTTAGTCGTGGTGGATCGCTTCACAAAGATGGCGCACTTCTTGCCATGTACCAAGGAGTTTTCAGGCAAGGACATGGCAAAACTGGTATTCAGGGAAATTTTCCGACTTCATGGGATTCCTACAGATGTGGTTTCGGATCGGGGGCCTCAGTTCATCTCTCATTTCTAGCAACGGTTTTTGCAGCTGCTTGGAGTGAAGGCCAACCTCTCTTCGGCATATCATCCTCAAACTGATGGGCAGTCCGAGCGAACGATTCAGACGTTGGAACAATTCCTGAAGTGCTTCATCAACTATCATCAGGATAACTGGTTCAATATCCTTCCCCTTGCTGAGTTCTCCTATAACAACTTTGTTCACTCCTCTCTTCGAGTTTTCCCCTTCTTTGTGAACTCTGGCCGAAATCCCCGATTCAATCTCTCACTTCCTTCTCCATCTGAATCCTCTCGTTCAAATCCCCGCTCTGAGGCATTTATCTCCAACCTCCAGGAAATCCACAACTCCATCTCCTTCCACCTCCATCGTGCTCAGGAATCTCATAAAACATTTGCCAATGTCCATCGTCAGGATTGTCCCCCTTACAATATCGGGGATAAAGTCTGGCTCCTCAGGCAAAATATCTCCACCACCAGGCCCTGTCCAAAACTCGATTTCAAACGCCTTGGTCCTTTCCCTATCACTGCCATCATTAATCCTGTGACTTATCGCCTTGCACTTCCCTCCTCATATCAAATTCACCCCGTTTTTCACTCCTCTCTCCTTGAGCCTTATATTCCCAGTCCTATTCCAAATCGGGTCATTCCTCCACCTCCACTAGTGCAGCTCGAGGATGGGTCTGAGTACGAGGTTCAGGACATCCTTGATTCCAAGATTTCACGGTCTAAACTCTACTATCTGGTGGACTGGAAGGGTTACGGACCTGAGGAACACACTTGGGAACCTGCGGACAACCTGATTCATTCTTCTGACCTTGTTCAGGACTTCCACTGCCGTTATCCTTCTCGTCCCAGTCCTCATTCTTTTTCTCCATCTCCCATCCCTCGCCGCTCATCTCATCTTCCTCTTCGTTCTCGTTCACATCCTCGTTCCACTCGTTATTGAGAAGGGGGTGCTGTCAGGAATCAAGCTCTATTTCGTTAAAGTGGGAATTGTCATTATCCCACTTGTAAAATAAGGTTTCCAAACCTTTATATAGTATATAAATATAACAAAATTCAACTGCATTGAGGCACATGCCATTTTATTTTAAATAAGGAAATGTTTACTCAATCACTTCTCCTCCCCCTGCCACTGCTTCACCTCTCTCTTCTCCTTGTCATCGTCGTCCAATTTCTTTCCATCCTTTTAATATTGGCTCAGTTGCTCTGAGTCTAGGTGGAGCCCAAGTCCCCATTCAATCTTTACTTTCCCCTTATTAATAAAACAACTTCGTAGACTTCCAATAACATGCTATAACACTTCTAGTATAATGCAAATCCTCTCAAAGAATTGTCTTTTAATATTAATACAATGGCATGGAACCCCATGCCATAATAAGTTACATTTTTAAATAAATATATGCCATCTCAGACTGTTATTTTTTGCCTCCAACGCTTATACAATAATCTTGGAATTTCATCACTCTCCACACTATCAGGATTTAAACCCAATAGTAATGCCATCTCTTCTCTAATACGTCCACGCTTATGTTCAGTGGTCGAAAAACCCATCCGGTTGAGCAGATTATGGAGATGCGGATAGTGCTTGGCTAGACAATATACATGCCATAAATGATGACTGGTGTCTATCCGATCAAATGGCTTCTGATATACCGTTCCATCTGCCATTTGGTTGATTTTCTACAGCCACCTCCTGGACTGGCCGGTTCTCTATCACCATCGCTCCAAGCCGTTTTGCAAGGTCCCCCAGAACATACAGTTTCTTCTCCCTAGTTTCCATACTGTAAGAGATGGGGTGCACTGCATATGTGTGCGTGTTCGCTGCAGTTTTAATCAGCGAGTCATCGATGATGAGGATTTCACTTGACCTAGCAGTCCGGTTCATCACTACAGCCTCTGGCTTGACGAAGATGGGTTTGCTACCCCTCACATGGACCATAGTCAAGCAATCCTCCTGTGTTAGGAGAAAGTCAAATGGTAATATTACTCGTGTCTGATCGTGCATCATTTGTAGCAACGTTAATGCATTGTGGCGCATCATGGATGTCCAAACTCCCAATTGCAAATTGAACCCAGCCCTCTGTTTTAAGTGTCGCATGGTCATTATTAGATCCCGCAGTTTTTCCCGTGTGATTAATGTGAATCTGTCTCTTTTGACCAACTTGCGACCGCAGGCTTTGGAGGGTGCAGTGACATTTGAGGACGAGCCACGCTCATGGGAGAAAAGGACACCGTTCAGATCAAAAACGATACAGTACCTTCGCCGTGACTCTGAAATGAAATGCGTCAGCATAAAAAATGGTACAAGTCAATTTTACCATCTACAATATTAGCGAATGGTGCTCCCGATGGTCATTGAGAGGGTTTTGGTCGAGGAAACGTGAAGGGCGGAAATACTCTCCTCTGTAATGTGGGGTCAATCGCATCCGATGGCGTGTGGGCACATGCTATTTCAGCTGTAGACTCTGGTACAACTGGCTCAATAGTGGCATGGGGTGGTTCCGATGGCGTGTGATCACACGCCATTTCAGCTGGTGCCTCCGTTGGCAAAGTGGACATGACCGAACAGGCAGCAGGGGCGGTGTAAGGAGGTTCCAACGGCGCGTAGTCAGACGATTGGGCACACGTTGAGTCCGTTGGAAATGAGGATACGACCGGCTCGGCGGCTGGGGCGGCCTCATGCGGGTCCAATGGCGCCTGGTCACCGTCAGTTGGATACGTGGACAAGATTGACTCAGTGGTATGGGTAGCATCAAGTGGAGCGTGGTCAGCTTGCTTGGCGTTGATATGGATAGTAGCCTCCACCGGCTCTGATGACTCTTGCAGGCAAGTAGAGTCCACTGGCGGATCCATATGCATGTCCAAATATCTCCCTTCGATTAAGATGGTATCCTCCCGTGCTACTAAAAACAAACTCATTAGCACATTGAATCGACTATACTGTATTTACCATCAACTGCTATTGAGGAACTAGGACCGATATCACTTGGGCGCACTGCTGATTCTGAAGGATTGGACATACGTTTCGACCCTTGCTTAGCACTATCCTTCCTCGACACTAAAGGCTAGAGTTTGTAAATTCAACTGAATAATCTCTACTTACCATTTGCTCTGCGACCTACATGGACAATGTTAGAAATGGTAAAAGGTTAGGAATGGATGTACTATTATTTACCTGATGGTTTGTCTTGTATGACCTTCCTCCGCTGCTCTTTGGCCACCTCAGGCTGGCCATTGTCGTCATCATCGTCGTCGTCGTTATTGTGATCGTCACCATTGTGAGGACCATCCAAGTCCTCTTCGTCCTCCTCTTCTTCGTCCTCCTCTTCGTCCTTCTGCTCTTCCTGCTCATTATCTTTCTCTGGCTCCTCATCCCCCTCCTGCATTTCTTCCATAGGCTGCTCAGGCTGGATGGCTTGTTCTTCCAGGACCATCTTGGGAAAATCATCTGGCCGAGTCTCCATCTCAAAATACAAGACATCCATAGCTTGTTTTAGTGCGTGACCTAGGACCGTATCCTCACCCAACTGTCTTAACATGGTTTCTACACGTTCTTGCACCCTTCGAAGACGACGAGATGAGAAAAACGTGGCCCTGACTTGAAAAACATCCCTCATCCATTGTACCTCTCCATTGAGATTGGGGAAGGGGAGTCCGCCATAGGAATCTGAGTCAGGAGGTGGTGACTGGCTCCTTTCACTCAGCCCTTGATCTGCAATGAATGGCATGAGCACACACGCCATAACCGCGAGGCATTACCTATCATCTTTTCGTTGCCCTTCTTCCTTTTTGAATCAAACGCCTCTGATCCCGATGACTGTCCAACGTGCTTTCGCTTTTTATGACCACTGTCAGTTTGAGTTTGGCTGGTGCTTGCCTGTTTTGCCTTTGAAGAAGTGTTTCCTGCAAGGAATGGCATGAGACCACACGCCATTGCAAATATAATTTGTACCTCCTTTTTTCCTATTTCTTGTCTGTTTGTCCTTCTTCGACGCGCCACCAGTGCGCTTTTCAGTCCTCGTGTCTGAATATTCACAACGATCTATAATCAAAATGGCGTGAGGCCTCACGTGACCTTACCTTGTGCAGGTTGTGAGCTCGGCCCAACATGGGTATCTTCAACAGTAGCTGTTAACGCCGTTTCAGCATCTGGGGGTGGCCACGCTCCTGCATACAGAGCTTGTGAGATAACATTTAAACTTAAAGTGCGTACTCACCAGGTTTACAGAGAAGATACTGTTTTTCTTTGGCAACTATAATTATATGCTCCATTGAAGTCACCTCTTCAATGGAGTTTGTCACCGCAACACACGGGACACCCTTGAGTAGTGCGGCTCAAAAGAATAGTCCGCCGCAGTTGTACTCGACAACGCATTTGCCCTTGGAGTCGGAAGTAGGTGACCCACCCGCTATTGCGTTGAAGACCCAGCTGAGCATTTCCCATGCTGCACCTGGAGCTTTCTTTGGATTCGAAAGCTCCATAGCCGTCTTCAGTTCCTCAGGCACGGGTAAATTGACCTCCCTCAGATCAATTCGATCGGCCTTGTCGAATGAAGTTGGGAAGTCACTCCAGTCCCACTCTGCTGCAGGACCAATAACAAGGGCGAGTGTGAAGATGCAGACATTCGTCGGTATCTTCTTTTTAGCCATTATCCCATGGATCTCCTGCATTTCCTTGCCTTTCAACCAAGCCTTCACCTCGATCAAGGCCTTCCAGAACTTGTGATAGGATTCGGAGTCGTAGATCATATAGTGGACTAAAGATTCCACCTCCGCAAGTCCCACAATTAAGTCAATGATGGAGCTGACTTCGTCTGCATGAGTGATCTCCTCGTTTGTGAAGTCCATCACACAAAAGATGTTCTTGACCTGCTCATCTCCGCGGGAAATGATGTTCCTCCACCTTTGATCCTCATCCGAATTCATGTATACCCGGTAAGGTTCTCGATAGGCCTCTGCTGCGGGGTTGAGCTGTTTCTGAAGCCGGCAGTCGACATCCCTTTTAATGAAATTTGGATACTGATCCAACTTCTCAGCTTTACTTTTCGTGGCATCCCGCAGCAGATCGATGAACTTGGGGGCCCCCTTCACGTACTCGTCGATGTCTTCATTTGACAACTCCAGCACTTCCATCATCTCTTGTGTGGTGTCGATGCTCACCCTCTCCACGGCCACTTGCTCGAAGATCCAATCCTTCAATAGCGCACGAGCTCTCAGAGTCGTGCACAAGTCCTCGTATGTCACAATATGGCCGGGAGTCATTTTGGTCTTGTTGAAGACTACCTCACCACGTAGAAGAGCATTAGCCACTGTCAGAAGGTCGTTGTCGTCTAGAGACCGCGAGAAACGCAAGGAAGCTGCTAGGATGTGCAAGGTGGATCTTGAAGGCGGACGTTGTCTCTACCACAAGTGCCAGTCCATATTCTTGCATGGAATTGCATGGAGTGTCTGTCACTTGGATGAGGATCCCCATGCATTCTTTTCTCCCACCATCTGTGTTGTATAGCCTCAGATCCTCGCCTTCCATCCCGAAAGTCCAACTGGTGAGCTCCTCCCCCTTCTCTGCATCCACATTGACAGTGGCTGGAAGAAGAACGCAATTCCTTGCCTGTTCAGAAATGCACAACAATTAGAGCTGACAGATGAAAAGCTAGCAGCTGGAAATAACGTGAGGCCACACGCCATTCAGCACTGCATCAGATGTCTTGAGGCTGCATCCTAAGATGGCGTGAGGCTACACGCCATCTGTAACCGGACTGCACTCGAGAGCCCAATCGATGCATGCCAATGTTGCTACTGAATGGCATGTGGCCTCATGCCATTTTCTACTAGGCCTAAAAGACTTACCATTTGAAGCCGAATGGAGGCGTGACAATCGAGGCTGAACTCGCTGGCGAATGTGCACTGTGTGTGCAGCAGATCGTAGCAGCAAGGCTACTCTGCCACTTACAGTTGGAGAGTGGCGCTGAAATCTCCCGGGACGCCAAGTGGGCTGCGTGTGGGTGGTGGAGTGGGCGGCGGAGTTGGCGGCGAAGTTACAAACTGGGTGTGTCTTGAAGTGGACGCCGATGCACACGAGCGCGATGCGAGCGCGTGTGATGCAAGCGCGAGTGGACGCCGATGCATACGAGAAACCTGTAGAGAAGGTAGATGAGTGCGAATGTGAGCGTGATCGCGAGTGGGAGCGCGATGCGAGCGCGAGTACGAAGCAAAATGCAAAACCTAACCTCACATGCGCGAAATATCACGACGGTTGGTAATCCTGCCACGTCATCATTCCTCGGATTTGGGCGCCACCATTAATTTCTGGATCGCCGTGCGCATGCATGCATGTGAAATCCAAAAGAAATCCGCGACGTCATCATTCCTCGGACTGCATGCACGCGAAATCCAAAAGAAAGATCATGATTGGGATATCATTTAATACCCTCGCTATATTTATACCATGCATGATTGGATATTCCAAAGCATCTTGTATTTCCAAAAATGCCAGATGTTCAGCTAAATAAAGAATGGTATACAAAAAATCCCAAAAAATGCACCAAAAAATGTTCAGCGTCATCTGGCGTTATCTCTTGAATGGCGTGGGGCCGCATGCCATTTTCAGGGGCACATAGGAGTATATTCCTAGGATATTCTGACACGCGCGAGATTTTTTTGAGTTTTCTGGAGATCCAACCGTTAGATCGCAACTAGATTTTACAAAATGGTATACAATGTCTTTCTTGATGACCCTGCAAAGAAGCATCTTGATCGGACACCACATGAGACCACACGAGCCTTACAATGTTTCAGGGGCATTTGCCATAGATCCGACCGTTATTTTGCTCCAAGATTTTACAGTTTGGTGTGCATTGACCTTTCCATCGACATTGCAAAGGGACATCACAATCAGATGCGGGATCACAAGAAACTAACTTCACTAACTCTGGTTTCACCAAGATCTACGTAAGGAGTTATGAAATGAAAGGACCCTCTCTATTGAAATGTGTTTATGGTCCTAGGGGCATTGTGACATATCAAAGGATTTTGCATCAAGTTCTGTATTTGCATGTTTATCAAGCTACTGAATTGCTAAACCCTAAACCCTAAACATGTGGCAAATGCTGCATGAAGAAAGATGCCCTTTCTGGGTAAATGCTGTAAGAGGCAAATGCCGAGCAAATGTATCTCAGGCTAGCGAAGGGGACAAACGAAAGCTAGCTATAAACATGACGGGATGCAAATAGATTACTAAGCTGGTCCTACGAAAATCAAAAACCATAATTGAAAACATTGAAAATACAAAAAGACAGGTTTATAATATTTTTGAATTTTAAGCAACCAAAGGAATGTAAGTAGGGCATGTGTTTGTAAGTTTAAAAATGCCTCAACCACTTAAATTCCCAAGTAAATAAAGTTGTTTCTATTTTTGGTATAGGTAAACTTTATAGCGTGTGGGCTCATGCAATTTTGAACCCAAAAATGCACCAAAAAATGTTCGACTAACATTATTCTTTGAATGGCGTGTGGCCTTATATTGCCATAAATGGGTGTACACACACAGCATAATTATTCCTTTACACGGCGAATAATCTTGGCACGGATCGCTGATATGGCATGGCAAAGTTCGAATCACTGACATGGCACAGCTGGATCGAGGCAAGGACATGATGTGACAAAGTTCAACCTCCAACAGCAAAGTTTAGAAGCTACTCAGTTTGAAATTTGTCAAAGGAATCATAAGATCTAGTTTGTCAGAGGATTTGATATGATGTTCAAGCGTGTGTTATTTTTGAATTCTCAAACTCATTCCTAGGTCTATCATTTTTGTGCGCCGTGTTCTTGGTTCCGCTGAGCGCAGTGAGCGCTGCTTGTGTAAGCGGCGTTGTGAGCTGTGGTTTATGCGTCTACGAGCGGTTGCGGCATTGCGAGCGCCATTGCGAGTGGCAGTTTATGCGAGTGGCAGTTTGTGCGAGTAGCAGTTTGTGCGAGCGGCGCTACGAGCAGTTGCGGTGTTGCGAGCGGCACTACGAGTAGTTGCGGTGTTGTGAGCGGCACTGTCTTTGGTGTGGCTACTGCTTCCTCTTGATATTTGGCACTTGTGCTTCCTGGTATGTTCACCATGGAATGGCTTAGGACCACATTTAGAAATGGCATGAGGCCACATGCCATCTTGGGCCCTTGCAATTTCATGGCTGTCATGTATGTTTTTACTTGCCTGCAGCTGTATGTATATCAAGATGGCATGAGGCCTCATACCATTGTTGGCCCCTGCTAGCCTATTGCCATATTCCTTTTGCCTTGCTGCAACTGTACATATTTTTGTATGGTCTTAACTTCTTTTCTGCACTTTCAAAATGGCCTTCAGGGTTGGGGAAAAGGTTTACATTTTGAATGGTGGGAAAAGAGTTGCAAAAGGGACCCTTGTGTCTATGGATCGGAACTTTGTTATACACTGTCAAGGGCTTGGGGAAGGCAATGCTGCTGTATCAGTAGAGACTGTCTTCGATGGGAATGTGGTCGCTATTGAACGAGGAGAGATGGTCGTCGGGGTAAATGTTGTTGTTGCCTTGAAAAATCTTTAGAAGAAAGCAGATGTTGGGGATAGCGCAAGTGCGACGCATGTTCCCTCCATGGATCTTAAGAACCGTGCTACATGGATTCAGGCAAAGGTGTTTCTAAACAACCCTGAGGGGGAGGTGGTAGCTGAGGGCTTAGCCACAGTTGTCGATCCAAGAGATGCGGTTGCTAATCAAGAATTGGGCTGGGATGATATTGGAGTTGCGATTTTAGAGGTTGTTGACACAGAAGAAAACAGTCTGACTATTGGAAGCATTGTGCGGTGGAAATTAAGGCACTTAGTGTTTGAGAATGTGAAGGATTCACAATCAAACACCACTACAACTAATGACAGAACATCTCTTCATGGGAAAAGAAAGTACACCTTCCTAAAGCGCAGCCAAAGGGATCTGAGCAACGAACCAAAAAGGCAGAAAATGGCGATGGAGGTTCGAATGGTCTCAACAGTTGCTTGTTGCAAAAGGAGGTGCTGTCAACATGCTGATTGGGATGCTATTGAAGAGGAGAGAGCAAGATACAAGACATTGTCCTGGAAGGCAGCTCGCAATTTTGTGTATGAGGCATTACGGTCATCTGTTGATGCTTCAGAACATCAGGTGGGGGGCATGGTCTTCTAGAGGGGTTTGGTCTGCATGAAGGCATAGAGAATCATTTATGGAGTCCCTCAAACCACATTCTACAGAATCAAAACTGAGTTCGAGGAACAAAGGGTTCAACAGGCAGTCCATGGGAACGATGGTACGCACAAAACCAGGGGTCATGTTGTATATGGAGAGGTAATCTTCAAGAGGTTTGTCGAGACATGTAGCGAGCAGCAACCACATAAAACCCGCCTCTTGGAAGATGGAACACGAGACACCCAACGAGTTCTCCCTTCCATGTATACCAAGGGGGCCATATTGGAATATGTGAATCGGGAACTCTAGAGTAATGGCTACAGGAAGTTGAGCCAATCTAGATTTAGTAGATTGTGGAGCAACAGGTTCAGGGATGTGAGTATAGGAAAGTACTCCAGCTTTTCAAAGTGTGACGAGTGCACTGCTATCAAAATGGCTTTGTCGAAGAATTCTTGCAGCGCTCAAGAGCGAGAGACGTTGATTAGAAGGCGGCTCGACCACAACATCGAGCAGAGAAGCTGCAGGACTGCATATTATCATAACAGGATTCTCTCCATGGAGAGACCTGACTCTTACCTCTGCATCATCCACGACAAAATGGACCAGAAAAATATGTGCTTACCTCGACTCAATCCTGCCCCCAAGGCAATCTCTTCATCCATGCAGCTGCCTGTGTCTCTGTTTGGCATAATTGCTCATGGGCATGGTGCCCAGAACTATGGGAACTTCTTTGTACCTCTATGGGGTGGCGGGGGTGCAAACATGATGATTGCATCCCTAGCAAAACACTTAAGGTCTCTGCAAAGTGCACAGACTGAGCTGAACGGCCAACCCTTGCATAAGGCCCTTGTCGATCGAACCCCATACAGGGTTCAGCTGGAGGAGGAGCAAAGGCTTGTAGTATCATTTGGGGCCCCATGCCATCCCAGTGAGTATGTTGGCCGTCAGATTGTAGGGTTATCACGTGAGGCCTCATGCCATTCTGACGAGGCTGGTCGCCCGGTGAATGCACAGCCTCATCCAAACGAAGCAGAATCTCAAGGAAGTTCTTGCGGCCGATATGGCCTTCCACCCCATCTTCTGCTCCAAACAGACAATGCTGGCAGTGAGAACAAAAACATGTACGTCTTCGCGTACTTGGCGATGCTTGTTGCCAAAGGCATATTTGAAACGGTTACACTTGGCTTTCTCATGGTTGGGCACACTCATGAAGACGTCGATGCCATGTTCAGTCACCTGGCAGAGTCCCTCCGGCGATCCAATGTCCTCACCCTCCCACAACTCTACGATGAACTCCAAAATTGCATCAAAGGCACTGTTGAAGCTGCACTTGTGACAGAGGTTCCAGACTTTAAGGGGTTTGTAAGAGGCTACATTAGGGACGGATCCGAAACATTGATTGGCCACTCGAAGCCTCTTCAGTTTCATTTCAGCATGCATGACGGTGCTCCAGTGATGAGGTACAAGATGAGAGAATGGGACATAGTGTGGCTGCCAGTGGACGGCATTGAACTCTTCAAGAGAGATCCCATAACTGGGGAACCTATGATTCCTCAGGGTTCCCCACAGCCGATGCACCCGGATGGACTCAAAGACCAGGAAAGTATAGTGGCCGGGATTAGACAGCATATTGCCTTCTGGAAGAGGGGGTTGGTGTTTGGTGGAGAATCCTATTTTAAGAGGTGCAAGCCTTTGCTCGAATACTGGGAGAAGATTATATCTGCTATCCAAAATGGGCTGGTTGTATATGAAGAATTGGAAGAGTCCTTTTGGCCAGAACCCAGAGCACCAGATAGTAGCGGAACAATGTCCTCTGGAAATGCAGTGACAGATAACGATGTTGAGGATCACTATTGTGGGCCGAGGAACAAGAAGCCGGATTCAGCATTCAATCCAGTACAAGTCTGCAAAGGAATGGTCGTGCTTGTCAGACCCAGTAATAAAAAACAAATGATATGGGTGGGGCGCTGCATCATTGATGCAGAGGAGGACGCGGAAACTAACTCCTTCAATGTAACTGTGGAGTGGTTCAAGCCAAGTTCCGGATATACGAAGGATTGCCTAGAAAAGAGATGGGTGCTGAATCCAAGGGATCCCAACATGAGCATATCGGTGGATAATGTTGTGCATGGTTGGATGTGGAAGCAGAGTGCCACCATCACCTTGCCAGACCATGCAAGAGATGCAGCAAGAGCATTCATAACCCGGGTTCAAGGTGAGATTCATTAATATTCCTTTATTAAGTTTCTAATGTATTTTATTTCAAGGTGAACAATCCGAATCTGAATCAGAGGAGGCGTGATGGCATGTGGCCTTACGCCATTCCTAGGTGAGATGATACAAATAACAAGTATAAATTCTTAGTTGTTCTAGCAAATCTTACTTAAAGTTCAAGGTGAACAAGCCGAATATGAATTCATCGGATTTTTATAATAAATTGCGAGGTGATGGCATGAGGCGGTACGCCATTTGAGAGTGGTAGCCATTCCTATATGAGGTGAGTGAAATATTTATTAGAAATACCTCATTCAATTGTGCACTTCTAAGTCTTGGTCCACTTAGTACTGTTTGCATGTTTTTATTTTAATTCTTTCTCTAAAATGTTATTTAGCATGTGGCTTCATGCCATTGCTCTCCACAATCATGCATTGAATTTCTATCCTTGCATAATACTTCTCCATATATATAGCATGTGCGCACATGTGATATGGTTCATTAGGCCTGATATAGTGTGTGAGGTAAAACAAAGATGATGTGACATATGCATTTACCAATCACACGTGCATAAATCTAATAATATGGCGTGTGACCCATATTAATGGCACATAAACCCATATTGTGGGCTTACGTGCTTTATGTACCATCATTCCCTTACAGCGTGTGTGTTGGTTTCCTTTTATAACACAACGAACTCCATATTTTAGGGTGAAGAGCGTTCTCATGGCAAGCACAAAATCTGTAAGTGAGGCAGAAAAGGAGACGGAGAAGGAGATAGGTGAAGATGTAGAATATATAAGTCTTCCAAACTCCCCATACTATACTCCAGATGATCATTTTTCTGAACAAATGGCAACATTAACAACTATCGAGAACGCCCCAGTAATGTCAGAGACAACAATCCAAAGCAAAACAACTGACCCGGAGAAGGATGATAGTACCGCTGAGAGTACCAAAAAGGAGGTGTCCACTAGCGCTTAGGCTTATAATGGCGTGTGCCCTCATGCCATTTACTTGATCACCAAATACCTTTTTCTTTTTGCACTAGTATATCTTAATACTGGTCTGAGAAATAGAATGGCATGTGCCCTCAGGCCTTTTACTAAATCACCTTTGAAAGAAATGCAAGCCTCTATGTCGTAAAAAAAAGGTACTAGAGAAATTCCTTAATAATATGAATGTTATTTAGTTTCATGAAAATACACTAAGGGTCAAATGAGTTAAATGACTTCTCCAGACTAGCAATGCCTCTTGCTACACCTTCACAATTAGATTCGTTAGAAAAAGATAACATTGAATAATATCTAAATGTTCTCACCATTAAGTTATATGTCTGGCTAATAGGAATGACGTTCATCTTGGAAAGCTCACCACACGCTCAATGAACAAACAAATAGTGTGTGCGCGCATGCCATCGCTCTTCTTTAGCTTCAGATTCGGCTTGTTCACCTTGACAATGAGATTTATTATATAACCAGATGGACTCAGTCTGGACACAAAGTCACTGCGCTAGTCACCATGCCCCAGATATGTCTAGCCCCTGGACAAAAAACATATAATTTCACGTCATTTTCAAATACTTGAAAATTTGTACCTAGTCCCATTTTACTGAATAAATCCCACTTTAACGAAATAGAGCTTAATCCCCCAATTCTTGCCACATTCCTAACTCTCACCGGATTCCTGACCTGCAGACCACATTCCTGACTCTCGAGACACTTCCCTATTCCTGACTCTCGAGACACTTCCCAATTCCTGAGTCTTGAGCCACATTCCTGATGATGATGTGGTGCCTCCTCGACCTCAGCTATATTTAGGCCGTCCTCGATCCAAGAGTGGTGGAGCTTCATCAACCTATAGTATATATAGGTTAGCTTTGTTCCATTTCTCCACAATCTGAATCAACGCTAGTCTAAGACCTTTTCTTTGTTTCCACTAGTTTTTCTCTTTGTCTTTTTGCATTTTCCAGTCTTGATCTTGTCAGGGGTCTTGACAGTAGCTTTTCTCTTTGTCTTTTTGCATTTTCCAGTCTTGATCTTGTTAGGGGTCTTGACACTCGGGTCCATCTCGGACTCCATCTCGGGTCCATTTCGGACTCCATCTCGAACTCCATATCGGACTCCACTTCGGGTCCATCTCGGACTCCATCTCGGACTCCATATCGGACTCCACTTTGGGTCCATCTCAGACTCCATATCGGACCCCATATTGGACTCCACTTCGGGTCCATATCGGACTCCATATCGGACTCCACTTTGGGTCCATCTCGGACTCCATATCGGACTCCATCTCGGACTCCACTTCGGACTCCATATCGGACTCCATATCGGACTCCACTTCAGGTCCATCTCGGACTCCACTTTGGGTCCATCTTGGACTCCAACTCGGGTCCGCCTCGGACTCCATCTCGGACACTTCCACGTGTCATGTGTTGTCCTTTTTGGGTCCCTTTTTGGAGCCTTGCTTATTAGTTGCCTCGTGCTTGCTCCTCGAGCACTTTGTTAGGAGTTCCACTCCCGCTCCCAACCTTCCAAGTCGGAACTTTTAGTCCAAACGTGTTATGCTCGTTTGGCTTTCGCTTCGGCCACTACCACGTGGCACCCTTTCCGGCTCCACTTTGGGGCCTAGGGATTTTGTGTCTCACAACTCCACCACCTATAGACGAAGTTCGATATCCTCATCGAACAATAAACTATTTTATAGAGTAACACCCACATGTGTTACCATTTCCATCCTTAGCACCTAGCCAATATTTGTCAATAGTTTGACATTGAAGGCTCACCATGCCTTCTCTATATTCGTTAATGGTTTGACACCAAAGGCTCACTATGCCTTGCCCATCCTCTAAGGAGCATAGTCTTTCCAACATAGAGACTTATTCGACCACCTGGGGTGGTTTGCTCCATTTTATTGGTTCAGTTCTCACTAAACCTGTTAGAGACATCTTCTCTAACTCAATTCCCACTACTCATTCTCGAGTGGTCTTAGTTCCCATCGATATAACCTTTGCACTTTGGAACTTTGTATTTTGACTTCTTGGAGTCAATTTCCTAAGTGTCTCCGACACCTTGCTTTGCACCTTTTGTGCAACTCCACTTCCCATCCTAAGAAGTTCTCTACTCGAGGGCACCATCATCCTCTCTTCTATTTCGTGCCACCCTGGGGCACTAAGTTCCAGTTATCATACTTTGTGTTAGGGCTGTTCATGGCCCTATCATTTGGCTACCTTACCGCTCCCTCCCTTGGAGCTTCCTTTTTCGCCAAATCGGAGCAATTCGGAATCCATCCTTGGAAACACACTTCCTTTCCCGCAATTTGTTAGCGTCCAACACATTAGTGTTCCTCACCTAACTTTGCCACTTGGATTCCTTCCAAGGGATTCCACGGCCCTATCTTGGCCACTCATCTTTTGCTCCTATCCGTTGATTGTTGCACCAAACAACACCGAATCTCTACCCCCCTCCTTGAGGTATTTTTTTGATTCCATAGCAAAGGCTCTGCTTTGCCAAGACTAGGGTGTTCACCCCTAGTAAGTCTCTTTAGCATCTTCTGCTGTGGGCTCTATCCATGGCCCAACTTTGTGACCCTCCCATGGGTCTCTTTAGAGATTACTTTCCTTGGACACACTATGCCATCGCAAGGACATAGCTCATTTCCCTAAGGTGCTTTTCCCACTTGGTCATCTTGACCAAGCCACACCATCATCAATAGTTCAAATCAACATTTTGAACTAGGAACCTTATTCCTTAGCCCAAACAAGGACCTTGTCCTTATTTAGCTACAAGATCACCTAGTGATCTCACCTCGGCACCTTAACAGGTTTGCCAATAGGTATTAGGTCTTCCAGACCTTTAATTTGTTGGGGGCATCCCCCACACTTGGCGGTGCGCCCAAGCCAGCCCTTCTGGCCAAGGGTCCATAGCAACTGAGACTGGGTGTCCCCATCTCATTCACCACGTCCTTGGTATCACTTGCACCAAAGTGTTCAAGTTAGATATGCTGAGCCACACTAAGCAATCTAACCGTGCATCACGACTCCGAGGCATCCCTCACTTGGCGGTGTGCCCAAGCCAGTCTCCACACTGAGAGTCCATGACCACCGAAAAATGAGTGTCCTCATATTCCAAACCATCACCACGCCCTAGTGAGTTGGGACTCGAACCCAAGCACTAGAGGGTCGGGACTCGAACCCAACCTCCGTATATGCATCTACGGACGGCATCACCCAGGATGCCTGGCGTGACTCCCCACGCCGGTGCACCAACTTATACTCAAAGCGCGCCATAGATCACAGCTTAGGAACCTAGTTCCTCCACACTGCCAAGTCCTCTCACTTGACAAGTCTGTGATCATGCATGGACTCCTCCATGCTTGGCCCCATGGCCCACCCTTTTTGAAGTTATCACCTTCAACTAGGGTATTTGTTCCCCTGACTTGCCAATCTCACTTTGGCAAGTCCTCCGACCACTGTAACATGGTTCCTGCACAAGCGTGAAAGCCCTTGGTCATCGACTTTCGTTCAAAGCCCTCTCTTTGAACACTCAGGAACTTCTTCCCTAACCTTGATAGCCTTGCCTCATGGCAAGCTTCAAAACCACGCTTCTGCTGCGCCACTCTGATTTCGTGCGTTCCTTGAACCATTTACACTTGGCCTTTCTAGGTACTAAGTTACCTAGAATCATTTTTGGGAACCTTGAAGAAACTCTGTCCCTTATCTTGCTAATGCCTCCCTTTTTGCAAGCTTTCAAATTACCATATAATATAACATGGACAATTCCATATTTTAGACTCTCTATGGCATCACGGTTGCTAACGGCAACACCCTCGAGCCCCCACTTGATTCTCCACTCCCAGCTGGCATAACCAACCTTGGTTATGCCCTTCGATTCCTATGGTTCAGTTTTATCCCCTTACTTCTTGCTTTTGGCTTCACACCTTTCCTTCGCTCATTCTCCTCCAGACCAGGAGGATAGCTTTGCACTTTCTATCATGCCTTAGCAAGTATTCTTAGGGATGAACCTACCTAATAGCCTAGGGAGTGGTTCCTCAATCCAGGTATGCTCACCCTATAATCCCACACAACAAGATTACGTTGTTGCTTATGGGCCTTTACATGCCCATCACTAACCTTGCCAAAATTCCATTTTTAGCTTTGTCTAACTTGAATAGACAGTCTTCTCCTGTCTCTGCCACCTTTGGACATTTGGATAGCACTTTCTATCCATCATTCGCTAGGGACTTAGTCCCTTGGGCCTATCAAAGTTGATTTCTTTTTGGGAACACCTTTCCCACGACTTTAGCATAGCATATTTTGCCATCGATGAGATACCCTCTATTCTCATCCTTGGATCCTATGATCCCCCCCCCCCCCATCCTTCGTGGGGTACAACACACCTTAGTCCAAATGCTTTCATTAGTCCTTTTAGGACCATTCCTTGACTCTACTTGAGTCATCTAGTAGTTTTGGACTTGGTTAATCCACAGACCCGTAAGGTCCCACTTGTGAGGCACTAGCTCACTGAAATACACTTCCTGCATTCTTGTCCTACTTAGAAGGACTATTTTCACAAGTATTACTCTGACACTTGTTTTTGTTCTCTGGGGCAAACTCTGGTTAGGACTATTTGTCCATGTGATGAGAATACCAACTCATCTCTAAGTACACCCCCCAACTCCTTGGGTTGTTCCAGTATTTATTAAAGGTAGCCTCAGCTACCATTTCAAGGACTTCAGTCCTCTTCCATATTTGACCTCCCACGGTCATTACTTCTGGTCTCACATTCATGAGCACCAACCTCAACTATATGAGGATAATCTTGTGACTCCCTTATTGCTTTGGAGTCTTTATCTTTTTTGTGATCCCAACTTTAGTTGTTTACCACAACTACATTGACCATTTACTGAGTCAAACGCTCATCTGGATCACATCCTCAACTCTCTGAGGAAAACCATATACTGTTCCCAAGATCCCAAAGTCATTCCCTTACCAGCCCCTTTTCTATCCACCACATCGCGCCCAAGTCACGCATGAACTTGAGTGGAGAGCCATGTCCTCTCGGCATGCTACTCCTCAAGGATAGGCCCACTCCTAGGACCTTCCAATGCCAATATCAATGGTGATATACTTGAGCACCAATAAAAGTCGGACTAAGGAACAGCTCTGATACCAAATTGTAAGCGACTAAATTTTCCATTCTACTTTAGTCACTTAACCACACCTCCGACCACTTGGAGGAGTCTCAATCACAACCTCCATAAGTCCATTTCAAGACTTGGGACTTGCTAACCCCGAGAATGGCATCCATGCCACTCAACATTTGCACTTGGTCCAAGTGCCCCACGTGTCCGATCCCATGACCAACACTCAAAAGTACCACCGACATGGCAGCCTGTTACGCTAAGGCCATGCCTAATCACCTTTGCCACACTGGTAGTCCAATACCACTTGTATCACAGTCTTGGCTCTCCAAGACTAGGCAAACCATCCGTGAGTGGTCATCTCAGATCCACTCCTTAGCATCCTTAGGATGCCCACCGACAAGGAGAATAGCCTTCCCCAATATCCCTCTGTCAGTCCCCACTAAGTCCCTTTCTGCCCCTGGCCGTGTTTGCCAACACTACCACTAGATCGAGGCCCACAGGCCCGACCACTAAGTCCCACGGTCCTCTGGGACTTCCTCACCACACGACTGTGTCCTTGGTCACTACCCCAGAGGACTGCTCCTCTTCCTTTCCTCAGTCTGGGCCTTTGGGACAACATTTTGGAACACCATGGCCTTACGCGAACCACCTGGGTACTCTCCCCGCCTTCCGCCCTTGGGTGCTCTAGCCATGGGCTTAGAGCGAGGTTCCATTGAGCCACGCCTGGTATCCAAATAGGTAGTGCCACCCACACTTGGACTGGGAGCATCAGCCAGTCGATCTCCTGGGGGAACTAGAGCCGGCTCTTGAACACTTCACCAAGCTACCCCGGTTGTCGGTCCGTGTGGACTCCATCTCGGACTCCATCTCGGGCTCATCTCGGGTCCATCTCGAACTCCGTCTCGGGCCCATCTCGGACCCCATCTTGGGTCCATCTCGGACTCCATCTCGGACTCCATCTCGGACTCCAAACCGGACTCCACTTCGGGTCCATCTCGAACTCCATCTCGGACTCCATATCGGACTCCACTTCGGGTCCATCTCGGACTCCATATCGGACCCCATATCGGACTCCACTTCGGGTCCATCTCGGACTCCATATCGGACCCCATATCGGACTCCACTTCGGGTCCATATCGGACTCCATATCGGACTCTACTTCGGGTCCATCTCGGACTCCATATCGAACTCCATCTCGGACTCCACTTCGGACTCCATATCGGACTCCATATCGGACTCCACTTCGGATCCATCTCGGACTCCACTTCGGGTCCATCTCGGACTCCAACTCAGGTCCGCCTCGGACTCCATCTCGGACACTTCCACGTGTCATGTGTTGGTCCTTTTTGGGTCCCTTTTTGGAGCCTTGCTTATTGGTTGCCTCGTGCTTGCTCCTCGAGCACTTTGTTGGGAGTTCCACTCCCACTCCCAACTTTCCAAGTCGGAGCTTTTAGTCCAAACGTGTTATGCTCGTTTGGCTTTTGCTTCGGCCACTACCACGTGGCACCCTTTCCGGCCCCACTTTGGGGCCTAGGGATTTTGTGTCTCACACTAAACCTTACCGATGGGTTTGGTTTCTTTGCTTAGGAGGGTTGGGGCCTCTAGCTTCTCTCTCTATGTTCCTGCAAGCAGGGGCATATCACACTTTTGTAAGCTGGGTGACTCCTAGAGTAGCAAGGGTGGCTGACTCCGTGGGTCATTTCCTTGTCGGCGACAGCCGGAAGGTGTCTGAGCTGGTAGCGCATCCGCGTTAGACAAAGAGGTTGCCTCCTAACTCATTTAAGTTGGTGCATTTCTCACATAGTGTGAATATTGTGAACTTTTTCTGGAGTTGTTTCCTTGGCGGTATTCTAGACTCGAGTGTGCATCGATAAGGACGTCGATCTTCTCTAGGGGGGGAGAGTGTTGCGAATATGACTTTGGGTATCGAAAGTTACCTGTCGACTAATCCTTACGGACACTCTTACCTTACTGCCACGATGGCAGGAGGTCGGTATTGCTCGACCCGTTATTAGTCTCCGCCTAAGCTAGTTGAGAAACTGGTCATCACATGTGCACTTAGACCGGAAGGGCACTAAGGAAGGAAATCCTAAGTTGTCTTTTAGTCAAGCAGATTTGACACGGTGATGAGAAACTCATGATGTTGACTTGCACTTGCTAGTGTTGGGAACCCCTGCGATATTGAGTTTGGTCCCTCAATATCGCTAGATGATAGCTTACCGTGTCTGCCCCTCGTTATCATGCCCTTAGTGTTAGTCTGAATTCGGTCCCAAATGCTATTTATGGAAAGTGTCCAGATTTGCTCATTTGGTATATCTACGGAATGTAGAGATTGGCTTGAACACGATGGTGTTTATCCCGTGTCCAAATTCGCAATCTAAGGACATTCCATATTTAATAAGTTTCAAGCTTGTCCCAGAGACTAACTCCTAATACTAAGGGAGGCTTGGGTGAAAGCCCAAAGCGTGTGTTCCTCAAGGGGGGGGGGGGCTGTGGGGGGTTCCAAATGTATAGTAGGGATAGTGGGTAGGTTGGGCATAGCCGACCAACCTGAGGCATAGTCTAGCTCCCGCTTGTGTGCCTGTCCTTGTTCTGCGTCCGGCTTGGGTCTAAGCCCAAGTTCCATTCCATGCTAGCTGGTGGAGTACCCATATCCTCGCGTTAGGCCACCAGTATGCCGAAATAGTGCCAGACTCTGTTTGGCTCCGTTTTGCGTGCTGGTCCTGGCATTGGGATGCTGGTTGCTCCAGGACTGTTCCAAGTCGCTCCGAGCTCATGTCCCTTCGCTCCTTGGGCTTTATGCTCGGGAGTTGCTCCGTGGTTCGGTTCCATCACTCTTTGGCTTCACGCTTGGGAGTTTGGCACCGTTCCTTCGTTCAGTGGCCCAAGGCCCTGAACCTCGGGTTCCTATGGACACGTGGCATGGACACATGGCATCTGTCACGTGGCACAAAAAGGGTTTAAGTTCCGCTTCGTGGTGTTATCCTATGGTAAATCACCATAGGATAAAGGGTCAAAACCACGTGCGCTACACATATCAATCATTTTTTACTTTTATGATTCTCATTCTAAATTTGGTATTGAGTTGAAAGTTTTTTTATCCTTTTCATACTAATATAGATGTTGAGTATATACATGAAGTTGAGAATCTTATTTTTATTTCTTTGGTGGAGTCTTTGATTAATTATAGTATCCTTTATTCCAAAAGTTAAGTTATTTTAGCCAAAGTTTCAGATTGAATGCATATCCT
>NW_003314320.1:928730-976230 GCF_000143415.4 Selaginella moellendorffii
ATCCCCAACTAAGACATCAAAACATGAAATGCCTTAGCTATAAATGTGGGATTATTATCCGAAAGAATCTGCTCTAGACAAGAATGCTGGAACACCACTCGATTGAAGAGGAAATATCCAACAGTAGTTGTAGAGGTGCTAGCAAAAACACCAACTTCCACCCAAAGAATCAAGTAATCAGAAGCAATAATAACATGCTTATTGCTAGCAATCGATCATGGAAACGGTCCTATAAAATCAAACGCCACAAACTCAAACAAACAGGAAACTGCAATTGACTCCAACCGTCCTTCCACAATGTGAGAGGAATATTATAAGTTTGGCACCAAACGCAGTTACGCATATATCGAATAACATCAGGTCGCATATCCGGCTAATAGAAAGACCTGCACAACTTCTCAGTCACATGATAATGTTCTATATGCCCACCTAGAATAGGAGAATCATAGTAGGCATGGAGAAACCATGGACTAAAAATTGAAGGTACAATCAGCCGTAAATGATTATTAAGATCCATCCCCACAAAATAAAGAAGGCCATCTTTAAGGCGATATTGAGAATGTAAATGTTATAATGGTAAGTTATTAGTACGTGATATAGGATTCTCAAACCCTTCTCGAAGTTTTCAAATCCACAGTGTGAGACACAAAATCCCTAGGCCCCAAAGTGGAGCCAGAAGGGCGCAACGTGGTAGTGGCCGAAGCGAAAGCCAAACGAGCGAAACACGTTTGGACTAAAAGCTCCGACTTGGAAGGTCAAGAGCGGGAGTGGAACTCCCAACAAAAGTGCTCGAGGAGCGAGCACGAGGCAACCAATAAGCAAGGCTCCAAAAAGGGACCCAAAAAGGACCAACACATGACGTGTGGAAGAGTCCGAGATGGACCGAGACGGAGTCCGAGATGGAGTCCGAGATGGACCGAGACGGAGTCTGAGATGGACCGAGACGGAGTCCGAGATGGAGTCCGAGATGGAGTTCGAGATGGACTGAGACGGAGTCCGAGATGGAGTCCGAGATGGAGTCCGAGATGGAGTCTGAGATGGAGTCCGAGGTGGACCGAGACGGAGTCTGAGATGGAGTCCGAGATGGACCGAGACGGAGTCTGAGATGGACCGAGACGGAGTCCGAGATGGAGTCTGAGATGGAGTCCGAGGTGGACCGAGACGGAGTCCGAGATGGAGTCCGAGATGGAGTCTGAGATGGACCCGAGATGGAATCCGAGATGGAGTCCGAGAAGGACCCGAGATGGAGTCCGAGGTCGAGACCAAGACCGGGACCGAGATCGAGACCGAGACCGAGATCGGGACCGAGACCGAGGCCGAGGCCAAGGCCGAGTCCGAGCCTAAGTCTGAGTCCGAGTCCGAGTCCAAGTCTGAGTCCGAGTCCGAGTTCGAGTCTGAGAGGGTGAAAGCCCAAAGCGTTCGTCTCCTAGACCCTAGGGGGTTTGGTGAGCTCCAAAAGTATAGTAAGGGGGAGGTCTGCAGTGGAGCCAGTTTGGCACAGAGAGGCTGCACCTAGTGTTGGGTGATGAGCTGACCACTGGGAAGTCCAAGACTAGAGTGAACATGGACCGACAAGCGGGGTAGCTTAGTGAAGTGTTCAAAAGCTGGCTCTAGTTCCCCCGGGAGATCGACTGGCCGATGCTCCCAGTCCAAGTGTGGGTGGCACTACCTACTTGGATACCTGGTGTGGCTCAATGGAACCTCGCTCTAAGCCCATGGCTAGAGCACCTAAAGGCGAAAGGTAGGGAGAGTACCCATGAGGCCTGCATAGGGCCACGGTGTTCCGAAATGTCATCCCAAAGTCCCAGACTGTGAAAAGGAAGAGGAGTAGCCCTCTGGTGTGGTGACGAAGGACACAGTCACACAGGGAGGAAGTCCTAGAGGACAGTGGGACTTAGTGGTCGGGCCCATGAGCCTTGATCTAGTGGCAGTGTTGGTGACCACGGCTAAGGACGGAAAGGGACTTGGTGGGGACTGGAACGGAGATATTGGGGAAGGTTAATCCCCATGTCTATGGGCATCCTAAGGATGCTAAGGAGTGGATCTGGGATGATCACTCATGGATGGATGGCCGAGTCTTTGAGTGACGGGACTGGGGTGCAAATGGTGTCAGACCATCGGTGTGACCAAGGTGAATAGGCTTAGCATAACAGGCTGATATGTTGGTGGTACCTTGGGGTGTCGGCTGTGGGATCGGACACGTGGAGCACTTGGACCAAGTGCAAAGGTTGAGTGGTGGGGATGCCATTCTCGGGGCTAGTAAGCCCAAGTCCAAAATAAGACTTACGGAGGTTGTGAGTGAGATGTCAAGACCCCTGACAAGATCAAGACTGGAAAATGCAAAAAGACAAAGAGAAAAACTACTGTCAAAACCCCTGACAAGATCAAGACTGGAAAATGCAAAAAGACAAAGAGAAAAGCTACTGTCAAGACCCCTGACAAGATCAAGACTGGAAAATGCAAAAAGAGAAAGAGAAAAGCTAGTGGAAACAAAGGCTATTATACAACTAGATGGACTCAGTCTGGACATAAGGTCACCGCGCTAGTCACCATGCCCCAGATATGTCTAGCCCCTGGACAAAAAACATATAATTTCACGTCATTTTCAAATACTTGAAAATTTGTACCTAGTCCCATTTTACTGAATAAATCCCACTTTAACGAAATAGAGCTTAGAAGAGGCCTTAGACTGGCGTTGATTCAGATTGTGGAGAAATGGAACAAGGCTAACCTATATATACTATAGGTTGATGAAGCTCCACCACTCTTGGATCGAGGACGGCCTAAATATAGCTGAGGTCGAGGAGGCACCACATCATCATCAGGAATGTGGCTCGAGACTCAGGAATCGGGAAGTGTCTCGAGAGTCAGGAATAGGGAAGTGTCTCGAGAGTCAGGAATGTGGTCTGCAGGTCAGGAATATGGTGAGAGTTAGGAATGTGGCAAGAATTGGGGGATTCCTGACAGCACCCCCTCCTCAAGAACAAGTGGAACAAGGATGTGAATGAGAACGAAGAGGAGGATGAGATGAGCGGCGAGGGATGGGAGATGGAGAAAAAGAATGAGGACTGGGACGAGAAGGATAGCAGCGGTGGAAGTCCTAAACAAGGTCAGGAGAATGAATCAAGTTGTCCGCAAGTTCCCAAGTGCGTTCCTCAGGTCCGTAACCCTTCCAGTCCACCAGATAGTAGAGTTTAGACCGTGAAATCTTGGAATCAAGGATGTCCTGAACCTCGTACTCATACCCATCCTCGAGCTGCACTGGTGGAGGCGGAGGAATGACCCGATTTGGAATAGGACTGGGAATATAAGGCTCAAGGAGAGAGGAGTGAAAAACGGGGTGAATTTGATATGAGGAGGGAAGTGCAAGGCGATAAGTCACAGGATTAATGATGGCAATGATAGGGAAAGGACCAAGGCATTTGAAATCGAGTTTTGGACAGGGCCTGGTGGTGGAGATATTTCGCCTGAGGAGCCAGACTTTATCCCCGATATTGTAAGGGGGACAATCCTGACGATGGACATTGGCAAATGTTTTATGAGATTCCTGAGCACGATGGAGGTGGAAGGAGATGGAGTTGTGGATTTCCTGGAGGTTGGAGATAAATGCCTCAGAGCGGGGATTTGAACGAGAGGATTCAGATGGAGAAGGAAGTGAGAGATTGAATCGGGGATTTCGGCCAGAGTTCGCAAAGAAGGGGAAAACTCGAAGAGAGGAGTGAACAAAGTTGTTATAGGAGAACTCAGCAAGGGGAAGGATATTGAACCAGTTATCCTGATGATAGTTGATGAAGCACTTCAGGAATTGTTCCAACGTCTGAATCGTTCGCTCGGACTGCCCATCAGTTTGAGGATGATATGCCGAAGAGAGGTTGGCCTTCACTCCAAGCAGCTGCAAAACCCGTTGCCAGAAATGAGAGATGAATTGAGGCCCCCGATCCGAAACCACATCTGTAAGAATCCCATGAAGTCGGAAAATTTCCCTGAATACCAGTTTTGCCATGTCCTCGCCCGAAAACTCTTTGGTACATGGCAAGAAGTGCACCATCTTTGTGAAGCGATCCACCACGACTAAAATGCTGTTGAAGCCTCCAGAACTCGGAAGATCACTCAAGAAATCCATGGAGATGGATTCCCAAGGACCTGAAGGGACCGGAAGGGAACGAAGCAAACCTGAAGGAAGGTGGCGAGGTACCTTATTCTGGGCACAAGTGTCACAGGAGGTAACAAAAGCTTTGATGTAGTCGTCCATGTGAGGCCACCAAAAGTCCTGTGCAACTAGCTCATAGGTTTTCGCAATGCCGAAGTGACCAGCAGTCGAGCTATCGTGGCACGCCATCAGGACCAACCTTCGAGCATCACCTTCAGGAACGTAAAGCTGCTCCCCACGGTACAATAAGCCATCTAAGAACTCAAACTTGTCAAATCGCCGGCAAGCGGGAGTCACTGGGTGTCCAGCCTGAAGATGGGGGAAGATGTCACTAGCGAGATCATCAGATTGAAGATCGTTTCTGATTGCATCCATCAAGGAGGAGTCCTGAGGGGCCAGGGAAATTGCCATAACTTGAAGCCGATCAGGACCGAGGATAACTTGATCCTGTTGATCGAAGGCAGGATTACCAGGCCTGAGACTGAGATAGGAGCGCCTTGAAAGAGCATCAGGAAGGCCTTGAAACTTTCCAGGTCTGTACTTGATAACAAAGTCAAACCGACTCAGGAATTGTGCCCACCTTGCTTGACGACGGCTTAAAACTCGGGAAGTGGCAAAGTACTCGAGATTTTTGTGATCCGTCCAGACTGTTGTTTGATGGCTCGCCCCCTCCAAGAAACGATGCCACTCTCCAAAGGAATCCACGATGGCAAGGAGCTCCTTGTCGTGGATTTCGTAATTGATCTCCGCAGGCTGGAATTTCCAAGAATGGAAAGCGACCGGATGAAGTTCGTGATCCGCTCTGAGTTGAGACAGCACAGCACCAATGGCAAAGTTGGAGGCGTCAGCCTCGATGAAGAAAAGTTGTGAGGAATCAGCATGGATCAAGACAAGAGTAGAACTGAAAGCCACCTTGAGTGTGTCGAAGGCCTGCTGGGCAGCAGCAAACCAAGAGAAGGGAACATCCTTGCGAGTGAGATGTGTGAGAGGAAGGACAATGTCAAAGTAGTGATCAATGAATTTGCGGTAGAAGTTGGCGAAGCTAAGGAAAACCTGAACGTCCGACATTGATTGTGGAGGCTCCCATTCGAGAATAGTCTTGACTTTGGCAGGATCCATCATGATACCCTCAGGAGTGACAAAGTACCCAAGAAACTCCACAGACTGCTGATCAAAGGAACATTTCTCAAGCTTTGGATATAGGCCGTATTCTCGCAGCTTCGCTAGCACCTTGCGTACATGTTCGTCATGCTCCTCCTGAGTTTTTGAGTAGATGAGGATGTCATTGAGGTAGACGATCACCATCTGATCAAGAAACTCCCGAAAGATGTCGTTCGCCATGTGTTGGAAAACTGCTGGAGCATTTGTCAAGCCAAATGGCATGACAGTGTACTCGAAGCATACAACCTGATCCGGATCCGGCCTCGTGATGAATGGAAGACTGCGTTCCGAACCCGCTATGGCCGGATCCGGATCAAGTTGTATGCTCCACAGAGGTCGATCTTGGTGAAGAAGCGGGCACCGCCGAGGCGTTCCAACAGGTCCGAGATCAGGGGCAGCGGATAACGGTTCCGAACAGTCACCTTGTTCAAACCTCGGTAGTCGATGACTAGCCGCAAGCTCCCATCCTTCTTCTTGACAAAGAAGATAGGTGCTCCAGCCGGGGACTGTGAATGCTGAATGTAGCCCGAGGCAAGGTTCTCATCCACGTACTCTTTGAGGGCCTTAAGCTCGGACAGGGATAACCCGTAGATAGAGTTAGGAATGTGGCAAGAATTGGGGGATTCCTGACATGAGACTCCTCCAAGTGGTTGGAGGTGTGGTTAAGTGACTAAAGTAAAATGGAAAAATTAGTCACTTACACACAATCTTTTGAGCCTCATTATTCTCATCAAGATAAGATAAGTCTTGCTCTACACCTTATGGACACTAAACGTCAAATATAGCAACTGCCAATGGCATAGAATCCTCGTTTAGAAAATCCACAGATGCTGGAACAATAGGCTCATTAGAAACATCAAAAGAGAGCGAAGAAGGAAGAGGAACTCGAGAAAGAGCATTAGCATCAGCCATAGAACTCCCCGGGTAATGAACAACATCAAATATTTGAAGCTTCAAAACCCATCGAGCAGTATGCTTTTTCCACTTCAATAATGAAGTAATGGTAGTAGGATCACCTTTTAGTAACGTCCAAGAACCATGTAGATATGCATGAAATTTCTCGAAACCCCAAACTATTGCTAAACACTTATTCTCTATCGTTGAGTAGTTCACCTCTACTAATTATAATGTACGGCTGATATATGTAATAGGATGGTGTTGACCAGGCACACTCGGGCTCTCTTGCACTAACACACTTCCAAGATCAATATCAAAAACATCCACGTGCAAAATGAAATATTGAGTGTAGTCAGGATATGCCAAAACTAGAGGAGTCATTAATAGCCTTTTGAGATCCATGAATGCCTGCTCACAGTCCATAGACCAAATAAAAGACAACATTGATGACTTCAACAATGCTCGTAACAGTGCAATGTAATCAAAAAGATGATCCACAAAATGACCAAGATATTGCACCTTGCCTAGGAAGTGCTGCACATTATTCATACACTTGGGAGTGGGAAACTTTAGAACAGTCACAAGTTTGTCAAAATCAACTTGCAAACCCTCACAAAAAATATAGTACCCAAAATAAGTTGTGTCCTTGGATCCAAACACGCACTTCGACTACTTTAGCTTTAAACCAATGTCCCGTAGCCAATCCAATAGTTTACAAACATCACAGATGTATTCTTCCCATGTCCCCTCCGAGTGGATCAAAATATCATCAATGAAGTTAGCAATCACCTCCGGCATATCGCAAAGAATCTCGTTTATCATCTGCTGGAAAGTCACTAAAGTATAGTTCAAACCAAATAGCATCACCAAGAACTCGTACAAACCAAATAGTGTACGAAAAGTAGTCTTAGGAATATCTTCTTTGGCCATCGGTACTTACCAGTACCCAAAAGCAAGATCTAACTTGGTGAACTAATGACTTCTTCTCAGACGATCCAAGAAATCAACAGTGTGAAGAAGAGGGTACACATCTGGAATCGTCACTTTGTTTAACAGATGATAGTCGATGCAGAAACAAATACTCCCATTAGGCTTTATCACAAGATGAGGTTCATATACCCAAGGACTCCACAACTTTCAAATAACACGTTTTTCTAACATCTCTTTGACGTTTGTATGTAAAATTTTGATTTCTTTGGGTGACCAACAACGAATAAGAATCTTGATTGGACAAGCATCCCCAGTTGGAATCAGATGATATGTGGCAATCTTGGCTTCAAATGATAGGTTAAATTCAAAGAGATCAGCATACTCCTTCATGAGCCGATCAACCGCTGCAATTCAAAGATTGTCAGAGGGATCGGAAAAAAAAAGATCAGAACAAGACAAAAATATAGAAGGAAATAGTCGGGAGACAAAAGTAATTGAAGAAAAGGTAGAAGCAGAAAGACAAAAAAGTACGAAAATGAGAGGAATGGATGAAATATAAGAAAGTATGAGATAAGGGGGAGAAGCCTCAAAGTCATATTTGGCATGATTGCATTGCAACCAATCCATACCAACGTTGAGATCAAAAGTTTGACTCGGCACCACCTGCAATAACTGCAACCCAAGCTTGAGATTTCCTACACGCACAACCAGATCCACCTCATCCTCATCCCGTACACATGCATAAAGAATGAAAACTGGTTCTGCCACACAACGCAAGTGTAGACGGCAATGTGTGGCAACAGGTTGAACAATAGAAGATAAACTCAAACCTATATCAACTAACACGGAGAGAATACTAGAAGAAGTCTTGTTATAAAAATGAATTTAGAAAGTAAACATTAAATGAATTGGTGCTGAGTGAACCCCTTAATGATATTCCCGAAAGAAATATGAAAGGGTCACTAACTTATTTGCGTAAGGTCCCTCCATTACTCGTGCGACTCTTCATTTCCCGAATGCATCTTGGTGTCAAGACCTTTCACTGCAACAGCACCAATAGGATGTTGTTGATGCCAAGGTCTCCACCCAGGAAATGGAGGTCGCCAATCTAGAAAATGCTGACAACGCTGATAAGTATGACCAACTTCATCACATGCCCAACTGTGAACATCACAGCCATAGCCACGTCTTTGCCCTTGTCCTTGGACTCAAGCAGCAGTAGCATCAACCTCCATTGAAATAAGACCATTGCCCACAGAAAGTGGAGCGGAAGGATGTATAGCGAGAAGTGAAAGAGGCAACATCTTATAATATTATGCCAAGTGAAAAGCATCGTCAAGGGTGGCTGGAGTAAATGCATGCACAAGTTCGATAAGATCTTGATGAAGTGCTGGCCACAACATTTCTAGCTTGATCCACTCAGACATATTTGGCTCCGTACAAAGCAAGAGGCTTTGGAAACGATGCCAAATTGCATCACCGACTTACCCTTGACGAAGACAATACAATTGTTAGAAAACATCATCACAATCATCAGCATGTCTGAATGCACATTTGAAGATGTTCGAGAGAACACTTCAATCCCCATAAGTGGCTACACTCAAACCATTGTACCATTAAAGCACCGTCCCTTGGAAACACGTGGGAAACTCATGCAAATGCCAAACATCATCCCAAGAATGATATGTAGCAATCATCGTGAAGTGATCGAACCACTGGTATATATCATCCCAGGATTCCCATAAAAGAACTTCAGCTGAACGTGAAGATTGGCACCAAGAGCAAGAGGAGTTGTACCATGTGCCATGAATGCCACTATCAATTGAGTTTGGTTGTTCAATTGTAATCATATAGCATCAAGCAATTACACCAACTGCTGCTCCAGAGTCAAAGGAGGAAGAGACTATTGCTCTGCCATGAAGATGAATGAAAAGGAAAGAGCAAAAAAAGAGAGATAAAAAAAAAAACGAGAAGGAAAGGGAGATCTAGACAATGGAAAAGCTAGATCTAAATCAAAATTCTGAAAGGAAAGAACAAAAGAAAGGAAATAGAAAGAGCTAGATCTAGACGATGCAAAAGCTAAATCTAAACCAAAATCCTAAATCCACCAAAATCCCAAATCTAATCACTCTTCAGAGACGATGAAAAGTGCCCCTTATTTTCACCATGGAATATTGAAAGGGAATACAAAAAATATACTATCAATTAGCCCAAAAACCCTAGCTTATATACAAAAGTGAGTGGTCTAGATTGAAACCAATCTGACAGTTACCAAAATTCCAGTATGCTAATATTAGTATATGGTATTGTAACCATACACTTGGTAATACATACATACATATATATATATATATATATATATATATATATATATATATATATATATATATATATGTATGTATTACCATGCCTAGATAATACACTAATTATAGTACTATAGCACATTTGAGACTAAATTTGATCCATTTATTTTATATATAAATAGGTGGTCTAAACCCTAATTAATATACTTATTTCTATGCTGAAGATGAATATCATTGCAATTTATTCCTAGAGGCCAAAGCTAAAGCTTTTTGATAATGTATTACATTAATATTTAGGATTGTATTTTTGTTTTTATTCATTTTCTATTTTAGATCTAAATCTATATTAGCTTTTACTAGATATAAAAATTTAGCTATTGTTGTGGTTAGATTTGCTCTTCTTTTTGAGCTTTATTGTATCCCTTTCTTCTGCTATGCCACACTGACTTTAATTAAAGAGTATATCATTTAAGGTTATAGATGATATTTCATTGGATTGAGTTTTAGGTGCGATCATATTAGTGTTGTGCCCATCCTTAATATGTTATTGTATTTAGTTTGTGTGTCTTTTATTTCTAGTGTCTTACCATCTCTTGTTACTATCACATATGATCTTGATGTCAATTGAAAAGTTATAGATAATGTTTAAGGATCAAGTTTATAGAAAGACAATGTACGTCAGCTCAAGTGGGTTTTATATTGTGATCAGAAAGTTAATTGTTAAAAAGATAACTTTGGAGATGAGTGTCAATCCGTAGTGTCAATCCTTCAATCTACTATTTGATCCTTTCTTTTTTTAAAAATTTTTTTTCAGCCTGAATTACCCTCTTTTGTTCTTAGTATTTCTTTCTTATTTGCAATATTTCCTTCTTCTAACACATCAATCATTTATGACTTTTATGATTTTCATTCTCTATTCAATATTGAGTTGATTATTTTTTGTCATTCTCAAAATGATCTAGAAGTTAAGAGTGGTTGAGAATTTTATTTTTATCACATTAACAGTTTTTTAAAATTATTTTTGGTGTTGAGTATTCCCCTTTTCTAAGAGTTTAGTCAATTTTATCAGAGTTTTAAGTTTAAGTATATTTTTATATCATAAATGTTATTGAGAGCCTTTGTTTTACTATTGTTACAAAAGATTTTATATATTCCCTTGAGAGTATACACTTTTCTAATTTACACATTTCAAGTGTTAAGTTATGTGTTATGAGTAGTTTGAATTTTTTATTTATCTTATGGTGCTTAAAGTATTTTATAACAATAGGTTCTTTATTTACCAAGTTTTAAGTATTTTTTTTTTCTATTGCTTTATTTCCATGTTAACTACTAAAAATTCTTCTTTTAATATTTTTTATCCATTTTTTTTTTCTTTGACAATGTTTCTTTGTTCCCTAACACTTTAAAGAAGAAAAGGTAAAGGAGATGGACAAGAGTTTGGCTCTAATAATGGAGTAAGGAGGAATATATATAGTAGTGGAATAGAGACAAACTACATAAATTGTAAAGTGAGGATAAGCATAGTGAGTTTGAATGAAACATTTAACCCAAACATACTGAGGCTAAATGGATATAATAGTGGAATGAGGTCGAAAATAAATAGAAAAGTAAGGATAAGTGCAATAATTCCAAACAAAACAAATGCTTTAAAACTTTTTTTTCTTTCCAAAAGATGATAAAAAGGATGTAAAGGATGAATGAAATGAGTCTAACCTACCATGTATAGAGTTGAATGTGCAAAGATCATGAGTCTGAGTTAATATAGGTCTTAAATATTGATAGAAGAGAAAATAGAAAGGTAAACTTTAATCATTAGTTTGAGTTAATAGAGGATGCCTACCAGGTAAAAAGGTAGGTTTTATTATTTGCTTTAATAGCAATTCTTTTACTACAATAGCTCTTAAAACCTCTTTTTCTTTGGTTCAAAGTTATAGCTTTGAGCATTTGGCAATTGTATATTGTAGCGCATCTTATCTCTCTCCCCTTAAGCCAACTAGAAAAGGGGCAATTGCTTAATAAAAGAGCCCTTAGTGGCTATTTTATCCCCATTTATCCCCCAAGGTTCCAAGGATCCACGGTAACAGTATATCCAAATCTCATCCCATAATCACATGCGCTACACTCACCCCCTTTTCAGAAATGTCAATGTCTTCATTGACTATTGACTAACAACCCCAACTGAGCCAAGGGGAACTAGCACCTTCATTTTCGCACTCAATTTACCAATCCTTCCATTGTATAGACCAACTATTCTATGTGAAGCAACTAGTCATCCACCTGTACTGCAGTCCACGGTGGATACCTTCGTCCGTGGATATTCCACACAAGAGGAAGGACGTACGCATAGATGCCCAATACATACGATTTCAAATTTAGGGGTAGGAATATACCTTGCTCAAGGGTATATTATATTTTTTAAGTAGCCACTAATCAATGGGAATCAAACCCGTGCCATTTTCTCTGATACCAACTGTAGCACACTTTATCTCTCTCCCCTTAAGCCAACTGGAAAAAGGGCAATTGCTTGATGAAAAAGCCCTTAGTGGCTATTTTATCCCCATTTATCCCCCAAGGTTCCAAGGATCCACGGTGATAGTATATCCAAATCTCATCCCATGATCACATACGCTACACTATATAAAGTTATAGTTGGTTTATCAAGATTCTATATTAACTATTTATGCCATGGATTTGTGCTTTGTTTCTATCATGGTTATTAGCAATTACATTAATGGTTTTATACGAGCTTCAGGCTTTTGTAGCTGTCTATAATTACCCAATGAAACTCTAAATATTTTATATGACTATGTGTGTCTCTCTCTCTCTCTCTCTCTCTCTCTCTCTCTCTCTATATGACATTTGCCAAGTGTTAGTCTATTTTTAAAAACTTATTTATCAATTGTTTTATGCTTGTTCCTCAATACTTCTTTGAAATTTTCTTTCTTACTCTTAATTTTTTGCATTGAAGTTTTTGGTCAAAATATATTACACTTGTTGGACTTTAACTTCAACCACTATTAGGTGAATGGAACAGCTTAGGTATTTGTGTATTATTAGTGTATAAATAATAATACATCTTTTTCATATATAAAGTTATACATCTTTAGATTTTAATAGTAATATGATGAGTGATGTCCAGATTAAGGAATTTAGATGACGTATTTTTATATATAAAAAATTAAAAGAAAATATTGGTACTCTACTAGTATTCTATTTTGATAGAATATTTACCTTTCACTCTCATTTTTTTTATTGCTTATTAAGTTGTAGCATTTATTGAAAATTATGAACTCTAAAAGGATGTTATAGAATAATGTTATTCTACTTTAAATTTACTATAATTAAATAATTTTTTATATAGCATTGTGCCACATGTGCTATCTAAATAAAACTGCAAGTAAATTGTTTTCAAGATATTTATAAAATTGAAGACTGAGTTATTTTATCAGAAAAGGAATAAATTAGTAAATATGAATATTTAATATATTTATTTAAATTATAATCACTTTAGAGAATTTTTTTAAATGTGGGAATGATGATAAATTTATTACAATATCTTTTATACAAGTTAAAACTTTAATCAAAATGAGTAAACTTATATATTTGATTAACTTCTAAACAGTAATCTAAACTTTGTAATGTATGTATGATCCATTTTCACACTGACCAAGCATGACAATGACGATATATTTTATTATTGATCTTTGAATTTCACAAAAAAAAACATGACACTTTATAAAATCTATTCTACATAAAGAACTAATACTACATTTAAGAATGAATAACAATATTTCAATTAAATTGTAGAAAAGGTCTTCTTTTATGTGTGATTTATTTAGGTATTAAAGTATACAGCTAGATGGTAAATATAAAGACTTTATGGATACATAATACTGAAGTAGTGGCAATGGTAGCTTTTTTTAATTAAGGTATGAGACTCTTGGCCATATTTATGTGTGAATTAATAAAACAATTAATCATAATATTTATCATAAACTCTTTACTTCATAAGGAGAGTATGCAATTGAGCTTCATGTATTTTCATTCCAAAGAAGACCAATTTCAACACTATCCAGCAGAAATCTTCCAAGAGGCTTAATAATTATACACCTTATGGAAAACAATTTATAATTCTAAATATGAATATAGTTTATAACTGTTCTAGTATGGGCGTAAGCCCAAGCAAGGTCCACTCGGGTCTACCCATGGATCAAGCCCACCTTGACTGGATCTTAACCAGTGCTTGCTCGCAAATTTGCCTTTGCTTCCTTTTTATCCTCCAGCCGTCCCCTTGACGTGCCACTTATGTCCACGTCATCCACCACGTGTCCTACAGACTCTAACTATAAAAAAACAAATCATAGAGAAACAGAGAGGAAAAAATGGGCTCTCAAGGTCCTCACGTAGTTGCCATTCCATACGTAATGCCTGGGCATATCACTCCACTCCTCCATCTTTGCCAGCACTTGGCAGCGTCGGGGTGTCTCGTCACTCTCCTCAAGGCCCCCAAGAATTCACAGAGCTCTGGCGTCGAGAAGTGGGACAATGGCGTGCGAATCAGGTCGTGCCTCCCGCTCGAACCAACCAAGCCCAGGCCAGCAGTTCACAAGGACGATCATGGAGCGAGGTTGGAGGAGGTCCTTTGTTACTTCAATCGATTCCAGGCTCTCAATGACGACGATTCGATGCTAGCCATCGCGGAGGAGCTCAGCCAGAGCTCCGGCGTCCCAATCTCTTGCGTGATCTCGGATGTTTACGTTGGATGGGCTCGCGATCTCGCCGCTCAGCTCGAGGTGCCGTGGATCGCGCTGTGGACGTCGACCGTGGCGGAGCTCCTCGTGTATCACCATATGCCACGTCTCATCGAGCGCGGCATCTTTCCATTCGCAGGTAAAAGCCCCTAGAAACTTTTCTCTGTCAAAATCTTCGACCTCTGTTTCGTTTTCCAGGCGATCCATCCGACGAGGAGTTCTCGATTCCTGGGCTTCCACCGCTGCTGCCAAAGAATTATCCCACTTTTGGGTTCATTCCATACGAGTCTCTCCACAAAGTCCTCCACACTTACAAGGAACTCGTTCACAAGATTCCCCAGGCTGACAGAGTGTTAGTGAATTCGATCGAGGGGATTGAAGAGCCAGCAGTCGATTCCCTGATCGGCAGCGGGATAAACATCAAGCCCATCGGGCCATTGCATCTCCTCTCCGACAAATTGGGCACCAGCGCCCCGCAAGGAGAAGATTGCAAAAAGGAGCCGAGCGCGATCATCCAGTGGCTGGGCGCGAGGCCAGATTCCAGTGTGATCTACGTCGCATTTGGCACTACGATGTCAGTAGCCAATGGGCAATTCGAGGAGCTCGCGTCGGCTCTGGAAGAATCGAGGCAGGAATTCGTGTGGGCAATTAGAGACTCGTCGTTAATTCCTCCCGGATTTCAGGAAAGAATGTCCAAACTAGATCAAGGGCTGGTAGTGTCCTGGGCGCCTCAGCTGGAGATTCTGGGACACAGATCTGTCGGTGGATTTCTCACTCACTGCGGCTGGAATTCCGTGGTGGAATCCATGTCGTTTGGAATGCCCATGGTGGCTAGGCCCATTACCGGCGATCAAGTTCTTACGGCGAAGTTTGTGATCGACGAATGGGGCATTGGAGTTGGAGTGCGAGGGATTGAATTGGGGCGAGAGCTGGCGCGCAAGGATGATCTCAAGAACTCGATCAAAGCTCTTATGGAAGCCGACCCAAAAACTAGCGAGATTTGGAAGAATGCCAGGCGCGTCAAAGAAGTGGTAAGAGCTGCCATGAAGAACAAAGGATCTTCACGGAATAATCTCGACTCTTTGGTTTGTGATTTACATGAGCGGGTAAAAGCTAAGCGTGTTTTTATCTAAGAAAATTTAAAGGCGGCCCATGCCCTAATTTTAGCAACCTTAAAACACTCTGTTAAAAAAGAGAGGGCGGGAATGGGAGCTAGGAGCCCTAATCCGCTTGACGATGGCGCGGAGGAGCGCGCAGCGGCGCTAGTGTGAGTTTCTTGTTGATATTTCGGCCTCTCCTCCATCCATGGGGCCTTTGTCATCTGGAACGAGGAGCGGCAGCCGGATGAAGAACGCAAGGAAAGGGTTGCCGCAATCGGGGCCAGGTAGCTCGTTTGGTAAGCGATTTCTCGCGATCAGCCGCTCACACTGTGCTCATTTCGTTCGATCAGGCTCTCCAGCGCCTAGCACTTGTAGATACGACAGCTCTCTAGGTACGATTCGTCAGTGCTGTACACTGATTTGTCTGGTTTTCTGCCAGGACTATTGACAAAGAAGTTTATCAATCTGATCGATCAAGCGGAGGATGGCGTTCTCGATCTCAACAATGCCGCGGACACCTTACATGTAAGCTTGAAACATTTTTTTCCTTTAGTTTTGTTGAGTTCATTTCTTTCGAGCAGGTCCAAAAGCGGAGGATATATGATATCACGAATGTGCTCGAAGGGATTGGCCTGATTGAGAAGAAGCTAAAGAACAGAATAAGATGGAAGTAAGCTAAGCTCGTCTCGTCTTATGATGTTTGCTATTTTCTTTGTTAATGCTCAGGGGACTGGGGCTGTCCGTGGCAGACTCGGATAGTACTGGTCTTTTATCGAGTCTTCAGGTATCTACAAAAACTTTGGTGATCTTTTTGCTAAAACCTGTCTCTGTTGTTGACAAGAGTGAAGTTGATGACCTCCATGCTCAAGAAGAGAGTCTGGACGAGAAAATAAGGTAGGCTTTCTGGTGTATTTGTCTTTCTGATGTACTAAACCCCGATATTGGTACAGGGCGATGAGAGAAAAACTGAAAACCATGTGTGAGGACGTGAGCAACCAGCAGTACGTATTATTTTCAGACTTCACAGTTTGAAATGTGCTTTCTGTCAGATGGCTCTATGTTACTGAAGACGATATAAAGGGACTTCCTTGCTTCCAGGTAACTAGTTTGCTCGCTTGACCGTGTGGCAACTTGTATACGATGAGTTTCAATGAACAGAACGAAACTTTGATCGCAATAAAAGCACCCCAAGGGACAACATTAGAGGTTCCTGATCCCGACGAGGTAACGCTTGCAGCGATTCACTTTCTGATTAAAAGACTCTTGTGTTCTGTAGGCCGTGGAGTATCCTCAAAGAAGGTACCAAATACTTTTGCGAAGTGCGTTTGGGCCGATTGATGTCTATCTCGTGAGGTAGCAATTACGTTTTTTCTACTTCTGTTTATCTTTGCTGCGCTAATCCTTATAACAGTCACTACGGCGAGACAAACGAATCAATCGACATCACGTTGCAACACGGTTCTGAGAACTCCGTGGTACTACGAAGCTCCCAAAGCTCGTCTCCTCCGCAGCCGCAGGAAGAAGCACCGTCCGGTACAGAGAAATCCACTGGAGTTTCTGGCGATGGTGGTGGCATCATGAAGATTTTGCCAACTGAAGTGGAGGTAAGCAGTTCCTCACGCTTGTTCAAACGTGTTAGTCTCTTGTTGTCAGGGTGAAACGGACTACTGGCTTGTCTCTGACGGCGCTGGCGCTGGAATCACAGAGCTGTGGGCTGAAGATTGTATCCTTGCTTTAAGCTTTTTACGTTTTCTTCCCCTCTTTCTTTAACGCTTTTCAGCTTGTTGGGACTCACTCGAAGACGAAGAACAAGCTCAAGCAGTGGCTCCACTATAATGATAAGTTGTATGTACACCAAATTTTCATTCTTTTTTCCTATATAGCATTGGCGTTTAAGTTTCTCTAACAATCCACGCTTACAAGCTCTAAGCTAGATTCTACCAGCTGAATGGAACAAATAAGTCCTTGTTCTTGCAGTTCTTGCAGGACTCCTTGTACATCAGAGGATATACTGGTAGCTTTCCCGTTTGGCCTCGGCCTCGTTATCTACCAAACTATCCCAAACCGTTGATTCTTCCGTCATCCCCGCCGTCCGCGTTTGCCGGAATGTCCGTGCTGGAATATCCTCTCCATTTCTTTTGGATTGCATGAAAACTTCCCGCCGTCTGTTTCGGCCGTTTCCACGATCGTGTGACGTGGCATTTTTTATCCTGCAGTAAAAACGCTATTTTGCCAGCCACCGACCGTCCCCACATTATTCCTTCTTCTTCTCCCTTCTTCCATTCTCCACCATTTTTTGTTACCGCGCCTTTCTTTTCTTTCTGGCCTCGCTGGTCGTTCTTCTTCCCTCCGCGATTTCTTGGCGGTAGGGTTTGGCGCCTTAGGGTTTGCAGATCGGGGCCCGTGGATTTCCAGGAGACAATGCGCTCATGTCTCAGCAGGAATCAGTAATGCAGAATGTAGATCAGGGAATGCGCGTAGCTTAGGGGCGCTGCTGGCCCGGTCTGGCAATGCGAGAAAAGAATGGTGAATTCGCCATGCAGCATCAAGCGAGGCCATTGGCTGTGGTGTCCAGGCTCCAGGCGATGATTTGCTAGTTCTGCCACAGCTGCCTGGATCCTAGTGATGACTGAAAATGATGCGGGCAATTCGACCTCCAGAATCCAAACAGGCGACCACTTTGCTGGTATGTTTTCTCTAGATTCTCGGAGCTCTTGTGAATGAATCTACCTTGGAAACCGTAGGTTGCGGTGAGATGCCGTCCGCTTACTTCGAAGGAACAGACCAAGAGCCGAGACATTTTACGAGTAGTCGATGACAAGGTACGAGAGAGCGTGCTCGAGCTTCCAGCCTGAGATACTGCAATGTTTCTGTAGGTGGTCGTTGTGCTGGACCCGGATTCCTCTAAAGAATATCTGGATCGGGTTCAAAATCGAAGCAAGGAAAAGAAATACGTTTTTGATGTTGCATTTGGACCAGAATGCTCCAACAAGGTAATGTCAAAATCTGGATCTGTGTTGTCGCACCGCTATATGAATTCTTTAATAGGATGTGTACAATGTTACTGTCGGATCCATGATTGAGGGGGTGTTGAGGGGATTGAACGCTACGGTGTTTGCGTATGGAGCCACCGGCAGGTATTTATGAATTATCAATAGTGTTTGTTGTTGCTAAGAGCGCTGTTTCTCTCAGTGGCAAAACTCACACGATGGCTGGTTTGCCAGAGGATCCAGGTCTGATGGTTCTAAGCTTGCAAGAGATTTTTGGCCTCATAACTAAGCAGGAGCAAGAACATGACTTCGAGGTTACTTGCTCCTACTTGGAAGTTTACAATGAGGTAGAACCAATCGGTATTTCGTCGGAATTTTTGTAGTAAGTTCAGTTGTCGTAGTGCAGGTTATTTATGATTTGTTGGAGAAATCGTCTGGTCATTTAGAACTACGAGAAGATCCCGATCAAGGCATCACGGTTGCTGGTCTAAAACGAATCCAGGTGACGAAGTTTAACTCAACGGAATAAAATCTTGACGCTTTTACTTCGTCAGGTAAACTCAGCTGAAAAGATTCTGGAGCTTCTCAACCTTGGGAACAGTCGTCGTAAAACGGAAAGCACTAATGCCAATGCCACGTCTTCGAGGCAAGTTTTTCTTGTTAATATCCAAGCCTAACGCCCTCATTGTGTGCAGATCACATGCCGTTCTAGAAATAATTGTGAAGAGGAAACAAAGAAATCAATACAGATCTCAAGTCTTACGAGGAAAGCTGGCGCTTGTCGACCTTGCTGGAAGGTTTGTCTGTCACTTTCATCTCGAGACCCTGAGACATTTGCTCTTTCTTTTGCAGTGAAAGAGCATCGGAAACGAATAATGCTGGGCAAAAGCTGAGAGACGGGGCTAATATCAACCGTTCATTGCTTGCTTTAGCAAATTGTATCAACGCTCTTGGCAAGCAACAAAAGAAGGGCCTCGCCTATGTCCCATATCGTAACAGGTAGCTCGCTACTTTTTTCTCAGTGGTCATTGCTACTTTGTTCCTTCCAGCAAACTGACGCGGCTTCTGAAAGATGGCTTAAGTGGCAATTCGCGTACCGTGATGGTTGCGACGGTTTCCTGTGCCGATGATCAGTATCATCATACAACCAATACTCTGAAATATGCTGACCGAGCGAAAGAAATCAAAACTCACATTCAGGTATGTTACGTTGTGATTACACTCCACTAATTACAGTTCTTGATTGTCCAGACAAATGTGGGAACTGTGGATGCACATGTTGCAGATTATCAACGAATGATTGACAATCTTCAGGTAAGAAGCCTGTAATCTTTTATGCTTCTTTTAAGCTTGTGTAACGTCTATAGGTGGAAGTAAGTCAACTGCGCAGGGAGCTTGCTGAGAAGGAAACTCAGCTCAGTTCCCGGACCCCGGAAAAGGCTGATGACGAGCTTTCATGGTTGGACGTTTTGAGTCACGACATCAATGAGAACGTGGAAATGCGAGTCAATCTGCAGAAGGCGTTGTTTGAGCTCGAGGACATGAATTTACACAACCGAATGGAGCTTCAACAGCTTGACGAGCTAATTGCACAGCATCAGGTGAGGATTCTGCGGCACTTATAATTCATCTGATCTTGTTGTTTTATCAGGATGAAGAAGGGGATGGTGAGAAGCTAGATGACCTTATCGAAAGGAGGCAAGTAGTGCTCGATAATATCCGGGACAATGACGAAGCTGGGGCTCATTACCGACAGGTCTGATTTTATCCCTTTTAGTCGCTGCTGATTGTGTTGTTTTGTACCAGGATATTGAACACAATGAGAAACAACGCAAAGAGCTTCAGCGGCAGATTGATGAGGCTATTAGCAGCAATCGCAATAAAACATATCTGCGCATCCTTAGCCAATATAGGCTATTGGTAAGCCATTTAGTTTCGTAAGCATTTTAACGGACTCCTCCGTAATACTGCAGGGAATGACGAATATGGAGCTGCAATTTCAAATGGCTATCAGGGATCAGATAATTCAGGATCAAAGAGAGGCCTTGAACAATATGTGGCGGCTACTGGAAAGCTCGGGACTAAACCACGACCAGATTTTGGAAATTGCTGCTCAACAAGGAATAATGATAGAGGACGGCATGCCGATGTCAGGGCGGTCACATTCATCCAATGCTCCCGCGATGCATGGCCAGCCTATGACACCTTCGGCAACACGGTTCTCAAACATTATTCAGATTCCCAGAAGCGATGGAGAAAATCCGAAAGAGTTTCGAGTGTCCAGCAATGGTTCTATTCGGGAACCTTTGGACACGCCAATGTCTCCCGGCACTCCAAACATGGATTGGAGACTAACAGAGAGTGACTGCATCGGCCAGGCAAATTTCAAGGCGAAGTGTTTGGGAAATTCGACTCCTCTTCCCGACGTGAAGCCTCAAGGTGACACGGTTGAGAATAGCAAGGACCTGTCTCCGGAGAAGTTCCGGGAGATATGCAAGCAGGTCTTGTTGGAAAGCGGGGTTTTGGGGAGAACAGATACGGGGTCAGATACGTCTTGCTCATGCTCTTCGAGGCTGCGCTCTCAGACAGCTCATGGAGCTCGAAAGGTGGTGACTCCTTTGAAGCACAAGCGAAAGCCCCGATCAGCCGACTGCCGCGTACGCCAATGCACGCATGAGTTACTGGCGGATGGAAACACCACTGGTGTTGACGCCGGTAGCGAGGGCAGTGAAACTGAAGATTCGGATCATTGCTTGACGAGTGCTACAAGGCACAAGCCAAGTGGACAACAGGCTGTAGACAACAAAATGCTTCAAAGGGTATGACTTTCGCGTGTCCAAAAAAACTAACCACTTTGTATTTTTAATATGCAGGAGCTTTCAAGGCTGGATAACGAGCTCCAAGATCTTAAGCGGGGCATTGAAAGGAACACTTCGCTGCAAGCCTTTAGTTCGAGTAGGGGCCACAGTGCACATATTAACTCGGAAGTGGCAAGAGCAAGCAGCAGGAACTCGTCGTCTCCATTTTTGGGAAACAAGGCCGGTGTAGTTCATAGCGGTGACTTCTCGAGATCAGCTCCAACTAGTGGACATGTGCCATACAGTCATAGAGTTAGTAGCCAGAACCAGGCATCGTTTTCCACGATCGGGACGCCAGTGTTGGATAGGAGGCAGTGGGGGAAAGTAGGTAGTCTGGATGTTTCAGCAGCAGGACGAGAGGTTCCTGCGTCGAAAGTTTTTCTTTTCAGCTCGCCCGACTTGGTAGATGGTGGTCGCTCGGTTGTTAACTTGAAGTCCAAGGGATTGACAGACAGGGTCAGTCCGCCTTCTCGTGGACGTCAGCTCTGGCCCCCGAGGAACATCCCGGAATGGACGGCATGATCGAACTTTTTTGCAACGATCTCGTTCCTTGTTTTCTTCGAGGTAAATGTTTCCTAGAGCATTCCTTCAAGTCGGCTTTTAACTGTTCTTACCACAGGTTTTGAGGGGGTTTGTTTTTTGGTTCCTCCATACATTTTGTTTAATTTGGAGCGTTTGTAACATTTGTAAGCGAAAGTTTTTTTGTTCTTTTCATTCCGTGTGTAACTTGTTACAGATGATCATGTTTCTCGCTATAGATCCATACAGAGCTCTGTTAAAATTGACGCGGCCCGGCGCCTCGTCCTGGGGGTAACTTTCCACTTCTCGACCAGCACCTTTTTGATGCTCAAGCAACCGGTCACCACGGTCGCGACTCCTGCAGCAGTTACGTATGGACAATAAACCATGTGACAAGCTTCGAGTTTGGTACAAGACGCCACAAGGAAACCCAGTCCGGCGTCCGTGATACTTCTACAATGTGACAGTATGATTTCTCTGAGGCTCCGGCATCCACCGGCCAGCGCTGCGAGTCCCTCGTCGCCTACGCTCTGGGAAGAAAAAGAACTCGAGCTGAGTTAACTCGCAAAGTCATCACTGAGTGAGTACCTGGCAAACGCTCACGTCCAAATGTATCAGCTCTGGGCATCCTTTCGCAATCGCAGAAATGCCAGCGTCTCCAACGCGATGGCAACCACTTACGTTCAGATGCTTGAGCTCCGAGCAGCCTGCTCCAATTGCTGCCAGGCCATCGTCTCCAACTCTGCGAATCATCACAAAGAAACTACTATAGAACGAGAAACTTTGGAGCCTACATACCGGTCACAGAATCGCATACTCAAGTCGGTCAGTCTCTCGCAGTGCTGGCCAACGGCGACGATGGCTTTGTCTCCAATCTGCAACATAATCCAGTTAAGGCCAGCGTGAGATGGCGGAGCTCGAGTACCTTGTAGCAGCGTCTTATATGGAGCCTCTTTAGACCGGGACAGCCTCCAGCGATGCTACGAATGGAGGAGTCTCCAATGGCCGAGCAGTCGACGAGAATGAGCGCCTGTAGAAGCTTGCAGCCTCTGCCAATCTCGGACAAGCCATCGTCTCCAATCTTTTGGCAGTACTTGAGCACTACCTCCGTGAGCTTTCTGGAGCGAGGTTCCAACGTAAGCAACGAGCATTCCATTCCGGCGAGAGTGGAAAGTTTACCGGCAGGAGCGTCCCACTGCTCGGACTCCAGAAGTGGAAATGTTGTGGCAGCCATTTATCTCCAGCGACGAGAGCTCAGTACAGCCGCTGGCAATCGCCGCCAGCGTCGTGTCCGTGAGGAAGTAACAGTCACTCAGCGTGAGGCTTGTGAGCTGCTTGCAGCCATGCCCGATCGCCAAGAAGCCTCTGCAGAGAAATGGATCCAAAAGTAAGAAGAACGAACGAAGAAGAGTACGAAGAGCTCACTTGTCAAACTTTTGGAAGCTGTGCAACGCTAGCGTTTCCAGCGACCGGCAGTAGCGTCCCACGGAGTCCAAGGCTTCGTCCTCGACGTTCACGCACAGCATCCTCAGGTACTTGAGCCTCGGGCATCCCCTGGCCACGGCCTGGACGCCGTCACTCTTGAATCCCTCCGAGTCGAGCGTGAGCCTCTCCAGCAGCGAGCAGTTCTTTCCCACGGCTGCCAGAGTCGCGTCCGTTACCCGGGGGCACACGGATATGATGAGCGCCTTGAGTGACTTTGCGCAGCCCGTGGCGATCGCCATAAGTCCCAAGTCCGTTACTCCATCGCAGAAGCGAAGGTTGAGATCCTCGAGCTTGCAAAACTGACCGATGGCCTTGAGCCCGTCGTCTCCTACGTAACATCCCTGCGAAGCAATGAGAGCAATGAGAGCTCCCAACGTCAAGAAAGAAAGAAAGCAAGCAAGCGGCTCACCTGGAGCTCTAGATTTTTCAAGCCGCAGCAATTCTCGGCCAGGGACTTGAATCCGGTGCTGCTAATGGCCGAGCACCAGACGAGCGTCAGCTTCTCCAGCCTCGGACATCCTTGTCCCAGCAGCATCAACCCGCTGTCCGAGAGGCTGCTCCACAGACTCTCCGTCAAGAGTGGTGATAGCTCGTCAGCTCCTCTGCGACGCTTTCGTCCCCTCCGGCTGGTCGCGTCGCCATTCTGGATCAAGGAAAAACCAAACTTTGAAAACCTCCAAGGAAAGAACTCTAGAACCAGCCAAAAGAGCGAGCATTCTCAACCAAACAAGCCGAGGAAGAATCCACGCAAAGAAAGAGTCGAGCGAAGATAAGCAAGAACAAACTAGAGATAAGAAAGAAGAATCGTACCTGATCTGCGCTGCCCCTTCTCGGCGTCCTGAGAAGAAAAGATCGCCGCGGCTGGAAAGTAGGCCGGCCCTGGTGGTGGAGCTGGATTGGAACCCTCTCATCGAAGCTCACGTCTCGCAGCCCCGTGAATCGTCTCACCACCGCCGTGACGCAAGCGTCCGGGTTCCCGGACGCGCCAATCCGGATCGAGTGCCGGGTCTCGCTCTCCAGCTGCCACCATCGCTTGCAAACCAGCGAGCACGAGCCCCGGTCGCTGGGAACGTCCAGATAGCTCAGGATGTGAATGAGCGCCTCGTCCGGCAGCACATCGTTGAGAAGATCGTGGCCCTTCATCTCGCTAAACTAGGCGGCCTGGCGAGGGAGGAGGAGAAGAAAAGCCCCTTGTGTCGCTCCTCCTCATTCCGAATGCCCTCCACCTTCTCGTCGCCAAGATCTTACCGCACGGTCAAAGAACCCTACTCGCGAGGGATTCAATCGATTCCTCCGCCTCCCCGCCGCGAGCGCAGCGTAAGTTCCACCAGAGATGGTGTCGACCTAATTTTCTCATCCCTTTTCTTGAGGAGAATCTACGCAGAATATTCTTTAATCTTTTAAACTTTTAAAAAATGCCAGAGTACTTTTAGGGTTCTTGAGAGAGTGGGGGATGGGGCCGGCCAGGCCCAGGATTGTGTTGTTTGGCGATTCTATCACGCAGCAATCCTTTGGGCCTGGTGGATGGGGCGCTGCTCTAGCTCATCACTACTGCCGCAAGGTAACATTGTAACAGCCAAGCTTTTGCTCGATTTGTTCTTTCCATTCAGGCGGATATTGTGCTTCGAGGCTACAGTGGCTACAATAGCAGCTGGGCACTTTTCCTCCTACACAAGATCTTCCCTTCCTCTTTGGTACGAGTGTTATGAGTCCATTTTGTGCCGTGTTTTCTACTCAGGGTCTTTGATCGTTTGAAGTGTTGATACTCTTGGCAGGAAGAAGACGCTCCACTGGCCGTGACCATTTTCTTTGGAGCCAACGATGCCGCTTTGCCCGACCGTGGCAGCTCTCACCAACACGTTCCACTCCCAACTTACAAGACAAATCTCAAGCGCATCATCTCGCACCTCAAGGTAGAGAAACACCACAGTAGAACACTAATGGATTCTCGTTTCTTCTTCTCTCCATAGGCAGTCTCTAAACGCACACACATCGTCCTCATCACTCCTCCTCCAATTGATGAGAAAGCTCGTCGGGAGTTTGCTATGTCTGCTCTTTTCTTTTGTGTGTTCTATCCGTCCTTACTTCGCGTGTGTTTTGGCTGTTCTAGACATACTTATGGTCGAGATGCTCACGAGCTCCCCGAGAGGACGAATGCAGTGGCCCAGGAGTATGCCTCGGCTTGCAAGGCCGTAGCTGCTGAAGAGAATGTAGCTGTCATTGATCTATGGACGCTTTTCCAGAAGAACCACGATTGGCGATCGATCTATCTCAGGTTGGTTTCTATGCCTCTCACTGACTGATTTTTTCTTCTCGTGCAGCGACGGACTTCACCTTACTGCGGCTGGAAATGGTGTTGTTTTCGACCAAGTCGTGCAGGCTTTCAAGCTTGCAGGGATTGCCGAGGCCGAGCTTTCATTGGACTTCCCGCTTCATTCTTCTATAGACAAAGAACACCCAGAGATTGCTTTTAGTACATGATTATATTGGAACTTCGTGCCCAACTATGAAACATAGTAGCAGAAAAAATCTAGGCCTATAAGCTGTGCTAAAACTTTGGAATTTTATTCCAGGTGAACAGTGTTATTAAGAAGAAGGCTATGAATTATGAGGCCACCTACAAAGGTTTTGAGTAATTTAGTGATCAAGAGAATTTTTGGTTTGCAACTACGGACACGAATACATATTCCCGCACTTGATGTACATGGCAGTCAAACGAAACCATCAGTGTCATGGAAGCTTTCCAGTGAAGAGCCTTACCTTTGCGGGTGAGCTCGGTTTCACAAATCTTCACGCGCTGGGCCTCCTCCTGAACCAGCCTTGAGCGCCGCGACGAGAGCTTGAGCATTGGCCTGGCAGCCATCGGCCTGCATTTGCTGAAAGAGCTCCAGGGCCGTGTCGCCTTAGCCACTGTCCGTGTAGCCCAGCATCAAAGCCGTCCAAGAGACAATGCCGCTGTGGGGCATCTTGTCGAAGACGGCGCAAGCTTCGGTCATGGGGCCACACTTGGAGTACGTGCTGATGAGCGTGTTGGCCACGAACGGGTAGGAGTCATCCCCGGGGATGGCGGCATCCGAGTGGAGGTTCCAAGTCTCTGGAGCTGCCGCAAGATTTCGATGCCGAGATTGCCGAGATCTCAGCCCCGATTTTAGCTGCTGTAAATGCATTCTCTGCTATCGCCATGAGGCGAGCGCGCGAGGATTCTTCATCGACAATGGTGTGATTCGCTAAAGTGACATTCGCCCGGCCTATCCTAGAAGAGTTTTCTCAGTCTCTGTCCAGGCGTCACGATCGCTAGTACTCGCCACACCAAAAGGTCCGATAGGAAGTTCTTCTTGACGACAAAGATTCGAGCTTTCCTAATGTAGTCGGGTAAAATATTTCAAACGCTTGGATCCCTAACACTGATCGTGTGATTCGATATAGCACGGCAGTGGACAGGCTTAAGACGATCGCCGGTCCGGCTCCTTGAGTGGCGAACGAGAAACCTGAGCAAGTAAGAACTTTCTGTTTACTAGCTCCTCGAAAAAGAAAAGAATCTCAGGCTATCGTGTGATTCTGGAATTGAATGCTAGAGTTAAAGCATCTCATCTTTGCGAATAAAGATTGAGGACAAGAATTCACGTCAAAAACTCCGATTTGATCGATCTAACGACAAGGATGGTTGAGCAGGGCGAGGTCATCAAAGTTCATCTGACGGCCATATCGAAATCTATGGAGGTACACTGCCGACGCCAAAGCTCTTGTGGCCATTGCCATTTACGAGATGGCAAACGAAAGAGGTAACTCTCGAGCCTGTAAACATCATTTTTCTTCCATCTCTAAACTCCATGCTGTTCTCTACAAGAGCAGGCCTCAGCCGCTTCATTCGCCACGATCGCCCTCCACTTCCTATGGCACGGGTATAGAACGAGAATGTTTCGAGTGAGATCGCAGGTTCCAAGTTTTACTTTGATTTATCTTTTCTCAAGATCAATGGAAGGCGAGTCTCCAGATAGGTAACTTCCTCTGTTTTTTTTCCTTAGTACTGATACACTATGGGTGCGGAAGGAATGGAGCAACCCACAAATACTTCTGAACGTCTGTGTCCCATAGCGCAATGTAACCATCTTCTACTGATAATCCAGCTGTGACTATGAGATGGATATTTGCAAACACGATCTCCTATATCGATTAAAACGATGCCACCAATCGACATGTCTCCATTCGGTATAGCCAATGGGCATGGAGGACTTGTATGAATAGGACTGTCATAAGGCGCTTCCTTGGTAACCAAGTCATAAAGAATAAGTTTCCAATTGATCTGTAAAAGGGTTTTATATCTTCCGAGTTAAAGGTATATGGTTCATCAACAGATGAACCTAAAGATTCAAAGCCACTGATTATACTCATTGCAAAAGGCTAGCGGTCTTCTAACTTTGAATACCAGTCATGGATTAGAAAAGAACTCTCATTATAACTGTCAAGTTGAATTGAAAAATCATAGAAAGGAAGGTTGCTGAAATTTTCCAATGGTTGCAATTGGTATTCAATCCATCACAATCTTTCTTGAAATATAATCAATTCCCAAGAGTTCAGAAATGACTAGCATTGTTCTATAGCCATTTTCTTGGGACTGTAAAATGATAGTGTTACAGATTATTTTGTACTCATATTGCAATATTAGAAGGCAAGTTTATAGATTTGTCAGGAGAGTGCTAATTACCATTAAGGGAGAAATACTAAAGAACCAGAGCTGTATACTTATTTGTGATCATAAGATTCTATGTAAAGCTAGACCCTATAGAGTAAGCTTTTCAAGTTACTTAATAATTGAATTTTTTTTTTGTTGATATCATACTTGTAAGTTATAAGAGAAATATGTTTTGTTATTTCTTTTGTTATTTTTTAACTTTTCAAAAAAAAAAAGAAATTTTCATGTTTCTGGAATATAAATCGAATTAATGAAAGGTGACAACCCAGAAATATACACCTCTAAGTAGCCTTGGAAGGCCATGTTAGGATGAATTTCCAAGCAAATCTCTACAGTAGTTAATAAGGTAACGTCAATGAAAAAATCTGTTAAATAAAAGGGAAAAAAAGCACTTTAACAAACTTCATCTTACATGTATAACTTTTTTGTCAATTCTATTTTTTGTTTGTTTTATGTTTATTATTTTTAGGTTCGTTCAAAAATGGAACTTTTGGGAAAAAATGCTATTTTGGACAACATAAAAAAATCACAATTAGAAAAGCAAACGTACTCATCTTTGGTAGTACCAAAGAACAAGATGCTTAGTTTAAACTACCAGGTGTTAGAGGCATTGTAAGATCTGGAATATTTTAAACATTGGAAGATATAAGAAAGATGCGAATCTATAGAATCCATCGCTCTGGCCACGTGGACGACATCCAATGAACAGGGCGGTCGAGACGCTTGCTCGTCTCTGCCGTGAGCCCAAGGATTTGGCTCACGCCAGAAGGATCCACGGGCGGATCCTAGAGAGCAGCTACTGGCCGAATTGATACCTCTCCACACGAATGGAAAGCTTGTTGAATTGAAGTGGTTGTTTAATGAGATGCCTCATTGAACTCCTGTCTCATGGAATTGCATGCTCATGGCTTATGCTCAGAATGAATGCCTGGACAGGGCCAAGCAAACCTTTGACAAGGCAGCCCAGCACGACATGGTTAGCTGGTCATCCATGGTCCAAACTTACACTTACCATAGTAGGCTAGATGAGGCAGCCAATCTTTTTTAGGTAAGGAGACTTTCAGTCATATTAGTGTTATCTTGACACAAAGATTTTTTTGGAAAATATGAGTATTAAATTAGTGACCCTTCTATTTTTTTTTTGGGATAATTCACTTAGTATTCACAATTTAAGCTGTTTTTATGACTGATCTTTTTTAAATCTGTTTTTATAATAAAAGATCCCTTGTAATCTTTTTATATTGGTTGAAATGGGTTTTAATTTATCTTTTGTTATCCAATATTTTCATTTATATTTATGTCATAAATCTTTATTCTCTATTGCAACAACCATATATATGTATGTGCATGGGATAAAGTGGATTTAGATGTATGTATAGGTGATCTCTAATTTGAAAGTTTTATTTTTATTTTTCAAAGTATGTTCAAGTTTTCCAAGCAAGTGAAATATTACTTCTGGATGATGACATTCTTGATTGATAAATAACATTTTGGATAAAAGGACAGTAGTGGTTTCTTCTTTTATCAAGAATATAGACATGACAAGACTTTGTGCAAACACTGGCTATTGCTATGGAGTCCCAGAGGTTGAGATCCTTGAACTTGCAAACCTAAAGCCTTGAGGCAATGTAATCAAAAGAGTTCCAATGCCACCCCGGTGTTGTCAGCGATGGAGGCTCCAGGCGACTGCCTTGATCCTCCTCCCTAAGTCTCTAGAGCAGCCTCTCAGATAAGGATTAACTGCTGGGACATGTAGAATCCAATGCTAACTGTGGCTGAGCACCATCCTTCGGTCTAGGGTTATATGCAATGCTTTTGTCTCCTAGCAAGATTTGCAAACTAAATATTTTGAGTTTGTTAGAGCCTCTAATTTGAACTTTTAATTTTTAAGATCTAGTAGGTAAACCTAAAAATAGTAAGCACATAATGTGCCAAATGATAGAATTCCTCCCTGTAAACACATATTGCCGTCAAGCATAAGAAATCCTATCTTATACAGCAGGAATTCATATTATGCATATAACAGGGTCTTGCAGTCTATCCACCTTGAACGAACAAATCAAATTCTGGAGAATTGGTTTGTGCCACGTAAGCATTAATACAGAAAGTAATATTATCGCTGAGAACTAATCCACTTAACTGGTGCATATGAAGGAGGAGTACCATCAAGTGCCATGCTTGTGCTGCAGGAAGATGGGTACACACCTTAGAGACGTGGAAATTCAAATCCCCCCAAGAATGATTGCTCTGCCTGTTTCTCCAGACGTATTGTTGAGTAACATTCAACTAGGAACTGTTATTTTATATTGATGGAAGGACTGTACAAACGATGAATTCGTGGAGTGGTCTCTCAGGAAGGGCCTCAAGGATAACAATGGTTACGTGAGACAGGTAGCTGCGATGGGAGTGCTCAAGCTACCACATTGCTCCTACTGCTTCCATTGAGAATGATTTCGTGGCTACCGATGCCATATTGATTCATATCTAAACGCTTCAACCAGCATTCCAGGCTTTCAGGAACAAACTGATGAGCGAGCGAGCATGTTTTTACACATCAAAATAAAAAGCTGGGAAAACAAGAAACGAAAGTATCGTCAAAACAAAGTTCAACCTTTCGTGATAGTACTCACCTGAAGTTTCTCACAGGAACAAACATCATGAATATCATATGATCAGCCTGTAGTCCATGCAGTAGCAAACACCACATTGTGCCCCTTCCAAGTGAGCAGCAAGTCGTGCGCATCGCGCTTGAGTCCCCACCCAGTGGCATGCTGCTCCAGCATCCACTTGACATCTCCCCACACCTCGTCGCAAAATCCCAGCTGCCGGAACCCCGCAAACCTCATCCGCTGGTTCCACTTGTCCCTCGACTCGAGCCGCTCGATCCGCGCCTCTCCCTCGCAGGCCACAATGTTGTCGATCTTCCGCCCAACATCTGCCTCGTACTGCAGGCGCAGCTCGTGGTTCCTGGCCAGGCACGACTCGAGCAGATCAAACGGGATCCAGAGATGGTTGTAGGCCGCGCGGAGGCGATCCACCAAGCTGGGCGATGTTACGTCCGCGTCCTCCTCCACCAGCGTCACCATGTCCGGGTTGAGGCTCCGGATGAGATGGAGGATCTCGTCTCGCGGCGATGATAGCCCGTGATGATCCAAGTGGGGGTCGTCGTGGTCATCGATCTCCGGGAAGTAATGCAGGCGGAGCTGGCAGTTCACGACCAATGCCTCGTCGCCATCGCGGATCTGGAAGAGCCCCGGGATCAGATCGCTGGAGCTCACCACCTCGAACTCGAGGTTGACGCGCTTGCTGCGGGCAAACGTACGGAGACGTGTGCCCAGCTCCTCGTACGGCATGTCAACGAAGGGTGGCACGCTGGGGCGGGCAGTCAATACGCTCAACCGGACGCTGTTGGGCGGTCCACCTGGCCGGTTGGAGAGCGATTCGATGAGCGTCGGCCACTGCATGCAGTGCGTGATGCTCAGATCGAGGATGTGGATCTTGTCGCGCGACTGGACGGCCTCGAGGATGGCGCCGTTTGCCGCCGAGAAGCCAAAACGGTGCCATGGAGTTAGATCAACGAATTTGGCGAGCTGGATTGGAGTGAGGAGGCGGTTGTCGAAGCAAGAGGCACTGCTGGCATCGAGGTTCAAGCAAGAGTCTTGGAAAACCTGCGAGAAACGGGAACAAAGCAATCTAAGAACCAGTTCTAGCGAGCACGAGAACTCTACAAACTTACTGAAAGATTCGTGTTGGCAGCGGCAGTGGGAGAAGAGCTGGGAAGGAATCTGGGCGGCGAGGAGCTGAATGGGAGCAGCGTTCTCGACACCCGCGAGACGAGCGCCTTGAGGAACCAGGCGGCGACGCGCTGGTTTGGATCGCCATCGAAGGCGGCGATGTTGTTCAGAACCCACATGATCTGCTGGGCGAAAGTGGTGTCGCTGGATTCCAGCGCGGTGGCGCAGTGGAGGAGAAGCTGCTCCACGCAGGCGGCGTCGTTTGATCCGCGGAGGATGCTGATGCCTCGCACCGAGAGCCCCGACAGTGGCCACGCTTCCTTGATTGTCGTGTTGTTCTTGAGCTTCTCGGGAGTGTTGTAATAGTACCTCTCCGGTCCAGGGCTACTGTGCTCCTCCTTGGATAGGAATGCGAGCTCCCTGGAGTCGAGGTATGATCTGGAGCACGATGTCGCCGCCGCTGGGAGCTGATAGTTCACGGACTGTCTCAACATGATTAATGGTTTAAAGCTAGATGCTGATCTTCGAAGGCTTCCAGGCGCTGTGGATGAACGATTGTTTTCTTTCTCGGGTGTCGATCACACAGATATCTGTTTGAGTCCTTTACCACCACGGGAGGTTCCAAACACCTCAAAGTCAAGCATCACGAACTTAAACTTGGACACCTTGGGAAGCTCAGCCGACCGGTTGAGAGATCCCACGATGAGAGTCTTATAAACTCTCATCCTCGCCAGACGAATCACCATAAGAGATTAGAATCACCAAAGCTCCTGCGCAAACAACATTTCAATCCAACTCTACACGATTGCGAAGGCAGGATCTAATAGTGGATCAAACTCTATAATGCTTACCACACTCAGGGGAAGTTCCTCGTGTTTCAACCAGGCATAGACACACATACTACAAACTGGTCGTCTAGATTTGAGGCACAGGCTATGCCTCACGAAACTAGACTGGTAAATATACCACTATCACACTGTGAAAGCTGCCAAAACACCCGGTGTTTATAAAATTAGAAACAAGCCATGGATGAGCAGCAACAGTGAAACCAACAGTGCCATAGTGATCCACATTCACCAAAATACTTACTCTAGAAAAAAAACTTGTATAAACAACTTGGAAGAAGGCCATGGCGACAAAGCCTCTCTGGGGACTGGACAGCGCCGCCTAGAGATCCTTCCGCTTGTTTTCATGTACCACCTTTGTTTGGGAGTGCGTGAGGTGGAATATACCCGTCGTACCATGGGATTTCTTCCTCTTTTTTTTCTTTCGCCCACTGTAACAAACGGCACTGTCTGGGGAATATATGCGTATACGATCGATCGGGCTCCATGACGGCTCCGTCAACCTTTCCTTTGCTGAAAAGATCGGTGGTGAAAAGTCGCGTTTGACGCATGCATTTGTACGTGTTGCTCGTCACCTTTTTGGCTTTTGGAATCCAAGCTCTTGGAGGGACTAACTCGCTCCCATTTCTCGCAAAGTTTAGTTGATATCGTCAGGTACCTTTGGTTTGATTGGCGGTGCTCCAAAATCCAACCTAGTAAAACTCACCATGCAAGAACAGTGGCACACCCAAGATTCGCTAAACAAGCCCCATTCTTGGAATGCAACAAAACCTTTGATTAACAAAACGTTTGCTCTCATTTGATTAAGTTCCTGGCGATTTAACAATCCATGCGAATGGAGTGATTACATTCCTGGCGATTTAACAATCCATGCAACTGGAGCATCTTCGCTGGATTTTCGGGAGCATTGAAATTTCAGTTGTTGAGTGATCCCATTCTCCAGTTTGGCACTTTCCTCGGGTTTTGTTGTTAACACCACTGTTGATATCAGTGACACTGTTCCGTCCATAGCCAGTCTAGGCCTCTCCAGTCAGATATAGCAGCTTTGTAATCTATGACTGGCCAAAGAAACTTTTCCAATCGTTAAGATCACTATCGCGTTAAGCTCACTGTCATGTCGAAATGCGGGCTTGGATGTTTAGCCATTGCCAGCGAATTCGCTGCCTTACAGCGACCGCGGATCCTGGGAGCCACGACAAGTGAGAAAGGACCAGAGCAAAGGAAAGAAAGAAAAACTTACGCGATAACGACGCCAAAGTGATTCGCTATTCATATCAGTATGTCCTCGAAGGGGAGCAACGACAAGCCTGGGCCATGCCGAGCCGCCTCGTTCTTGTCTTACTACGCGTGCCATTCGCCACCAAGACGGAAAGTTCACGAACTCGTCGTCTCATCGTCTCTTAGATACTGGCTGGGAACTGGGCTCAATGCAGATCCAGCACGCCGACAACAGCATAGATGATCGGTTTGCGATCTGTCCCGGTCGATCAAAACTCTTGCAGTGGCCTGCCGGAGGAGCTCAGCTGCGATTCTAGCTTTCCCTGTCAGCGAGAGAGGATGAGTTAAGACAGGCAGAGGGAATATAACGAAGACGTTGATACCTCAACGAGCTGGTCATAAGGTGTCAAGGAGCGCTTTTATCGTTTTTTTCGTTCTCAGGCAGCTCCTCAAGCGCTCTACGAGAAGGCACATGGATAGCAAAAATCTGGTTCTTCAGACGAAGGGGTACGCTGCTCTGCTTCTCGCTGTCCAAACTGTGGAACCAGTCTTGCACGGTTTTCACGTAGTCCAAGCTCAGAACGTCCAGGCCTTGACTGTCGGTTGCATCATCGTCATCTGTCAACCGTGGAGCCCTTTTATCATGAACTGACAGCTCCAACAGGGCAGCTGCCGCAACCAGGCGAGTCGCGAAGGAAAACCTTCCTTGCTCATGGTTCCCATCTTCAAGTATAAAAGCCAAGCTTTGTCTCAGCTTGTCAACACCAGGCATTTCCTGGCCACCTTCCAAGCCTAGCCTGTAATGACACTAAATTAGAACAAGTATGAGTGTTTAGTGATAAATACCTTCCTAGGCTACCAAGGAGATGAGCAACGCCTCCTACTGTCGTTTGTGCAACACCAGGCGCCACAAGGACCCATAATCTCTCTACGATAAGATTGTTGTATGTCCATTCCCATCCCTGAACAACATGTCATTGATGAAACCCGAAAGAAGAAGACACTTACCATGTGAAAGGAGATAAGCTCCAGAGCCTCGACAGCTTCATGAAACTGGATGGGCCAAGCTTCGGTCTCTTCAAAACAGCTCGAGCTTATACGTTGACACTCCATTTCCTTTATGAAATCAAAACCCGGTAAGTTGGAAGTGCAGAGAAGGTCGAGTGTGGCCCGTACAACCTCCTGTACAGTGGCGTCAACCGAAACTTCGAAGTGCTCTAGTAGCTTCCTGTCCTGTAGCTTCCCATCTAAACTGGCAAGCGCACCACATTGTTGCGGAACCACCACCTCCGCAATCAGCTCGGAAGCAACACATCGGATCACTGTATCTGAGAGGAGCTGTTTCGAAACCGAGGCAAATGAAGCCAAAACGGTGACCAACAGACCGACATCCATCAGGCTCCAGCGTAGAATCTTGTGAGTGATCTTGCGCAAGAGCCGGAAATGGCCAGATATGTTGCATAGAGTTGCGAGGAGCTTACTAGCAGCAGCAACCTCGTCCGCTGTTGCTTTAGCAGCAAAACAATCTAGTCTGTGAACTTCCTTTTCGTCTCTTGTCATTATAGCCATAAAAAACTGAGTTTCGCCGAAGATAAGGAAACTGGAGAGAAGCCTCAGCAGTGTATCAAAGGCCACACGCTTTCCAGTTAAAACTGTAGCATACAGCAACATATCAGATTCTGATGTATTTTTTTAAAAGGGATGCTACTGACCATTGCAGAGAAAGCTCCCGAACTGGAAAACCACGTTACCATGAAACAGTCTCGTCGTTAGGATGTTGACAATGCTCGAAGTTACTACCAGCAAGGATGACCTGCCAAAGATGTTAGAATCCTGCAGCCCAAGACAAGCATGCTCACCTCAGTGTTATGTTCAAAGCCAGGCCACTGGCTCTCGATTCAAACTCTTGCTTCCATGATTCTGAAGGCTTCAAAAGCCCGTCATCACCCACGAAGCAGCCGGCAACTATCTCCATATCCAAAACGCTCTGGTTCGGGCAATCTTCATTTGATAAAATAGCCCCGCGCACTTCTTTCGCATCAGAAAACCAAATGCGCAGCTCGTCTCGATCATCGAAATTCAGTTGACCCCCACGTTCCTCAACGACAGCTTGAGGAGCTGTAGAAAGCAACCTTGGACTGAGTTGATACCTGGTCACGGTGTCCAAGTCTGCGGCATGTCCAGTGTCCTGTTCGCGGCCTCGAACTATCAAAACTTCTGATTTCCCAGTATTCTGTTGGCAGGCTTCATCCTTGGAAGAGCCTTGGACCTTCCAGACTTCTGCTCTTCCAATATTTTGTTGGCAGCTTTGAACGTTTGGAACTTCTGAAGCATGTCCTGAAACATCCTGAGGTGACGCAGCCGTGCACGGTCGAGTCTCCGAGTTGCTAATCGCAGTTTGTGCCCGCGACGGAACCTCAGGTAAGTTTGGCGAATGCAGATTCTTTTTCGCGTCCAGCCACTTTTCAACGAGAACCTCCATCTCCGAGTCATCATCAATGACGACAGCATCCACCTTCAGTTTCCGCTTTTTCCTGCTCGCCTGTGCTTTCGATGAAAGTTTAGAATTGGTTGCCTCAGCTCCACTTCTCTTTCTCTTTTTACGCTGTTTCGCTTGAGGAGACTCACTGTGATTAAGTGCTTGTTCCAGCTCACACAGTTTGACCTCCATTCTCGAATGCGCCCGTTTCTCCTTGTGAATTAGGCGGCTGAGTGAGTGCAACAGCTTTTTTGCTGTTTTTCCTGCCCCACCACAATCGTCCTGAACAGTTAAGTCTGACCCATCCTTTGCAGTCTCATAAACCGGGTCTTTGTCCTGCGTGGCTTTGGCAGTATAAGCCTTCGCCTGCTCGTGATTCTCGCCATGCACAACAGAGCCTGTTTTCTTCGATGCCGACGTCAATGGTTGAAGTATGTCTGCAATTCCGGGTATCACTTGAATGGCGCCGGTTGAAGTGGAAGTATACCGAGAGTCCCGGACCACACTCTGACGATTTAAGTCAGGCCTTTGTTGTTGAGATCTCGGAGGTAGCTTCGATGGAGTTTTCCTAGCGACGGCCTCCGTGGGCTTTGCGGTCTTTACGGCTGTGGGCTGCCGCAACTGGTTCAGTTGATCGACATATTGTGCATTTTGTGTCTCCAACGCTGCCAACCTCGTAGACAGCGCGGCCATTTCCTTTTGAGAAGTGCTGACAGTTCCCTGGAGAGCTTTAAGTCCATTTTGAGCCTGCAAGTTCTGTCCACCGGCTGTTGGAAGCGCATTGACCTGTAACATCTGTTCAGTACTTCTACGTAGCACGAGGTTGAAAGGCATACCTTAGCCGTCAGGTTCTTCTCAAGACTTATACATACTCTTTGCGCTGTTTCGCTGGTGGTTACAGCTGCACGAACGCCATCCACGGCCACTCTCACCTGTAAGATTTATTCTTTAAGCAAAAGAAAAGCGAACATAAATCAGTACCTCGTTACGCAAATGCTGCACTTCTTTCCGATCAGCTGCCTGTGTGGCCTCCAGGAAATCTATCCTGGCTATTGCCATGGCTAGTGTTTCCTTCAAAGACCGGCCCTCCACCTCCAGCACTAGCCGGGCGTTCTTCTCTTTCTCAGCAGCCTGTCTTTCCATTGCAGCACGCTCACGCTCTTTTTCGCAATCTGTCAACAAAAGAATACAACACGAGAGTGAGCTCCTCGACAAAGTCATCCACCATTCCTACCAATTTGAGACTAAGAGTCCCTGTCTCAGGATCATGCACAAAGAAGCAAGACTGGTATTGTAAACACCAGTGTGTTGCCTGCCTCATTGTGCAATCCCCAATGGCTCGCATCGTTATGAGAGCCTTTACAAGCAAGACTTGGGCCAAAAACGATAGACAGATCCCTATGGAAGGGTTCCGGGGGATTAGATGATCACCACAAGAGCAAAAGACGAAGAAAAAAGTTTGCGAGTAAAGAGATAGAGCCACACACCTCGTCGTAGAGCGTCATTCTCTTGCATAACCTTGTCGGCGGCCTCCAGCTTCTCCTTGAGCATCGATATCGCCTGCCGTAGCTTCTTTCTCCCGGCATCGCTCTTCTCGAGCTTCTCCGCGAGCTGCAGCGATCGATTGACAGACTCGATTTCGATCAAATCGCGAAAGAATCTAGGATATACCTGCTTGCAGCAAGGATTCGGAGCAGCAGCAGTGCCGTTTTCCATCCCCGCGAAGCATCAGTCGCGGAGCCCTAGCATCGCCTCCAGCTCCGCCATCGCCTCGACGAACCCTAAATTAGAATGCCAAAAGAATATTTACTGGAATATCTGGCGATGAATAGAAGAAGAACAGGACGAGAGGGCTAAAGAGAAGAACGCTCTCTCGTCTCAAGAATGTCGAGCCTCGGCGATCTTCCCATCGATTGCATTGCGGCGATCATCGGGCGGACAACGCCGCTGGATGCGTGCCGCCTCGCGTCGGTGAGCCAGGCCTTCTCGGCGGCGGCGAGCTCCGAGCTCGTGTGGCAGGGGCTGCTCCCATCGGATGTGCGCGGCGAGTGCTGCGATTACAGGGATGGATGGAAGAGCTGGAAGGAGCTCCTCCAGGCCCTGGCGGAGGGGATCTTCGTGAGTGGAGGCCGGCAGAAATATTTGCTGCTGCGACGCACCGGCGGGGTGTGTAGGATCCTGTCCGTGGCCGGGATGGGCGTGACCTGGGGCCAGGACGCGAGATTTTGGCGCTGGGAGGACTCGCGGAGTTCTTGCTTTGGCAAGGTAAGAAATCCCTCCTCTCTTTCATTCTTCTTGTTCCATTGCCGCCTTCTTTCTTTCTTTGCATCGAGCGATCGATTGATAGCTCGGCCTCCTGGGCTAGCACTGCCATTCCGATATTTCGATTCTTCGTCTTCCACTTTGAGCTCCATTGCAAAATCTTGCCTTGCCCTCTCCATAGCTCCAAGCAGCTCGATACGAGGATTGCTCGCATTGATGGATGGATTCCATCGCCAGGGGGGGATAAGCTTTGCTTGGAAATGTCTCTTCGTCATATTGCAGTGTTTCTGGGGTCTTTCTCTTGCGTTGCTTAGAGCATCCCTTCACCTAATCTTCTTCTCTACTTAGAAACTTTTCTTTTTCTTTCCTCGCGACAGTTTGTGATTGGCCGATCTAGTTTTTTCTTTCTTTCACGAGAGAGTGATTGATTGATTGATCACGTCGAACTCTTCCTTTTCTTGATCGCAGGTAGCGCACTTACTCGCGGTTTGCCGGCTGGAAGTGTTTGGGAAATGGAAATGCTCGCTAACTCCGGGGAAGTACTCGGCCACTTGGAGGCTCAAGGTAGCAAACCCGCAATTCGGACAGATCCTCTATCTCGCCTGGAAGAAGCCGCTGCTCTTCCGGCTCAAGATCACGCACGGCAAAGTCTTGGAGAAGGAGCTGGACCTGATGAAGCAGGTCCCAGTCACTGGGTTCGAGCAGTGGTTTGAGTTTGAGGTCGGGCAGATCGTCGTGGAGGGCGAGAGATTGATCGCCCAGCCGCTGGAGCTCGAGTTTTGCATCCGGGAAGTGGATTGCAGCTACTGGAAGGGTGGGCTGTATCTAGATTGCTTGACGCTGAGGCCGACGGAGGAGGAGAAAAACTAGCTCCTCTTTCCCGGCTGGATAGAGAGCTTGGATCGAGTGGATGATCCATCGATCATCTCATCAGCGTAAGTTATGTGTAAGTTATGTTGGTTATGCGAGATAGAAGAAGTGCCTAGATTTTTCTTTGTAGATTGCTTGTAGATACCGTAAACAAAATGAGAACAAAAAAAGATCTGGTCTTGTTCTATGCGGAGAAAATGCTGCGAGAGATTGAAACTCTGCCGGGTGTGCGTGTGGGGGTCACATAAGAGAGAAAAGATTCATGGAAAGCTTGACAACACAGAGAGTGAGAATAAAAGAAGGGTCTCTTTCGCGAATCGAGAGGAGCCCACTTGTTCTTGATCGTCTCCTCGGAGACGTTTCTTGCCAAGTCTATCCATTTGGGCGGCAATAATGCATCACGAATCGACAAACCACTGACGAAGAAAGGAAAAATTGATTGCTTTTCATTTTGGATGTAGGCTTCCAATTCACTCCATTCGATCGATCAAATGTATGAGGGTGGAGAAGCTGACCGCGGCGCTCAACAATCTCAGCCTCAAGGCCGACACCGCGACCTACGCATCGCTGCTCCGCCAATGCCGCGACTCGCAAGCGCTTATCGAAGGCAAGATGGCACACACGCACATCGCCAAGAACGGGTACGGGAACGACACCTACATCGCCAATCTCTTGATCGAGATGTACGGTGCGTGCCGCCGGCTGGATCTGGCGGGCTCCGTGTTCGACGGCATGATCCACCGCAATGTCTACACCTGGAACATCATGTTTGCAGCAAATGCCCAAAACGGGCATTTGCATCGAGCGAAATGGCTGTTTGACACGATGCCGGAGAGAGACTCTGTCTCGTGGAGTGCAGTCTTACACATGTACGAGCAGAACTTTTGCATGGCCGAAACGCTCCGAGTGTTTCAGATGATCCCTCGGCCTGATGTTATTGCTTGGACTGTTTTGATTGCAGCATTTGCCAAAAAGGGGCATTTGCTGGAGGCTCAGAGGCTGTTTGACGAGCTTGATTGTCCAAACACCGTCACCTGGAACGTGATGATCCAGGCGTACGCACAAAGAGGAGACCTCGACCGCGCAAGCGAGCTTGTCACCCGGATGCCGTCTCCGGATGTTGTATCCTGGACTGCCATCGTAACTGCAAATGCCTACCACGGCAATCTCTCCCGAGCGCGTCGTCTCTTCGATGCAATGCCGCAGCAAAGCATCGTTTCTTGGAACGCAATTGTGCAATCACACGCACTCCACGGAGAGATGGAAGAAGCGCACAATCTCTTCGACGAGATGCCAAGGCGGAACGTAGTGTCCTGGACGAGCATGGTCGCATCGTATGCCAAAAACGGGTATTTGCATGACGCGAGGAGCATGTTTGATTTGATGCCGGAGCAGGACACTGCGTCTTGGAACGCAATCTTAGACGCTTACGGCGATTGCGGTGATGTTGCGGAGGCTAAGAAGATCTTCGTTTCCGCCCCGGAGAGAAACGTCGTGTCGTGGACGGCGCTCATCAAAGCATTTGCTGCGAGTTTGGATCCAGAGGACGCTGCGACAGCTCTGCAACTCCCCGTGATCATGGATCTCGAGGGTGTTGCACCGGACGAAGTGACATTCATCGCGGCAATCGATGCGTGCGCCGGGCTCGCAGCGCTGGCCGAGGGGCGGCGATTCCACGCTGCGATCCGGGACGAGGAGCTGGAGGAGCACTTCATAGTCGGGACCTCGATCGTCGGGATGTACGGGAAGTGTGGTCGAGTGGAAGAGGCGCGCGCGGTGTTTGATCGGATGCCCGTGAGGAACGACGCGGCCTGGAACTCGATCATGCTCGCGTATGCGCAGAACGATCGCCCATCCATCTCGATCGACCTCTTCCTCGCGATGCTGCTGGATGGAACGAAACCGGATGGGATCACCATGGTGACTGTTCTCTTTGCGTGCAGCCACGCCGGTCTGATCGATCCGGCGCGGGTGTTTTTCCTGGCGCTCGCGGCCGGGGAGTTCTCGGGCTTGGATCATCCATGCCTTGATCACTACGTTTGCATGGTGGATTTGTTCGCTAGAGCTGGAGAGATCAAGCGTGCTTGGGAGATATTTGGGTGTATGCCGTTCGAGCCGGACGAGTTGGCCTGGACTACAGTGGCGAGCGCCGTCAAGAGGAACGCGGGTGTCAACACGAGCGAGATTTTTCCATCCTCGATCTTCAAACGAGCTAAGGCACTGAGAACTTCCTGAATGTCTGCTTTAAACATTCGCGGAACTGAAAATCAATGATTTCCTCGATTTTTCCATCTTCAAGCGAGCTCAGTCTCTAAGAACTTCCTGTTCAAACATGAAAACCTCGTTTTGCCTTCATGTACTTCGACCAGAGAACCGAGTGAGATTTTCCATCCGATCTTGAAGCGAGCTAAGTCCTGAAAGTCCGATTCAAACATCTCAGGCAGAGCTGAAAATATATGATTTCCTTCATGAACCTCGCATGAAACCACGAAGCTAAGAACTTTCAGAGGCAATTCATATTCTTCTGTGTTGAATTCGCGCACTTGCGTTTATTCTCGCTTGAATTCCCAGGCCGCAAGTCCACTCCCGCGGCTTTAAAGTCATTTCTTAAGTCAAGAAATCGCGGCTCTCTTCTGGCGAGCATTAAAGCTTTTGGAGGAAGAACCTAAAGAATTGGTTGCTACATCACAATCGCCATCGTGATTCGTGCAGCTTTGCAGCAAAAACTTCCAATACAATCCACCATACGTTTGAGAAACCTGACAAAGTTTGGAGAGTCTAATCGTGACATCACAATGTTCTTCCATCAACTTGTGTGTCCTTCCCATCCTCTGGGAAGATTTATTTCATTCATTCGAGATTCGTGTTAATACAAAGGCAAATCTTGTGTTTGCAAGAAAAATCAATCACATGTTGCACGTGGTAGCCCGCGCGATTCACGTGGTATACCGCGCGGCATAGAGTGCACACCGTGCGGTACCGGCTACGTGGTGCTGATCACCTTGGGCTTGCCGGGCGGTACCACCGGCGTCATGTCCATCGGGTAGCTCCCAAGAACCCTGATGAAGCTCGCGAACTCCTGGAGCTGCCCCAGCGCGTTCTGTGCCCGCGGATCCGCCATGGACGCCTCGAAATCGATGTAGAAGAGGTACTCGAAGTACTTCGCAGTGCCGTGGTTGCTATCATCCACGACGCGCACCGGCCGATTCTTTTGCGGCCGGCTCTCGATCTTGGTGAGATTGATGTTCCGGAGCGCGAAGGCCGAGAGCGCCTTGAACAGCGCCCCGGGCGCCTCCTCCAGCGCGAAGACGATGCTCGTCTTGAATCGCCGATCGGTGCGCGGGATGATGGGCTCGCGCGCCAGCATGAGGAAGCGCGTCATGTTGCCCGGATCGTCCTGGATGCCGCTGGCCAGCACGTCCATGCCGTAAATCTCCGCGGCGCGGGCGCTGGCCACCGCCGCGGTGTCGCGGAGGTTGTTCGCCACGATGTGCTGCGCGGCACCGGCGGTATCGTCCACGGCTTCCCGCGCGGCCTGGAGCCCGAGGTTGGTCAGCGTGTGCTCCACCTGTGCTAGCGCTTGCGGGTGGCTGATCACTCGCCGGATCCCCTCGATCGAGGCGCCGGGGAGGGCCATGAGGCAGTGGTGGACTGGTAGCTGGACCTCGCCCACGATGTGGAGCCGGTGACGCAGGAGGAGATCGTAGTTCCGGTGGATGCTACCGCCGAGGGAGTTCTCGATGGGCAGTACCGCGCGGTCCGCGATCCAGAGCTCCACGGCCTGGAATGTGGCCTCGAATTGCTCGCAGGGGATGGGCTCGCATTCCGGGTAGGCCTTGGATGCCGCCGCCTCGCTGTACGCCCCCGGGACGCCCTGGTACGCGACGCGCAGCGTGGATCCGTGCGACGGCGGCATGGCGAGATCCGCAATGGACAGCGGCTTGGGCAGGATCATCATCATGGACTTGGCGGCGGCGCCGTTTGATGCTGCTAGGATCTGGATGGATCCCTCTTTTAGATCGCCATTGATACCGCTACCGGTGTTCTTGGAGTGTTCGTGCTGCTCCTCGGGCTGGGCGGCGGACTGGCTGGAAACAATGGCGCAGTGGCTCTGCCATTGCGCGTGGCGGGAATTCCAGGCGTCGCGGGTGGCGTAGAATTCACCCAGATTGTAGCCTGCCATAGCCGGCTTGAATCGCTTCTTCTTGCTCTGCTGCTGGAGATTGAGGAGATGATCCCTCTGATTGGCGAGATTGGGGCTTCTCTTTTCGATCAGGAGCTTGCAACTGACTGGCGTGGCGGCACTGGCCATACAACTCTTGGGAGCAAACAATCCGATTGATTGAATTGAGATGGATCGAATGAAAAGAAGCCCAAGTGCTGTTAGCACTGAGGGAAAAGAGTTAGGGATGGAGTATATATATCTCGCCCCCGCCTTTTACCTTTTCACCATTGACTGGCAGGCAGCCGGTCAAAATTGGGGCTCCGGCACCACGGCTTTGACTGTTGCCCTAGACGTGAGCGCGGCGATGCGACACGTGGGAGGAGGGAGGCGAAAGCGCGGGTAGGAATCAAAGATTTGACTAGTTGGTTTTCCCAAAATCGCGTGATTTTTGCAAACCTATTGAAAAGGCTCGTTAGTCTCGACTGTGCCATCCACGTTTCCATCTCACGACTAGTCTATGGACCATCAAAGAATTCAGTCTGTTATACGTGAATATGCTATACTAAGTTCTTGATGGGCATTGCAAGACCACAAGAACATCGTTTGTGATTCATAGATGCAGATGTTCAAGCACCTAGATGGCTAGATTGGAATAGGCAAGTTTTCTCACAAGAAAATGCAAATGAAAATTAAATTTTATTATATAAATATTTTCCTCCAATTTTATGAGTTGTACAAATTCTTTGGTAGTGTCATTTCTTTAGCAAGTGGCAAATAGCATATAACTTCTTTAGTATATAGTCAAAATATGATGTGTGTTATAAGTATTTCTATTTTTTTATCTATATAGAAGTATAGTATTTTTCTTTTCTAAAAAATTATTTTTCAAAAGAAATTCCTGTGCATATTTATTATCTAAAAAATAGTATACTATATTTAATATTAAGATATTTAAAATAATTTAATGCATATTGCATACATATTTCCTATTATAATTAAAAAATTTACTATATTAGAATATAGATTTCTTCTATAAAGATAGTATAATTCCTCTTTCAAGGTTTATCAGTTTTTATAGAAAAAGCTTATCTTTCTGCTTGATTATGGTAGGAAAATTGATGGTAAGGTTTGGGTGTGAACCTAGAAGAATTTTTTATTGTTACATTTTACAAAGTATATAAACATATTCACATCACATTTGAATTGTTGTAAAGATTGAAAAGGAATGTGTATGTGCATGCCTTTGGATCACATAGTGTCATAGGGAAGATAAACACTATAGTAGACTACAACCTCACAAAAGGTAAAGTGAAAATGTTATTAGGGTTTTTCAACTTTTCTGAATGATACAGATTTATATTCTCAAACATACATAACCATGGGTTTTCTACACATCTTTCACTCATTTTAGCATGTTTAGCTTGTTTCTTGCTTGCTACTCATTCTTTATTTGCTGCCCATTTTTTGCTTATTGCATTCTCTTAGGCTCTTCTCTTCAGCAAATAGATAGTAAGGCTAGGGTTCTTCCGGGTGTGATCAATTATAGGTAGTATTAACTTTCTATTGGCTTCTCCTCATGAGTATTGCAGTGCAATTTCATGTGTGTAGGTTTTAAGGAACTTGAGGGCAAGGATTGATTCTAGTGGTTGAGGATTTGTTGTGGGCTAGCCTCAAATGCAAGTTTTTTCTTACAGTATCTCCACCATGGGTGTTGTAATAAGGTATGTGATTTTTTTTCTCAATCTAGCCATCATAATTTCTCATGTCTGTGGTTTCAAAGAGTAGGAGGGACAAGATCAATTATAAACACTATTCTTTCTTCAAAACACACATTATATGTAAGTAACAATCAATTCTTTGTTTGTGAGTTGTGAGTTGCAATGACTTTTTTGTGTGTGTATGTGTGTATATAGCACTTATGGTGTATAGCTAGCACACCTCTCACTCACAAATATGCTCAAAACACACCAAAATCTCCTTCATAGCCAAAACTCAATATATTATCAATTGTTTATCATACTTTATTGTGCCTTAAACTTGTAAGGAAGAAAGGTATATACCCTTCACTAACAAAGATTCCAGCTCTACTAGGAGATATAGCATACCTCAGATATATAGATCTTCTTTTCTAATTTTATAATGTTAGAAATTTTGATTGTATTCAAGTTTAAATTTATCTAAAACTTGCTATTATTCGTATCCAGAGAAATGCACAATAATGTATGGCAGATAAGATTTTTCTTTCATCATCATGAAATTTAAATTTGAATTTATTTTTATTGCCTTTATAAAGTGGTACACAACCCTAAACACACCCACAAGATTTTACATGATAGAAAAACAAATTTAGGAATTATTTTATATAAAAAACATTCTAGTTAAAAATAATAAGTTAATATATTTCAGTAAGCTTATAACGAGTTTAAAATATTAAAAAGGACTGGTTTATATGAACTTCTCAAGAACACTAGATAGAATAGGATAGGATAGGATAAATGTTTGAAAATAAATAAACCATGCTTCATTAGGATTATAATTACATGAATTATACTAGTAATCTATATATAAAAGTTATTCAAAAGATTTTAAAAAAAACTGAAACATGTAACAATTTTCTATAAATTGTCTCCAGCTAAAAGATTTGAAATCATACATAGGAAACATAAATATGGAAAAGAGCACAATTTTAGTACACTAACAAAGTAGGGCCATTAAGCTAGTGATATATGATTTCATTTCTTAACTAAAATTTTAATGTTTGTAAATTTGGGATTTTTATACTTATCCTCATGAAGCTCATGCTTTAGAAGTTTTTTTTCCTTAAGAAGGTCAAAATAAGGATATGGAAGATGAACAAAGTTCTAATATATAATGTTGGTCTAGGATAAAGGTCATAAATTTGAAGTGCTACTGAAAAAAGGGAAGATACAATAAAATAAAATCAAAACTTTAAGGATTGTTATAATTCAAATGTAGCAAATTGAATGAAATGGGAGCAAATATGAAAATTTATTTTAACAAAACTTGATGATAGTATTGGTTCTAACATCTTGTAACTACTTCTGGAGTTATAATTGTTTAAACAAGACTTCATAGTTGGCTATGCCTCTGCAATAGCTTTGGGTTTTGGTAGTTGACAATCACTATATTATATAAATTGGTGATTTTATAAAATCTTCAAGTTCCTTATATAGTAGTGTGTAAAGCTTGGTTCATAAGATTTAATTTCTAAATGGTTCACAAAACCTAATTTCATTCTTCTTCTAGATGGGTTTAGTATAGAAATATGTATACATACATAACTAATTAATTTTAAATTAAATAAAAATATCTTAAAATAACACTATTTATCCTATAGATTCTAGATGATAATAGATTATTTGAATTTAAATTATATACTATACATTATATATTTATAAATATTTAACCATATATTATAAAACATTTGCATGTTTTATGCAACAACACTTGGTTTTCTTAATAGTAGTGTCATTGAATAATAAAATTGATCAATAGTTATAAAAATATTTATAATTTATGAATCAAGATTAATCTTATTGCATATTAACCATTAGATGGTAGAATAAAAAATAATATACTAGGAAGTGTTTAGGAAAGTTTATAAATTATAACATGTTTATAAATTATAAATACAAGATTAATCTAAATGAATAACAACAGTTAGATGGTACAATATCCTAGAATATCCAAGCATATTCTAGATATATCCATTACCATCCTGGTCCCCCTACAGGTTTTGCTTTATCAAACCAAATAATGAAAAAAATATAATGTTATAAATTAAAAAGCATAGAGATATGTATTTTACAACTATTTTACAATTTTGGAGTTGATCAAAATATCCAGTGTTTGCTTCCCAGTGAGGAGCACAGTGCCGATGTAGCAGCTTTGCACACTGGCACTCTCGAGTTATTGTCACTGCAAGCACTGATATGAACGTGACTGGCCACTCAATTGATTAGTGAAAGAGTAGTGTTTATGATTATTTCCAAACTGGATAGCAAGAGAAATCGATTTGTACTTGAGAGAACAACAAGGTCCTGGACTGACAAACATCACTGCTTGAAGT